>NC_079374.1:12017711-12617711 GCF_021018895.1 Seriola aureovittata
AAACTTTCCTGGAAGCATGCAAAGAGATTCTTGTGGAGTGCAGCATAGTGGGTGTGATGGGGTCGCGTCGGGTCGGAGGTTATGGGCACATGCAAGTCGGAAGTCGTTTGTTACTGGTCCATCAAGTCTAGATGCTGACAGCTTATTAGATCATTATCATATGAGGCATATTTCTAAACACACTCTTTGTTTCTCCCATGTATTTCCATAATGCACCCATTGTCACTTACTTGATCCCATGTCTCCCTCCCATGCCTTCCCTCTCTCTTCGTCTTCCTCCCTCAGTTAGTAACTCCCTTCCATTAGACAATCTCCTCCTTCAGAGCTTGCCCCAGACCAGCATGGATTCTCCCACTAATGCACTCAAGCGCAAACTAGACTGGTGTGATTGTTGACGAGGAGTGATTGAAAAACCCATTCTTGGCTCCTGCTCTCTGGGCCACTCATTGCCTGGAGGGGTTGTATATGTGGAAGTCATAGGTCTCCCGTGTCAAACACCCACGCTGTTTGGAGCTGGTTAAATTATTCTTGGATACGCTTGTAATGTTGCCCATCAAACAGACACAAATACAAAAGTGGGGAGTCTGTGGAGGTTTCGTTAAGCCCTTTTTAGTACACTAATGAGCTTAGTGCGAGATACTGATCAGCAATCAGAGGAAGCCAGCCCACATGCGTGCATGTGTGCTTGTCAAAAGGACAGGGACCTAAGAGTAGAGCAGCCTTTACCCTCCCTCCCACCCTCCTCTTTTTCACAGAATCTCTCCCCTCTACTCACCAGTGGGCTGAATGCGGAGCTGAGCCTTGTCGCTCTGCTTGCGGGTCATGGCGAACCAGCTGCCGTCCGGGTCCTGAATCCACTCAGCGGCCTGGCAGTAGAGCAGGCCCTGGTCCACCGGCTGTAGCTTGTGAATGGTCAGCCTGTAGGCTGTAGCGCTGGTTTTATCCAGCCTGAGGTCCCCCGCTGTGATCCGCTGCCGGTACGGTCCCCCAGAGCGGAGAACAAAGTCCCTCGACAAGGTGACCAGCTCCTGGGGTGGGGCGGCTGCATCCTCCGGAGATCGAAGGTACCAACCAACTGACAAGTGAGTGTGCTGCAATGTGGTCCGAGACACCTCGCAGGTAAGCTGTAGTGTGTCGCCTTCCACCTTGGACAGAGTCTGGGCTGGAGCTGCTACTGTCAACGAGTCAGCGATGACTGCAAATATGAAGAAAAGAAGAAGAAAGAACATTAGCACTTGGAGTCAGAAGATGTGGAGGTTGTTGGGGATGTGATGGCACACTAGAAACCCTCAGCCTGTATACAAAAAAAAAAAAAAAAAACATGTAATTTTGTTGTTTGACGGTGGTGAACTATTCATAATAAAAAACAGACGATTTTGGTTGACACTATTATGGAGGTGAAAATAAACAGGCATTCTGCTGTAAGTGGTTCAAAATCAGTTTTACTCCCCATTGTGAGGAAAAGGTGTTAATGCAAACAAGCTTTTGTTCCATTTGTACTCTCTATTTCCTTTTTAATACATGACTTTCACATGTCACCATGCGTTGATGGCATTTCCTCTATCTCACACACACAGATGCCTCCTTAGACCCCTCTGGCACTTCTTTCAGTCTGATTATATCCCATGAGGTTAGCAAACAAAACAGCTCCACACTGGCAACTTACAGCCACGCTCTTTCTCGCTTAACTTCTCTTTTTTTGATCACACATACTAAAATTACAAACTGCAAGTTAAAAAAAATTGCTTTCATAAATTCAGCCCAGCCCTTTTATCTACACTACAATAGAGAATGACTTCAGGCCAGATGGTTGCAAACAGGGGAGATGAGAGAGAGGGACAGTCGAGTGCGAGGAAGCAACAGAGACATCAAGATTTGACCATTTGATGGAAACACTCCAAACATCGACAGAAATAAACATGTAGAGCTTTTTTAAAAAAAAAAAAAAAAAAAAAAGCCCTGTATTAGCTGAAGAAGTATTTTTGGATGTGTACCAGAGCGGTGCTGTTTGTGTGTGTGTGTGTGTGTGTGTGTGTGTGTGTGTGTGTGTGTGTGTGTGTGTGTGTGTGGGGAAGAGAGACAGAGAGAGACTGACAGATAGCACTGGACCTAAGATTCCAAAATGTCATGCATTGATGCCAACCAAAAAGAAAAGAGGTCTTAAGGTCATAAAAAAAATAAATAAATAAAAGTAGTGCCAGTTTGCTGAGTGTGAGCTCTCACAACTGTGTTTTGGATGTGTGTGTCCTCACAAGACAGATCCTGGTCGTCTCCCTATCATTTATACAATCCATGACTTGAGGCTGCAGGCACGCACGCACGCACGCACGCACGCACGCACACACTGCCTAAGATGCAAAGAATATACTATGACGTTAGTGTTCAGCGTTCACAACAGACAGCAATCAACCATTTAAGCTACGCTGGGATAAAATGAATCCAGTGAATAAATGCTGAGAGACGCTTTCTTGCATTGCCATGTGGTGACTGGGAGCCCTTCTTAGAAGCCAAAAAAATGGAATTGCTTTGTGCGGGTATATGCTAGTGGAGTGCTTTGTCAAGATGTTTGGCTATTTAGGCTCTTAAGGGATTGTCATTGTGAAGACTACAAATCAGCACGTTTCAGATCTGTGCTTCTCCTCAACTCACCTGCTATGTGGAAGAAAAAGCTTTATTCCCACTTTCTTCAGAATGTACGCAAGTGCGCACTACCTGCATGCATTGAAAGTAAACACATGGCTCTGTGTGTGTATGTGTGTGCGTGTGCTCATGTGTCTTGTGTGCAAAAACATGAGTAAAATGGAGAGATGGGGATTGCAAGAACAGAGAAACAGACACCACTAATGAAACAAACTAGGAGGGGAAACAAAGGCACAGAGATCAGAGAAAAAAAGATGGCGGGGGCGGAGAAAAGAGGCTTGACATCTGGTTACTGGAGTTTAACAAGACACTCAAAGAGAGGAAACAACGCTAAAACAGAAGTGGCAGGAAAATAAAGTGAGTAATCAGGTGGGTCAGACACAGTGGCACTCTAATGAGATGCTTCATTCGGGAGATATATACAGTAAGCCCAGACAAGAATAAACCGTTTCCTGCAATATTTTGAAGCAATCGTGAAAATACTGACGAGGTCTGAATGAGTAATCCACTTCTAAATTACTTTCAGTGCTTGATAAACAGCAAGGGAGGCTAATGGCAGTCATGGGCAGCAATAAAACCATTCTGCTGATATATTTGTTTGTTGGTTGTATGGTAAAATGACAAACATGGGAATCTTACTGGGCCTGTATCAGTGTTTATATTCAGAAGTTTTATTTATAATAGGTTAAGGCTGAGCAATCTGTCTCTCCTAACGGCTCTAACGGCTTTCGCTATTGTTCTATAAATCTGTGTTGTCTAAATGAAAGATTCAGTGATTACAAATAAAGAAGACTGATAAGTGAGGCAAAGTTGTCCAGATATGAAATTGTAGTTTTCATGTTGCCATATTTATATTACATGCACCCCCCCACTCCCCCACCCCCACACACATATATATATATATGAAGCCCTTTGAAGACACAAGTTACTCTTAGCCTAATTGTAGTCTAATGATGACATTAAATAAAAGGTAATTTTCATTACACAACAACATCTGATTTTGCTCTACAAGGACCTGATGTCGCCAAGTCCACTCTGACTCTCCAGTCAACACTGAGTGAACGGCAGCCTCACACAGACATACTGTTACCACAACAACACACCTACGCTACAACCTGCCATTGCCATAGTAACCCTCCCACATGATGATGTGGGCCTCTGAGAACACCCGGGGGTTAGTATAACAACCGCACCCCCACCTCCCCCAACACCAACCCGATCTTGAACCTGACTGCTGTCACCTCTGTGAACACCACCTGGGGAACAGAGCGTGAAAACAGCAGGCTGATTCTTCACGACTCTTGGTCCGCTTCTTATAGAGATATTTAACACATAAAATCCTCTGGGCCAATCAGATCCCTACGCACAGATACATCTGGGAGACAGAACCAATCAGATAGCACCAGCCAATCTCAGCATTTCCAAGGGTCGAGCCGAGGTTGTAAACACACCAAGATCCTCCAATAGTCCCACTGACCTCAATCTGGGAAGGATTAAGAACAGCATGAGATGGCATTCTCTGGCACACGCAAAGTGTGTGTGTGTGTGTGTGTGTGTGTGTGTGTGTGTGTTTGTTGACTAATTTTACCTTCACCATAACCGCTGTGTGCCTAATTACAACCATTACATTACAAATCTGAGAATATTCAAGAAAATATTTTTGTAATATTTTTCTTGCACTCAACCAATCCCAAAACCAACAATGGATTTATTCAACCATTCATAGCCATAGAGAGATCACAGACCACAATTATTATTAAAAAACCATTACAAACATTAATGAGCTACATCATGCCATTGCATGTTTCTTCATTATGATGTATATGGGCACAGTAGTTTAAGGGAATTCAACATCCTGCAGCATTAAATTCTCACAATCACATCAAATGTGTATCAGTCACTAGCTGAAAATAGTCCCTTCCTTACCTTATATTTACCTCACTAACACCGACAAGTCTGCCAGAGAAAGTGTGCTGAGGGTGATGGGAATGGGGATGGAAATGCGTAACATATTCAAAACATTTAGCATCACATTTAGTCATTTCACCGCTGCAAATAACTGTGCGTGTGTTCACTGCAACTCAATGAACCAATCTTTATTACCATAAAATAAACAGCTCAGGGAATTCATGACGGTTCTGAGATAATTTTCCTTATTTGTACCACATTCGTAGACACTGGAATCTCTCAAGTGCTAGTGATTAAAAAATTTTTTTTTTTTTTTTTTTTTTTACAGATAAATCAGGTAATCTTTACCAGCTTGAGATGCAGGTTCTCTTGTGGATGTGAAGAAAAACATGTCTCTGTTATTCTGCTTTTGACACAAAAGCTGTCAGTCCTTTATAAATCTTTAAAACTACTCTCTTCCTGCTCTACCTCATCTGCAATTTTTGCTTTCATCTCTCTCCATTCCTGATCTTCCCCTGCTCTCTCAGCCCTCTGAAGTGAGTGACGGTTGTCATCCCTCAAGCTGGCCTTTTAAGTCCAGTCACACAGGGATAGAATTGTGGGGGACACGAGGACACAAAAATGGAGGAAAAGGGATTTCGCAAAGACGACACAAGAAGAGAAAAAGATGATAATTTATGAAGTCTGATCTCTACATTCTGCATGCACCCAAACTTCTCTCTGCAGTGTCTGAGATGGCTATTGAAGTCGCAGAAGCAGAAAAGATTCTTCACAGAGAAAAGACGTAACAGGAAATCAAATAGCAGTGTTTGTTTGTGTGTTCAGTGTTTTCATATATGGCTGTTCGTGGGGGGGACGTGGTTTTTAAAAGGTGGAAAAAAAAAAACCCCCAGCAAATAGTGAAGATCCAACCACCCAACACTTTGAGCTCGCTCTTGTGGTTTTGTCACGGGAGAAGATGATTACATGAGGAACTGGAGAGAATCACAGTACCCTCTGGATGTTGCCACTGCTACACATGTTCTTGCTCACATAAACATGCGCTCTCTCCTTCCACCAACACAAACAACACATGTATGCACCCACACAGATGTCATTTCACTGAATTTCTTTGCATTTGTTTGCACATGTGCATGTTGATGTGTTATGTGTTTGTGCTCATTTAAATGCCTAAGTGTTAAGCATGAAGGCAGCAAGTTTCTGGGTCTGTTTATTTCTCCGAGAGTCTGCTGGTAGCTTAGAATCAATTTGGAAATGTCAAACTTTTGCCACTAGCTGCTGGCCAATGAGTATGAGGGAGTAGATATCAAAAGGTGTGTAACAAAGGCAATATCCACAAGGGAGCTTTTCTCTCACATATCTTTAAATTCATTCATGCCTGTTGACAAATACTGCAACAGACTGTACGGTGAGACAGTCAGCAGAAACTATGAGAGCTGATGGGCTGACCCCACTAGCTACACTACATAGACAAATGTAGGTGGACACCTGAACAAAGTATCAAATCTGCTACTCTCTGCTTTTCTGGGAAGGTGTTCCACAAGATGTTGGAAACTGGCTGCAGGGGTTTGCTCCCATCCATCCATCCATCCATCCATCCATCCATCCATCCATCCATCCATCCATATCTGGGGTTGAAGTTATGTGAGGATCTCCATGGAGATTGCGCCCAAGGACATTGTGTTTAGCTGAATGATAAAGAAGTTTCAAATACCTCCAGCAAACCTCCTGGTGAACCTCCACAAGTTGTTATGACTCAACATCGTGTAAAGCTGGATGTGAAAGAGGTTAGCGGTTGAAATTGCTAGGCGTCAGGATTTGTGTAAAGCTGGATGTGCAAGAACCCAAACTGATAACATCGACCTTGTCGAGAAATTGCTCAGGCGGATGTGGAAGAAGAGCGTAGCCACCTGGTGGCAGAACAGCTGAACTGCAACCCAAACCAGAGGAACGGCTTTACACCTAGTGAAGTCAGATCTGAGTAAGGATTAATCAAGTGAATCTTAATGTTATGGCTGTTTGTAGGCCAGTCAAGCTCTTCCAAACCAAACCCAGAAACCCTTTTTTTGGCTGTGCTTCTGCTCAGGCGCACTGTTTCGTTGAACCAGGAAAGGCCTTCATCAAACGCTGTAGGCCAACTAAGATTTTCCTTAAATGGAACTAACAGCCCAATCTAAAAGCACACAAAAATATATGGACCAGGGTAGTCCACATATTGCCCTGTAGTGTATGACATTCACAACACTACTACATAACACCGCAGATGTTAGGCCACAGCTGAAGTGGCTACTCCTTTTCAGTGTATAATGGCCTTAAGTGTCTGTTTGTTTGTGCGTGTTAGTGTGTGTGTGTGTGTGTGTGTGTGTGTGTGTGTGTGTGTGTGTTGTGTGTGTGTGTGTGTGTGTGTGTGTGCTGCTGCAAAGCAAATGACCATTTGGCAAAGCCAGTAGGGTAATTATTGTTAATTACTCTGTGAAACTGAGAGTACTGCTGAGAGGAGAACAGAGCGAGTGGGCGATCCTCAGCTCCACTTCATGTGAGCCAGGGCCTCATCACCGAGCAGACGTCACTCACTGACCCAGGATGCCTGCAATACATGCAGGCACATTGGGTCAGGGAGTGATAGAAAGAGAAATAAACAGAAACTGTGCCTACACCTGTCTTTCTCATACTTATTATCTATTATCCTGCCCATTCACATCCTCCGGGCTTTTGTTCTTCTCTGTGAGAGCTGTTGATGAGTCAGAATGAGGGATGAAGAGTTTCAATTGGGAAACTGGGCGAGAGGAGGGCAAAGTAGGAGGAAGGGGGAGAAGGTGAGCATATGAATACAAAGGAAAAGGAAGAAAAGAGGAAAGATGAATAACAAAGAGGCAGTGCTCTTACGCTTGCTACATCCCACAACCTAACACACACTCCTTCCTATGCAGGGAGTGAAAAATATACTTCAGATAGATTATTATTATCCTGTTGTAGCCTATATATAGATAGTGTACTTGTCAGTCTTCCTTCACTACCCTAAATTCATGCACGCACTAACACTAACACAAATCTGGCAAGCAACACTCAGGGCAACCACTTTCTCGGGAGACTGGGAAATCAAGCAGGTCTTCAAACAAAACAGTGTGAGCAACCAGTAAAGCGAACTCTGACAAACTGAGGTCTACACACCATTCTCAAGAGCTTGTACTGATAATAAGGATAGGATATGGAGTAAAACAAGAAAAAAAAAAAGGGCAGAGTGAGGATCATGTCTTGGAGCAAAAAAACAGTCATGTGGGAGCCCTCTTTAGCATAGAAGAAAGGGGTGAAGAAAAAAAAAAAAAAAAACACAGAAGACGGGAGCTGATGGCTGCAATATGGGATCTAGCTGCACAGTGGGGGATATATACATAATACAACACACACGCATGATCAGATGAGCCCTGCACCTAATTGAGTCTAAGATAAAGAACACGACTCCTTCACTCTGTGTTTTCACACATTCATGCTTTATGTAAAAAAAGGCACAAAAGATGTTGTGCATTGCATGAACCCAGGGAAACAATGTGTTGCTATGAGTCAGGCAAAATGTTTGTTCCTACATGGTACATTTGCAGTTTACAATGAGAACAGTGGCAGGTTTACCAATCAAGTCTTAATAATTCTTAAAATAAGATGAGTTACTCAAATCCAACAAAAAGGGGGACATGCTGCTGACATCACCTTGCTATACAGTAACAGCAGCTTATCTTGGCTAAAAAAAAAAAAGCTAAAAAAAAAAAAAAAAAGACATCATCCTTCCTGTCATGGTTTGTTCTCCATACATACCTGCCTTCAGTTGTTTTCCACTCATCACTCCCTTGCTCACCCCATCTGCCAGCCACACCCACCTCGTCAGTCACTTCATTCACCTGTTCACTCAGCTGCAGCTCTTCAGCAATCAAGCCTGGTTAAAAGCTCCACTCTCCTCCACACTCACTGCCAGATTGTTCTTTGTTCCCATGAAAGACTTTCCAGCGTTTACTCTTCATCTGATCTCCCGGTTCCGACCCTGCCTGCTCCCGACCTACCCGCCTCGTCTCTGCCCTGGTAATTACTTCAGCCCTTCTGTTTTTGACCACGATTCTGCCTTGCCTCTTCCTGGTCTTCGTCTGCCTGTTCTCGGGGCTGCTCTGAGTCCTCCACCTCCACTGCTGCAGCGTGTGAGTTCTCCTCGTTTCCCCATTGATCATCGCTGGGACAGAGTCCTCATCTCGACCATCGTGAGTGTTCCTGGGTTACTCACCTGCTGGTTTTTCGGTCCTCTGCCTGGTTCCGACCTACCCTCTGCCAGGTACGGCTGCCTCATCCACAGCTTTATTCTGGGCCCTCGGATTTTCCCCAAGCCCCTCAAAGACTGCCATTCCCCTTTTGAATTGAACTGTGTTTATTTACCTGCATCTAATAACAATAAAAGTCATTACCAATCATCGGTCCTAGTCGGTGCTGCTTTTGGGTCCAAACCTCACCCATTACAGTACAATCTGGCCAGTCATGGACCCAGCGCGCCCCCCGTCTCCACAGAACCGCTTTGAGAGAATAGAGGACGTTCTCCAGCGGCATGAAAGTATGATGGCGGCCGCCCTCACCCAGATCCAGCAGCTGTCATCCACCCTTGCTCAGGCAGTTGCTACGTCGAGGTCTCCTGAACCCCCAACACCACCACCACCACCGCCGCCTCCTTCTGGAGCCATCACCGAACCTCGGGTCGGCGCACCCGAGCGTTACGCTGGGGATCCTGACGGCTGCAACCCGTTCATCACGAACTGTTCCATTTTGTTTGCACTCCAGCCCCTTACGTTTTCCACTGAGGCAGCCCGGGTGGCCTTCACCATCAACCACCTCACGGGCCGCGCCCGTCTCTGGGGAACTGCGGAGTGGGAGAAGCAGACTCCTGCTTGCGCCTCCTTCCAGGCATTCTCAGAGGAGCTCCGCAAGGTTTTTGGAATGGGAGTTTCTGGGTCGGACGCAGCTCGTGACCTGCTGAGTCTTCGACAGGGGAATCAGACGGTGGCTGACTTCTCGATTGACTTCCGCACTCGAGCCCGCCAGAGCAGCTGGAATGAGTCGGCCCTCCGTGACTTCTTCCTCCACAGTCTGGCCGACTACATCAAGGATGAATTGGTGTCTCACGACCTCCCATCAACTCTGGACGGGATGATCGAGCTGGCCATCCGAGTGGACCTCCGTATTCAGGCCCGACGCCGTGAGAGGAGACGGGGAACAGCCAGTGGGAACCCTCCCTCACGACTTCGGGAGACCGCCTCAGATCCTGGTGCCGCCTCCTTTTCCGGCCCCCCGGCAGAGGCGTCCGAGCCAATGCAACTGGGTCGCACCAGTCTCTCCCCAAAGGAGAAGGAGCGACGTCGTCAGGCCAATCTGTGTTTATACTGTGGTCAGGCCGGCCATTTCGTCTCTCGCTGTCCAGCAAAAGCCAGGGCTCATCAGTAGGCGGGGATATACTGTTGAGCCAAGCTTCACCCAAAGCCTTCCCCAATCAAAGACCTGTGTTTCACGCCAGGCTCCTCCTCCCGGACGGTTCCCATGCCTTAGCTACATTCATCGACTCCGGGGCCGACGCCAACATCATTGATGAGGATCTAGCACTGCAGTTGGGGATAGACCGCATTCCCCTGCCTCATCCGATCCCTGCCAGGGCCCTCGATGGACACCTCCTGGGAACTGTCTCTCATCAGACCATCCCGGTACCCATGTTACTTTCAGGTAACCACCATGAGACTGTCCAATTTCATGTCCTACCATCCCCTTGCATCCCTCTGATTCTGGGGTATCCCTGGCTCCTCCGTCATAACCCCCACATTGACTGGGCTGCAGGGACCATCCTGGGGTGGAGCCCTTCCTGCCACCAGATCTGTCTGAGACACGCCAGCGTTCCCCAGCACTCAGCCTGTTCCAGCGTCATGCCTACCTTGTCCGGGGTTCCCCCCGAATACCATGACTTTCGAGAGGTGTTCAGCAAGGCCAAGGCCACATCCCTGCCTCCTCATCGCCCATATGACTGCGCCATTGACCTGCAGCCCGGCACCACTCCACCCAAGGGCCGTCTCTACTCTTTGTCCGGCCCAGAAAGAGAGGCTATGGAAGCCTACATCAATGACTCTCTGGCAGCAGGAATCATCCGACCCTCTTCTTCTCCGGCGGGGGCAGGGTTCTTCTTTGTCGAAAAGAAAGACAAGACACTGAGGCCATGCATCGATTATCGGGGCCTCAACGACATCACCATCAAGAATCGCTATCCACTCCCTCTCATCTCCTCAGCGTTTGAGCTTCTCCAGGGGGCCACCATATTCACAAAGTTAGATCTTCGCAACGCCTACCATCTAGTCCGCATCCGGGAGGGTGATGAGTGGAAGACTGCCTTCAACACCCCCTCCGGTCACTACGAATACCTGGTGATGCCCTTCGGTCTCACCAACGCCCCCGCTGTCTTCCAGGCCCTGGTTAATGACGTGCTCCGAGACATGCTCAACCGCTTTGTGTTCGTGTACTTGGATGACATCCTGATCTTCTCCAAGACCCGGGAGGAGCACGTCAGTCATGTTCAGGCAGTTCTCAAGCGCCTCCTCGAGAACTCTCTCTTCGTCAAAGCCGAGAAGTGTGAGTTTCATGCCTCTTCTGTCTCCTTCTTGGGCTACATTGTGGCTCCAGGTAGTCTGCAGATGGACCCATCCAAGGTCTCAGCAGTCACGTCCTGGCCCATCCCTGACTCCCGCAAGCACCTGCAACGTTTCCTGGGGTTCGCCAACTTTTACCGCAGATTCATCCGCAACTACAGCACTGTCGCCGCCCCCCTCACAGCTCTCACATCCACCAAGGTGCCTTTCCACTGGACCTCTGCGGCTGATGAGGCCTTCCAGACTCTCAAGGCGTGTTTTACATCAGCGCCCATCCTTCAGGTTCCCGACCCAGACCGCCAGTTCGTTGTGGAGGTTGATGCCTCCGATGTTGGCGTGGGAGCCGTCCTGTCTCAGCGGGCTGCGTCAGATCAAAAGCTCCATCCCTGTGCCTTCTTCTCTCGTCGACTGTCCCCTGCTGAGAGGAACTATGACATCGGCAACCGGGAGCTGTTAGCCGTCAAGCTGGCCCTAGAGGTGTGGCGCCATTGGCTGGAGGGGACCAGACTGCCATTCCTGGTTTGGACTGATCATAAGAACCTAGAATACATCCGGACTGCCAAGAGACTGAACTCCCGCCAAGCCCGCTGGTCCCTCTTCTTCACACGATTCAACTTCTCCCTCTCCTATCGACCTGGATCCCGCAACATCAAGCCAGATGCCTTGTCGCGACAATTCAAGGGGGAGGGGGAGGCAAGGGAAGAGGCCGACTCCATCCTCCCGTATCCCTGTGTTATTGCTTCCCTGACCTGGGAGGTGGAGGAGAGGGTGAAAGCTGCTATGGAGAATCAACCAGGTCCTAGCGCCTGTCCCCCAAACCGTCTCTTTGTTCCTTCGGCTCTGAGGTCTGACGTACTCCAGTGGGCTCACTCCTCCAGACTTACCTGTCATCCTGGAATACGGAGGACTTGTGATGTATTAAAGCAGCGCTTCTGGTGGGCCACGCTGGAGGAGGACACTCGTGAGTACATCAATGCCTGTCCTGTCTGCAGTCAACACAAGCCTTCTCATCAGTCCCCTGCTGGGTTTTTGCATCCCCTTTCGGTGCCTCGGCGCCCATGGTCCCACATCTCCTTGGACTTCGTCACTGGTCTTCCCTCTTCTGGTGGGAACACAGTCATTCTCACAGTGGTTGACCGGTTTAGCAAGATGGCACATTTCATTCCTCTCTCCAAGATCCCCTCTGCCAAGAGACTGCTCAGCTGGTCCTGCTCCATATCTTCCGCCTCCATGGCCTTCCCACTGATGTGGTCTCAGACCGGGGCCCGCAGTTCACCTCCATCTTCTGGCGGGAGTTCTGCGCTCAGCTTGGGGCCTCCGTTAGTTTGTCCTCCGGTTTCCACCCCCAATCCAATGGCCAAGCAGAACGCATGAACCAAGAGATGGAGACAACACTACGTTGTATGGTGTCACGGAACCCCTCCTCTTGGTCCCAGCAGCTCCTGTGGGTCGAATACGCCCACAACTCCCTCACCAGCTCGGCCACTGGCCTCTCCCCCTTTCAATGCTGTTACGGGTATCAACCTCCACTCTTCCCGGCCCTTGAGGGAGAGGCCACCTGCCCCTCTGTCCAGGCCTTCATCCGTCGTTGTCGCCGCACCTGGATCCAAGCTCGAGCAGCCCTTCTCCGAGCCTCTGATCGCTACTCCTCATCGGCCAACCGGCGTCGCACTCAAGCTCCGACTTACCAAGTGGGCCAAAAGGTTTGGCTCTCCACCCGGGACCTCCCTCTCCGGGTGGAATCCAGGAAGTTGGCTCCAAGATTCATCGGTCCTTTTCCCATACTGAAGGTCATCAACCCGGCGGCAGTGAGGCTTCAGCTCCCCCGGTCCATGCGCATCCACCCCACCTTCCATGTCTCTCGCGTCAAGCCTGTTTTGGAGAGCCCGCTGGTGCCCCCCACTCCTCCTCCACCGCCTCCTCGCCTTATCGATGGGGGTCCGGCCTACGCTGTTCGTCGCCTGCTGCGCTCCCGCCGTCGTGGTCGTGGGCTTCAATACCTGGTCGACTGGGATGGCTATGGTCCAGAGGAGAGGTCGTGGGTCCCTGCTGGTCACATTCTTGACCCTCGCCTCATCACCGATTTTCATCGGCAACACCCTGAACAACCCTCCAGGTCGACCTCCTCCGCTGGGGCTACACATCGGGGGCCATCCGTCCCTCCCATGCCTGTTGACTTGGAGGGAGAGGGGGTCTCTTCCTCCGAGGAGGACTCATCCTCGGATAACGAGGGTGCCCTCCTCCAGACCCCCTCCGCCCACCCGGCTGCTGTGATGGACTGGTCTGGCTCCGAGGAGTTTTAGTCCCTCCTCCTGGCCCCCTCCTCCCACCCGGCTTGGTGCGTTTTTGGGACGTCGGGAGCCGTCCCTTGAGGGGGGGGTTCTGTCATGGTTTGTTCTCCATACATACCTGCCTTCAGTTGTTTTCCACTCATCACTCCCTTGCTCACCCCATCTGCCAGCCACACCCACCTCGTCAGTCACTTCATTCACCTGTTCACTCAGCTGCAGCTCTTCAGCAATCAAGCCTGGTTAAAAGCTCCACTCTCCTCCACACTCACTGCCAGATTGTTCTTTGTTCCCATGAAAGACTTTCCAGCGTTTACTCTTCATCTGATCTCCCGGTTCCGACCCTGCCTGCTCCCGACCTACCCGCCTCGTCTCTGCCCTGGTAATTACTTCAGCCCTTCTGTTTTTGACCACGATTCTGCCTTGCCTCTTCCTGGTCTTCGTCTGCCTGTTCTCGGGGCTGCTCTGAGTCCTCCACCTCCACTGCTGCAGCGTGTGAGTTCTCCTCGTTTCCCCATTGATCATCGCTGGGACAGAGTCCTCATCTCGACCATCGTGAGTGTTCCTGGGTTACTCACCTGCTGGTTTTTCGGTCCTCTGCCTGGTTCCGACCTACCCTCTGCCAGGTACGGCTGCCTCATCCACAGCTTTATTCTGGGCCCTCGGATTTTCCCCAAGCCCCTCAAAGACTGCCATTCCCCTTTTGAATTGAACTGTGTTTATTTACCTGCATCTAATAACAATAAAAGTCATTACCAATCATCGGTCCTAGTCGGTGCTGCTTTTGGGTCCAAACCTCACCCATTACACTTCCAAATGCTTTAAATGCTGAGCATTGCTCTTATTAGAGCCCCCATGGACACTGCTTCTGCATCTGGGGGAAACTGTGAGCTTGACAGATCTACCATGTCTAGCAATGGTTAATAAGCTATGATTGGAATACCGGTTTGAGGGAAGGGATTTAGCTGACTGAATTATGAATTATTGACTTTTAATCAATTTTCCATCAATTTGTAACAGTCAAAATGAATACTATATTATAGTTTTGTTGTTATAATATATATAAAATCTATCACATACAAAAAGTCAGATGCAATTACTCAACGACTTCTTCTACTTTATAATTGTAGTTCATATGGCAAGAAATTGATGGTAGAGGTGCTGATGAAGCCTTGGAACACGACTTGTTAATAAGGAAACACAATGGGAAACATGACAGCACATTCATTAGTCTGTATGTGGATGGTGCTGTGGAGTCTGGACTAATTTGTAGCTACCTAACAGCTCTCAGTTTGGAAATCTGTCAAACATTTGACGTTGACACAGCTAAGGTCTTGGTCAGAGGCAAAAATGCTTTTCACATTGCCGAATACATTTTGGCATAATGAGTAAATGCTTACGTAACACACCAATCACAACACATTCATCGATGCAACAAAAGCAACTACTATATCTGCAAAATGCAGGACCTTGATAGGATTAATTCATAGCTCATCAGCAGTCATAGAATTTCTTTTTTTTTCTTCTTTTGAATAATGAAGTAGTTATCTTATAAACAATCTTTTTGTTAAATATTATTTTCCCTCTCCAGATCAATGAAGCCACATAGTCAAGCTGTGTGTATTAGAGGGCTGAATCAGTTTTCATTTCAGCTTTGTGTTGAACGTCAACCCTTACCTGTCTTTCCCTTAAAATTTCAGGGATGATAAACAAGAGCAACTTGTAAGCAGATTTGATCAGGCCAAAACAATCAAGATACAAAGTTTTAGCTAAGTGTGTACAGAATAAACAGACTCCTTATGTTATGAATGAATTAACAGTTGTTTATTATCTGGATCACAGACCACAGACTGAGCATAAACCCCCAGTCATACTGCTCTAAAAGCGTAAATTGCTTGATTTTGAGATTTTATAAAACAAACTGGTACAAATTAAAATAAATTTGTCTATAATTTGCTTTTTAAATGAGGCACCATGAGTTGAATGTCTCACATTATCCTGTCTGATCAAAGAGGCTTCCACACAGTCCTATCATAACACACCACCTCCGATCTTCTAAAAAGGGTAGGGTAGATGAAATAGAAATAAAAAGGGGATACAAGAAAAGGCTTGAGAGGATATGAGGGATCTTACAGATGCTGTTATGAGATTTTCAGTTGGGAGCTGCTGAGGTCTCCTGTTAATGGAACATCACTCTCAGCGGGTGTAAGTGTGTGTCCTGTGCTGTAACACAGAGGTCACAATGACTGAAAGGAAGAGGCCTCTTCATTTAATAAAAGGGGTCTCTGAAGCAATCTTTCCTGTCTCCTTACATTGTCATTCCTCTTCGGGCTCTGTCCTATTTTTCTCCTCACAATTTTCTCCTCACCACCACCATCCACGCCGCCTCTCTCCACCACATTATCTGGTGAGTTTCCTTTTCGTTAGACAAGTTGCTTGTCAGCACCCAATTATCACTTATTCTGTTTTTCTCAGCCTCCTTCCTCCTCCAGCTCGTCCTCTTTGTGACTGTCTTTGAACACAGGCAGGCACGTTTTATCGAGCTGCTGATCCCTCTTTAACCAGCTTATACGCTACATGTCAGTCAGACAATGACCATATTGAAAGTTGAAAGCTTAAAGTTTTTATCCTTGGGGGTCAAAAAACTAGTAAAGGGAGTAACATCTGCTGTGTGTGTGTTAGTGTGTGTGAGAGGGAGACCGAGACAGAGCCAAGCCCCTGTGGCTAACACAGCTCATTATACCTAAAGGTAGGAGGAGAGGCACATCACAATTGGGCTCAGTCTCTCTGTCTCTCTTACGCACCCACCCAAACACACACACACACACACACACACACACATACAGTCAATCCTGAGGGGACAGCTGCTCTCTGACACACACAGTAGTATAACTGACTGTGGTTCTCCCCTCTACTCACCTAAGTATTTCCTCCAGTGCTGTGACTCAGCCACGCTGGGTCACTGAATTACAAATAGTCTTCAGGGGTTTGATGCTTATTAACATTAATTTTTTTTTTTAAAGAACATACACAAGGTTAATAACAGAACTTACTGGCACAGCATTTGTTTTTACTATAGCAAGTGCTGCGTGAATTTAGACAGCCATTAATTATATAATAGAATTTCAAAATTCATTTGCACCAAACTTGGTGGAGGGGTGGGGCATGGGGAGAACCCATTAAATTCTGAGGCAGATCCGGATCATTTACTATAAAGTGAAATATTTTTTCTCTCAAGTCTGGTGTATGTTGTTTGACACTAGCCTAGATGGAGGTCTGCGCTCTCTGGGTGGCCTTTTAGTTACTACATGTTTGGAAAGTTTTCATGTACATGTACACTTTATTTTAATTAAAATAATTTTAAAACAAATTCTGAACAATACAAGCTGAACTTCCACTGAGGGTGGCAAGGGATTTAAGGAGAGACGCAAGGAGACTAACTGAATCTCTGAGTCTTTTCAATAAGGAATATAATGAATGAAGGTTGATGTGAACAGTAGGGGAATTAGCAGGTTAACATGCTAACATCTAGCATGTGTGCAATCTTGTGAGCTGGATAAAGGAGTTTTCAGGAGACACTAAAAGTCTTAAGCAGAAGTATTTATGCATCAAGGAGATAGGTGATGGGCAATTACAGATTAACAGGTTAACTAATGCAATGTCATCCCAAATCTTAAGACACTTTCTCACATGGCTCAACATTGAATAAGGTTATTCCATGTCTCTCACATACATGTGTACCATTTCTATTGGATAGCTAAATAATGTCTTACCTAACTCACATTGAAGACCTTCCTTGACCTTTGTCCTAATAAAGTGATGCATACTCTCTGTCCCTTGGACTCTAAGGCGCCTCTTGCCCTCCCTCAGATGTTTGTATCCTCCTACACTCACTATCAATAAGAGGCTTGATATAACCTTGGCCACTGCTGAATGGAGAGCAGCTGCACGGTCACTAAGCTAGAGTTAAACAATGGGCTATAGTGACTTGTGACTGACCTTGTGTGTAGACATGTTCCTTCACAGCATGTGCAGGACAGTGTGCTAACATGCTAAGCTGCTCTGATCACTATTATAATATCAACAACAGATTCAGTTACTATGATGCGAAAGGATGTCGCTCATAGTGACAAACCCAGAGAAAACAGTCACCCAACTCAGCACTCACCCCATCGGCTCTACTGAGCATTTTAGCTTCTCTCAGCTCATTGTTTTGGTTTTACGTCCAGCAGCTGCTTGTTTTGTTTCAGTTTCACAACTCTCAACAGCCTTGTTTCTAGCTGCTTCCAGCTAAAAGCTCCTTACTATACACTACCTGCCCAGCATCAAACAGCAGACAAAGTTAGCAACTAGCTGGTGAACACATCTATACACCGACACAGAGCAACAAGAACCGTGAATAGTCCAGTTGGCTAGAAATGTGGCTCTAAATGTCTGCTGGATGTGTATAGGCAACTGTTTGCTATCACTTTAGAAAGTGTTATGTCAACGTTGTGTTTACAACTCTTTGGGTTGCCCAGAGGTGGGCAAAAATAGATGATATAATGAAATAAAATAACTCATGCTGGTTTAAAAACTCTCTGAAGAGATTAGACAATTTCTACAATGTCTATCAACTGAAAACTTTCACTTGTCCATAGAAGTATGCAGGATTAATAAAGCATTTTTCATTCCTCCTTCAAGTTGCACCACTTTGTTTTATTAGAATTATGTGCATTTGCCCATGTTTTCATGTTTTCTCACTGGACAGCACAAGCAGAGAGGGAGAGGCATAACAAAAGCAGAAAGTGGGAGAAGAAAAGAAAAGAAAGATGGGCAGCGGGTGAAAGAGTGGGCTTTGTTATTGTAGCAGGAGAATGGTGCCGTGGAGTTAAAAGGCTGAATGTTGTGATAAGAGAGGGATCCATGGTGAGAAGAAGCTTTCAGATATGAGACGGTGTTTACACAAAGGCAGAAGAGGAGGATTTAACACTAACTAAGACGCACGCAAACACATATGGGCACATACACACACATTTACACAATATGACACTACCTCTCACTGAGGCCCAGCCAGGAAATGAGCCTGAGTGAGTGTGTTGGGAAGATGGAGAGTAAGCGGCAGATTAAAAGGCAAGGCGTGAGAGGAGGGGTAGTCTGAAGAGAGGTGGGAGTATGAAAGACAAATCTTCCTAAGAGCGTTTGAGAAGAGCTGTGTGCAAAGCTATCGTTGACTGAAATCCTTTAGAGCATCAAAGATTTACTCATCATGCCTAAACACATGAAATATTCCATCCACCCCCCCGAGCCTCAAACCCCCATTCAGAATTACACTCCTCTTTCTGTCCCTACGTTTCTCTTCTCATCTTCAACAGCTTCAGACCCACTTTCTCCATCATTTTATCCGTCATACACTTTCTTTAGCATTTTCCACCTTCTGTCTGCTCATGTATCCAAATAACATGAATTACAGCAAACACTATGTGTTCAGAAGGAGAGAAATACAGACAGACAACCAGTGTGTGTGTGTGTGTGTGTGTCTCCTTTGCTGCTGTCCTGGAGGTTGTTAGCACATGTGCCGGGTTTTGCTCCGTCTGCCAACATCAGCACAAACACACACCCCAGAGTCATATACATACACACACACACACACACACACACACACACACACACACACACACACACACACACACACAGCCATGCAATAACCTGTCTACCTACAGGCGCACAAGAATGCACACAGGCACACCGACCCACCGTGCACAATCACTCGCATTCATGAACCTTCCCATATGTGCTCTGGAAACAACATTTATCAAGTATATTAGGATTCCAATATTACCGTAGGTGCAAGTATTAAAACTAATAAGCTCCATCCCTGTGCTGCACTTACTGTCTCCCCACCTCTTTCTTTCTCTCTATACCCCTCACAGGAGCTCCCACCATCTCCCTTCATCCCTCCCTCCATCCGTCGCTCCAGCCCCAGATGGTAAAGCACTGTGACCAATTAAAGACTTCCCTGAGGATAGAACCAGTTATAGCCCCAGCCATCTGACCATTTCTGTGAGTGTGTGTCCTGTGTGTGTGTGTGTGTGCGTGTGCATGTGGGTGTGTGTGTGTTTCTACACGTCCACTTTACAAACCATACTGTGTTTTTATCAGTCTACAAAGCATTGATTTTTGGCTAGTTCCACATGCCTTCTTCCCTAAAAAGGTACATTGGCATATGAATAAAGTCATATCTAAAGCCTTTTGTGTCGCATTAACACAAAATAACAGGATCTGGAGTGTCACTTCATTAGAGGAAGTATTAGCAGGTGTGCATGTGTGTGTATGCTGTGTTGGTGTATGAGAAATACTGTCATTGGGGGACAGAGGGTGAAAAAAAAAAAAAAAGAACAAGTAGAGTGCAGTGAAGGGAGGTGGGCAGCGCTCAGTCACCAGGCACCCATCCAGCAGGGCAGCAAATGAGGGAGCAACTGTCTGTCTGAGCTGCCAGCACTGAGGGGAATCAGGCATATGCCAACCCCACCCAACCCCTCTCATACACATATGCACACACAAACCAATCTCTCTACCCACATCCCAGGGTGGCCGCCCTGGCATGGGGGCACAGGTGGCAGCATATGTCTGCTGTCTACCCCCTCAGTCAACTGAGAGAAAGGGACCAGTCATGCCTCTGTTTGTGTCTGCATGTGTCCGTGCGCGGTAGGTCTTTTCACAAAGTCAAAAGTCCTTGCTAAAGCTTTTAGGTATTTGTGAGTGCGCGTATACATGATTAGATCCTGTAATACAGATTTTAGATAGTGTTGTGTCCCTGAGCTGGAGCTTGAGGGTCATCTGCTAGCTTGCTTTAGTGCTGCTTCACCAAAACGAGTTAAGCCTCCCAGGCTTCTCCCACTTTTACTTTTCACTTCTACTACAGCCTCCAGCTAGCTCTACAGCCCACACTCAAATCCATTACATAAGACATTTTAACTAATCCTCTGTTTCCCATTGCAAATAATGAGGCTATGATTAGCATGCTAATGAGGTGGGTGCGATGCTAATCTTTAAACTAGTATCAGCAGTCCTACTGACAGGCCCATGTCAAGAAAGGGACGAGGAGGTGCTGACTCCAAAATGGAACTTGTACGGAGGAAAAGCATTGCTGCACTTAACAACTGACAAGTGTGGCATAAACCATATATCTTCTGAACCCACCATAATCACAGCTAGGTAGCACAGTGTTGGTTAGCACAGTGCTGGTTTGAGACAGGTGGGAACTCCATTTCAATTTGGCACACAAAACATGTTCAGCAGGGGAACAAAATACCATGTGTAGCAACAGCGTCCACCATGGTTTGCTGTGGCTAAATTTAAATGAAAAAGACCCTTTTTTATCCCTACCAGTGCAGAGAAGCTGTAAATATTACATATATTTGACTTTACTACAGCATTTTCATGACTTCTGTTTGATTGGCTGTGGATTGATATTTGGCATCACACATGCTGTGTGTGTCCCCTGCTTTTCATTTAATAGTTGCTGCTATGTAACAATCGACATATTGGTACAGCCAAATCGAGCGGGCCAAATGTGCTTCTGACCATAGCCAGCTGTGTTGCAAAAACAGCTAAAATCGGTGCCACCCACAACTGGTATTGCAGGAAAAATAATTTTCCTGGGTGCTAGACTCTTTTAATCATGCCAGTTGTCTACCTCTCTACAAACAGAATACATCAGTGAAGAGAATTTCTGTCTCAGCATCCTAAATGTCTATCAGTGATTGAATAATCTGCATGAGGGCATGAGTGCCAATAGCTGTACATATTCTTGTAAATATGAATGTGTGTAAATGGATTCTGATGCCTGTGTACTTGTGTCTGTGTCAAAAGGGGTTATCATATGTGTAGCTTGAACCAGGAAACACCTCCTGCCCCCTTGTGCTCAGATAAGGCTTCAAAGCAAAGCTGCCAACATCAAACAATGCAGCAGCAGCCTGAGTGTCCTGGACCACACTAACAACCGCATGAGTCCTGGAGGCTATTATACTGCACGTTACACTCTTTACTAACACACACTTTAACGACATGAACACAAACACTCATTAGCACATCCATTCACATCCATATTCATGCAGAATTCATATTCAAACTGTGACTGTGCTCTGTTAATCTCCCTGAGAAGAGGTAGCAGGCCCTTGAGGGTTAGCGCTTAGCTAAGCTAATCAAATCAACTTGAGGAACACTGGTGCATCTTTAGCCCATTATATAAAACATTAATAAACATATACACTCAACACACACACACACATTTGTTAACATTAAATCCTTTCTCATTAGCCTAGCTCAGTAGCGTGGGCAACCAGCTAAATGTAGAGCATCTCTGACATCATTTATATTTTCATAAGGGTAACAGCCAAAACTTGCACAGCCGTGTGTGTTTGAAAGTGTGTCTGTAGGTTATGAGAGCATTTAGATTCATGTTTAAAGGCAACAGCCTCTTAATTGGCCTGCCATATTCCTCAGCAGCAATATTTGGAGCAAGAGGCAGGGCTGAAACACCATGTGGCCTTATCCGGAGGTCTTTATGGATCTCCTGGGCTCCTAATATCCAAGACCTGATCTGGGACCTGAGTTGGGCTGGGTACAAATTATATTCGGTCTAAATCATTAGGCCCGAGTCCCACTGTGTTACCATGAGTTTTGTATCTGTGTGTTTTTCTTTTTACAGAGAACGTGAACTGTGAAATACAAGAAAAATGAGACATAATGCTACTGTTTTTGACCAAGAGATGCTCATTAATTGGTGGTGCGTCATGCTGCTGTCAGCACTGGCATTCTCTCTCTATTTTCTCCATTTGGTTGTTGAGAATGCTTTCAAAAATAATGCCATCAATAGTTTTTATTTATTAATTATTTTCACATTAAGTGCAGTAAACAGAAGAAACACTGAATCAATTATATTTTCAGTGTGACCAATCTTTGCCTTTCGAAGAGCACCACGTCTCCCTGGAGGTACTATGTGATGGATAAGAATCTAAAAATATAAAGTGCCTAGAAAGTTCAGCACAGCACTGTACATGCAGTACAGTACAGCTTGCCTTACTGACTGACTACAGAGTGCCAAGGCAACTGGTTCGCCCTGTTCAGCAAAGTTGTTTTATTCACAGTGCAACAATGTTGTATTCAGCAGATGTATTGTCTACCACAGTGATCCGCTGGGTTGTTAAAGCCCTCTTCAGCGATGTTCAGTGGGAAGCGTGTGTTCCGATGGGAGCACTACAGCACCGTTCCTCTCAGACTCAATTATGGGTGCGACATCTGTCCTGACTGACAGCTCGCTACAGTGTGTGACTGCGACTGCGTTTGTGTTTCCTGTGTGCGTATACTGTATGCATGTGTCTATGTATGGTGGGTCCTAGAGGGAGCAATGTTATCAAGCAGGAAGCCCTGTCCGCCAAAGTAGATGAGATGTGCAAGAAAATGGCAAGCCAGACATGGTGATAAAATCACTTTCCATTTGGAGTCCTGCCTGGTCTGCGGCTTTGAGCCACGATGCGCATACACACACATACACACACCTAAGGTGGAGAAGGGAATATAATTGTAAATGAAACTGAGAGGTGATTGTGAGGCTAGAGAGAGAGCGGGAGAGGAAAAAGCTAGAAGTGTTACTGTGAGGAGAGACGAGGGAGATGAAATGATCCAGTCACACACGGGCCTCTGCTCCCAATCAATACCAAAAAGATACAGAGATACAACTTCCCTTGTCTATTTATTTACACTTTCTGTCCTTACCTTTCCTCCAGCACATCTTAAAATATGTGTATTTGTTCTCACCATTCTTCTCTAATAAAGATTCCTCTCTTCATCTATTGTCTTCCCACTTACCTCCTCTGTCTTTATTCAATCACTACTTCCCTCCACAGTCTAACGCTATGTGGTTCAATCACACTCGTGCCTTTCTCCTGTGATGCAGCTCAATGAACAGCTGTATTGACAAAACCATATACCTGCATGACCAACACCAGCCGGGGGCCGAGGCGGGGACCGGGCTAAAATCGAATCCGGAGCTCTGGATTGATGGGGAGAAAACATGGAGAACATGGGGAATGGAGAGGTGAGGGCGGGGTCTTGGTGTCACCCAGTGTAAAAGATAGAATGTGAGATAGTATCTCCCCATTCAGTCTATCTCATTAAGTAAAGTAGGGGAGTGCAACTTGGCAGTGCTGACTCTCTTGTGTAAAGAAAGTCAGGGGAGACATACAAATCAGATGCACACTCACAATGCTGAGCTCAGCAGAAGCATCATTCAGCCACTGTTACTCTGTATGTGTGTTTAACGGTGCACGGCCCCAGCTAAGCTAGGGAAAAGTCAACAGTCCTGTTCTTTGCCCTCGTCACAAACACTCGTGCTTGAAGGTTGCACGTGTATAGCAACACACAAAAAAAAAAAGAGAACTGCATTTTGACCTTGGATAGGCACTTTTTCACAGATTACTAGCTTACCATAGAGCCACGGTTTTAGCAGGTGAAAGGATTTTTTTTTCCTCCACTGAAAATGGAAGAAAAAATGTAGGGCATAAATATAATGAAAATGAAAAGTGTGACTAGAAAAATGTTCTGAAAATGATTCGCCCAACAGTTTCCTTCTTCCTTAATTGAAATTCCTGGTTCTCATCTCTAGCCTTTTCCTTCTTTCTCTTTCTTTCCCAGCTTCCTCAATTTGTACTGGCTAATTGCGTTTAGAACTTGGATGGCGGTTGGCAACTGCATTAACCTTAGGAGTCACATCAGGCAGAGACTATTTAAAGTGCACCCCTATAGCGCCAGTTGTATTGTGGGTAATGCCTCGGGGAGGTGTAACCAATCACATTGGAGTCGAGAGGAAGAGCTCATCATTTATTGGTCACACACTCTATTCAGCATCACCCCACTACCCATCTCGAATACTGCCGCTTCTGTCCCCATTCCTCTCTTTTCCAATTTCCTCATCTCTGCCTTTTTGCACCATCCATCTCACTTTCTTTTCTACAAACCCACTCGCTGCCAAACTTACATTTTTTTCTAGTCACACATCTGAAGATGGACGTTTTCTTCCAGTGTCTTGTCCCGTGGCGGTGAATAACAGAAAGAAGCAGGAGTGCCTCTTTCTGAGAATGTATCAAGGCTTTGGGTCTCCAGCTCCATTACTACATTACTACGGGACTGGGAATGGATGACGACTGCCAAATGCGGAGGCTAGAATCTGTATATCTGCCAGCACGGTGACTCTTATGGTGCTTTCTATGACAGTGAGGCTATATGGCAGCTTCATAAGTAAGAGCAGTGTGATACTTGTCTCAGCGAGGGCTTGTTGTTTTGCTAGCTTTTGGACTCGCTCGCGCACAGGCTGGTGCGTAGGATAAGGACAACCATGATGGCCATGTCAGGCTGTTGTCCTTTTCTTCTGCAATCTGATGTGTAGGAGGAAATCCAAATACACACATACATACACGCACAAACAAGCACACAGAAACACACACACTCAAATTCAAGAGACTAAGATCAGAGAAAAGAGGTGTGTAAGGAGAAACCACAGACGACCTTTGACCTCAAACAGCTTCACAACACACAGGTTGAATGCATGCCTTGTGTAACAACAAGGACAGTGCAGCACAAAAAACTACTGCTATAAAAAGACACCATCTAAGAGTGTGAGAAATAATGGCTGTAGAGAAAATACAGTTGACACATCGAACTCCACTGAAACACAGAAAACACAGGAAAAGTGTTTTATTTATGAGACAGCAAGTTTGGTTTACACCTCTCAACTTGTCAATCAAGTAAAGCGGACATGGGGTCACACCTTTGAGCATGTATGGTAACGTTAACCTGACCCACAGTTACTCTGTAGACGTCCAAAACGTAAGGGCAAAATAGCTAAACAGACAGTTCTTGTTAGCAGTAACAATGTACTGTTGGTTGGGGGTTTTAGGGGCAGTTTGTGCCAAAAAAAAAAAAATAAATAAAATTTGGCCACTTGGAGGCAACAAAAAACAAGCTCTAAAACACCGACCAATCATCACCTTACAAAGTTGATATGGCTCACCTTTTAGCATACATATTTCTATTTAAACATCCAGCACACATGGACCATCTTACTTTTAACTCTGTTTTTGTTCTCCACCAACTCCTGAAGGAAAAAGGTGGCTCTTTATCAGCTTATTGCTTCAGTTTGTCCACCAGCTGGTAGCTAAATGTTTGTCTGCTGTTTGGTGCTGGGCAGGTGGCTAAGAGTGGGTTTTTAGAGCTTTTAAACTGAACGAGTTGGGTGATAAATCTCTGTGGGTTTGTCACTTTGAGATTTCAAATACATAGATACTCATCCTTAATATAAACTAAGAAGTAGTAATTGGCGTTCTGAACATGTAGGCTGATATTTCAGTAACAGTGGAGATCTCTGATTGGACCTTACCAACCAGCACACCATCCTGCCCACCAGTTCAAAATCTTAGGAGGAAAATAACGAAAGAAATGTCAAATCTAACCTTTCTCTGTGTTACAGAATAATGATATTTCGCCATATCTGTGTCACTCCATGATTTTGTGGACATAGTCCAGTATATGTGCCATAATGGCCAATTATTCTTGACACGTGTAATAATACCACACTGCCTGAGGCAGTATTGGCAATTGGGGGCTGAACAGAGCTACATTTTCATTTGATCATTCTAAGTTTAGTATCAGAGGGTATAAAAGACACACACTTTCTGACTGCTCACTCCCTTCAAAAAAAAAAGTGTCTCAGGCATACAAAGACAAATGGGGATCAGTTTTCCAGACAATCAACCACACGCACAGCTGGAGTGTCCGGTTCTATGTGACGGGCAATACAACCAATACAACAATAGAAAACACTGCATCATAGTATCAAGGAGAGCGGTGTCCAGGTGCACTGCTGAAAAGGTTTTCCTCCTCTAGCAGCAGGTATTAAGTTCCACGCTGAAACCAGTTGACAGTGGGTGAAATGCATCCCTGTGAGTAAGCCTTAATGCAGCACTCAGGGCACAGATTACTGTGTGGCCTTCTACCCTTTCAATTAACCAAATCACTCCACCGCCAGACCCCCCCCCCCCCCCCCCCCCCCTTCTGTCTGCCCTTCTATCTGATATCCGTCCTCCCCATATTTCATCCATAATACTCTCCTGCTTGTGGTTGTCCTTTCACATGAAGCACACATCCTCAAGGGCAGCATCTACGAAGGACTGTTTTTAATACAACAAAGCCAGCACAAATTAAAGAAAGAGGCCAGGGCTGATGAATGTGACAGACAGATGACAGAGTGAATGACAGGAGAACGAGGAAGAGACGGGGGGAAGGGGGGAGGACAAGGTATTGTTTGCCCACATCAGTCCGAAGGGGCGTGCAGCTGCTTGGGGACTCAAGAAGCTCAGCAGAGAGGAAGACGGTGGGGCCCCCGCTGCGTACCCTTGACCTCTGAAACTGGGTTAAGAGGTTAGAGACATGGAAAGAGGCTCAGATAACAAAGTCCCTCAACACCTCTGCTTGCATACTCTTGTCTAGCTTCCTCTATCACACGGCTCTATAAATACTGTGTGCTATCAGCAGTGCCGTTTTACTGTGCCTTGCCCCACATGCAGATCATACCTCTCATACTAGAAAACACAACTGCTGAGGTCCAAGTAATAAACACCTATTGAATGAAAACCCAAGCCTATTGATCTGTGAAGTGCACAATAACTTTTGTCTCTCTAAGCATTGATCACTGTCTGACCTGACGCTGACCAAAAAGAAACAATATAAACACTGATATTTCTCAGTCAATAAGCACTTACAGCCACGTCGAGGATAAAGGCATGAATGTGTGAAAGACATGGAATTGCAAAGTATGGCAGTCGAGTCCTCAGCGCTGTGGGCCTGTTAGGCGGATCAGGAAAAAGGAGATGTGCCATTGTTTGAAAACACTGTCACATCACGCCAATTATTCAAACAGCTCAAAAAAAAGGGGTGGGGAAGGAGGAAGGTCAGTGTGTGTGTGGGTGAGACTGAGAGAGTGAGAGAGAGAGAGAGAGAGAGAGAGAGTGAGAGAGATGGAGAGAGAGAGAAAGAAAGAGAGAGAGAGACAGAGAGAGAGAGAGAGAGAGAGGCTTGGTTCTCCTGGTGAGAACAGGTGGGACTCTGTGTGACTCTGGAGTGCAGCACTTCCTCTCACACTCCTTCCAAAGGGTGCCCAGACCATGGCTGCTTTTTGGAAGGGATCTGGTTATTAATTTTGTATTTGTTTGTATTTGATTAAAAAAAAAAAAATAGGGGAAAAAATGATTAAAAAAGAATCATGCTGTAAATGTGTCTGGAATATGCAGCGCTAAGGCACAATATGTACTGAAATAACTCCAGGCAGGCTCTGCATTTTTTACTTAATCATGAGGCGCCGTTTTGATACCTTGCTAATTTAGGTGATATCATGCTTATATTGTGCCTGAATAAAGCATGTTTAATAAAATTACCACAAGCTAACTGACACATGGCAATCCTGGGGCAGGATAATATTCCAGAATAGGATTGCTGGTTGTTTTTCGGGGGCTCTACAGGGGCCCACAGCTCCACTTTGCCCTGCCTGGCCCCCCTAGAAGGTTACTGACATAGTATAATCTCAATGACACAGCTTCAAAAGTGTCACTTAAGATTAGCATTACATCAATAAACTGGATGCCAATTGAACCTATAAAATTCCAATCATGTTTGCATTTGCGTATCACATCACCTGCATACCTGTCCTTGTATGACCATGTGTGTCCTCACGTTTGCTAGTAGAAACACAATATAGAAACTAGAAGGGGATCTGCTCATCTAAACACTGCTCCACCAAGGACCACTCATAGTCAAAAACTCCACAGGGTGCCTTTAAAGAATGGCCAGCAGGATTTCTATTATTACAGTAGGAGGACTGTACTCATTCAAATTATCAAACAATAAATAAACATAAACAAGAAATATACTCAAAGGATGTATTTAGGTAGCTGCAGAGGTAATTGTGTGGTATTTCCTATTCAGAGGGTTTATTGGCTGATTACGATCGGTTGCTCATCACCAATTATTATTGCTGATCAATAATTACTCACTGTTCAATTCATCTATACAGCAAACTGACTACGGATGGATTCATGTTTAACACCTATAACACTGGCGTGTGTGGTTAATTTGTACATTGACTGTGTTTGTGTGTGTATGTGCGCGCACTTAGAGACTCACCAGTGAGGTTGGTACGTGCACTGTAGGATCCAAGGTATCGCCCGTCTGTGTTGGGTGTGTAACACTCAAACAGACCCTGGTCCTTGGCCTGCACTTTGGTGATGTGGAGCACAGCTGAGTCGCGGCTCAACCTCTCCACAAAGATTTCTTTACTATTCACCCTCTGGGCGTACACGGCGTAGGCATAGTTTGGTTGAGCCGTGCTCACAATGCGGATCTCCCGGTCTGGTGCTGATGGCAGGTACATGGACCACTCAAAGTCCTGCTCCAAGCCCTCTTTGTAGCCTGTCACGTTGCACCAGATGGTCACGTGGGAGCCCTCGGTCCGTACCAGCGGTCCACTCTGCACCGTTACCACTCTCTGAGCCACGGCAACACCGGCTACAGACAGAGGTGGGAAAAGAGAAACAGAGAGAAGAAAAAGAAAGGGAGAAAGAGAGAGAGAGGGGATGGGGTGAAGGCAGGGAGAGAGGAAAGAAAGAGAGCCTGGGTTACAAAACTGCTGTTTAAATACATAAAGCATGGGCACCCAACATCTCCGACAAAATACAGAAACAGCATGACATGTGCAGCTAAGCATTCTGGAGAGCGCTTACTGAGGTTGAGGTGTGCATACACACACACACACACACACACACACACACACACACACACACACATTCACACATGGTTCTTGAACACCACTAACAACTTGAAACGTTCACAGTCACTCTATTTAACAGCCATCATCCAATCACGCTCACTGCTATTACAGGCACTCGCATGTTAACCCATCACCACAAGGACAGTGCTGCATCTGTACAACACTGAGGTGAGAGGCAGCCATCTGGGACTTAAGAGGGAGGTCAGTGTGAGCTGGTAAAACACTAGCCAGCAGGGCATGTGGAGTGTGCCAAGCTGTAGAAAGTACAGGTGTTTTTGAAATGGATGATAAATACTGTTTTGCCTGACGCATCCATAATTTTTGTTCCTCATCATCGTTCCTGAGCAGGGATGAGCACAGACTACTTATTAAAACTCAACTGGGCAATTCAGCTGGCCAGATATATTGGCCAATATTGCTTAGTGCCGACAGATCAGCTTTGGCACACGGTGGCTGAAATAAAACAGGAAATTTCAATAGAGAAATGCCAAATTGGAGGTCATGGGTTATCAGTACATTCAATATTTTGTCCACCAGCAATGACAACTTTATTTTTCCCACTGTAATTTTGTCCCTCTCAGTTTTCAGTGTCTTGATCACATTAAGGCATCGTAATCAACCACATTATGGAGATGAAAAATAAACTGAACCCTCTGGCATTTGGACATAATTGCTAAGATGTAAAGGGAAATTACAGTTGAAGTACACACATTACTGTTAAAACTGCTCCCTGAAAAAGGCGCCGTACTGATGTATCAAACACCTCCATGTCCTGGGCCAGACATACAAATGCAGTTTGCTTAGTCACAGTTTTATGAGTGTTTGTACCAGCGCTGTTATATTTTTCATTTAAGAGTCTATCATTTGCAATTTGCAAATAAAAAGCATATAAGAAAAAAAAAAAAAAAGAATACAGGAAAACAAAACACTGTTTTTGCAGATTTTGTGTTTAAGAGGAATAAACAAACCTATTGTCATATGTTGTTCTCATGTAAATAAAACATGTAATTAGCTAAGTATGAACCACGTGTTGAGCACTGTAACAAAAACAGCTGATTGTAGTGTTAAACCTGATGTTCAGACTGATTATTGCTCTTCTGTATACTGCTTTGTAGCCTATATTTAGGGCAACCAACATATGTGAATCTTGCCTCAACTCCTTGCATGCACACACGCACACCAAACACACACACAGAGCATTCACCATTCAGGGAACAACTACAAACATCCCTCTCATTGGGGCCAGAGACAACAGAGCACTTACACATACACCCCCCACCACCCCACCTACCCCCCGAATCCAGACAGAGCGACAAGTACGCTGTTTCCTGTCTGCACAAGCAACTGGGGATTGCAGCTGGGTTTGTGTGTGTGCGCATGTGTGTGTGTGTGTGTGTGTGTGTGTGTGTGTGTGTGTGTGTGTGTGTGTGTGTGTGTATGTGTGTGTGTGTGTGTGTGTGAGAAAGAAAGTCTGTAAGAGGCTGTGTCTGTGGGCACAATGCTTGGCATTAATAATTCACCAGAACAGCTTTTTAACTTCAACATCCTCTTTCCTCTCATAGTAACTTTCTCTCACACTTCCACTACACCCCCACCTTTCATTCACTGTTATAATTTGAGTCCATTTACGCCCGTGTACGTGTGTGTCCATGCGTAAACATGCATGAGTCTGCGTGTGTGTATTACAATGAAAGGTTATCTTGCTGAAAAATGAAGTCACCTTCGCAGATTGTGTTCACTGAGTTGGCAAAATGGTGGAAAGTGGGAGAAAGGTTCCACATTTACTTCCATGTGCGTACATACATTTATGAGTGTGGGCTTGCGTGCGTGAAAACATGCATATCTGTCCATGTTGATCATACATCTTATTTCCTTGCTGAGCTCCGAGCGTCAGGTCTTTTGTCTATTGCTTGGTTTATGAAACGCATCCCTCTTATGAGCTGATAAAATCTTTACAAATCTCTGATTTACAGTCCCTCGCTTGGATGGCACAACAAAGAGAAAACTGATTAAACTAATCATTCCTTATGGCTTGATGTCTCCTAAAGGACCCCCAAAAGACTGATCAAGATGTAAATTCTTAAACCATATTCATAAATGTCTTTATTCTAAAAATGAAACATGGTAATTATGTTTGTGAAGAAAAGAAAAAAGACAAATAGTTTATAAAGGAATATAAAGTATGTTTATGAAAGAAAAGTATGTCACTGTAATGTCACTGACTCATAACAGATATGTGCAGGAATATTTCACAAGGCCTGAAACGATAAACTGATCCAACTAATGAACCAAATATCAGTAGCTACTTTACTCATCTCTTCCCAGCTGCATATGCCGCCATTCCACTCCACTGCAATAACTAGAGGCCATAACCTGCGAAAACATTTGGCCACATTGACATTTAAAACATCAGTTAACATGGGAAATCACTTCCACAGAAAGTCTATAGTGGAGGGTGCTGACTGAATCTGGGATGCGTTAGGTAAGAGAGGCAGCCATCTATTCTGACTCAGACCCTGGTTCCTTGCTAATCTGGCGGCGCCCAGTCTACCCACATCCAGCTTAGATCAGCTCAGAGCTGTACCGCTGCATCACTGCTTCTCATGTTGCAGCGACTCATCTAGAACTGCTGGAAACATATTACTCATACACCCCCCCTAAAAATAAAACCCCCATACTACTCATATGATGGTGCACTAAGAGCTTTCCTCCGCTCGCCTGTCTCCTGTCCTGTCATCCTCCTGAAACAAGCTGCCTCCTTACTTCTGATTACTCTCATTCCCTTCCACCATGTTTCACCCATCATCAATCCTTCCCTTCGTCCTGCCCCTCCAGTCTGTCTCGCTCTCTCTCTCTCTCCCTCTGTATATTCCTGTCTGTTCACTGTGCCTCGCGGTTCTCTGCATCTTTTCAGGCAGGATTTAAGCAGCTCTGCGAAACTTCAAAGTGCCCATCGCTCTGCAGGCTGTTTAGAAAGGCTGACAATGACATACCAAACCCTGCAGACCTTCAACTGATCGCTCTATTCCACCACCCTTCCACAATAATCCTGCGCCCGGAACCCCTCCTATGTCTTCACCTCTGGCCGCGCTGCCTCGATCACCGAGTGCCCATATTTGCTCAACAAGGCCTCGGATTTTCTATTATTAACACTCATCTCCATCTCTGCATACCGTGGACAACTTCCTACCCCACTTTTTCTTCCCACCCTCGCTCTCCTCTGGCCTCCCTCTCCTTGTGGCTCATCTCTCAACTTTGCTGTCAGTTGCTTCCCACACAGCTTGTTGAGTGGACGCAGGAAACATGCGTCCCATGTCAGATGATGGCGATCATGGACAAGCTATCCAACTGACCTTGCTGTTAAACGGCACGAGCGTGCAAAGCAATGGGAGCAGATAGCTACACACACACACACACACACACGCAGAGAAAGAGAGAGAGAGAGAGGAAGAGAGAAAAAGCTGCAAAGAGGATTATGCTAAGTGGAGGGGGGTTAAACACTAATCCAATCATTTGTGGCCAGTGTCTTATTGCCACTAGCATTCATGTCTACTACTCTCATCATCACTCTTCTATGACACATGATAATTATACACCTAGAAAAGGTGTATAATAAAAACACAGTGGGGGGTAACTCATATATAGGGCGTTCACAGTAGTGCAGAGATGTGCTAATGTGGACTTTTCAGCCATCCATCTTTTCTTCTCACTTTCGCTTTCATTCCTAATTACACACACACACACACACCTGTGCACGTACTGTATACACATATATACGTATATGTATATAAGAACACAAAAACAGAAATAGTAAGAAAGTTCAGCTCAATACCTAAGAATCACTACTTCCAAAAACTAAGCGTTTTTGTGAGCACGAATACTAGCGACAACCGGAGGGATATGAAAAAAGTATGATATGGATCTGTCTCTCTCTTCTATGTTGTAGAACATTAAAACTGTCTCTGAAAATAATGCTTCTTGTCATCTTCTAACATGAGTGACATTATATCATGAACACACTTTTTCATACAGGCACGCTCTGTTTTTCTGCTGCTGTTCTGTGCATGCACGCAGTGATCCCGCTTTTTAGGTCAGGCACGCACGCACGCACGCACACACACACACACACACACACACACACACACACACACACACTCTCTCTAAATGGAAGAGAATCATCTGGAGTTATTTCTCATGCATGTGATGTGAAGTAATTAAAAGAGAATAATAAAAAAATAGCTTAGGGTTTGGCACATTATTTGGCGGTAACAAACGACTTAAATCATGACACACTGCTCTTCCCTATGTGAAAGTCCATGAGCCACTTTCCAAGGCCCTCCCAATCATACTATGGGCCATTTGGTCCTACATAAACAAAAACTTTATGCCAAAGTTGTTTTAGATTTTTCAATACAAAAAAGAAATTGAAGTATTTCAGTTTTTCTCTGTGCTCTTCTCACTGGTTTGAAGTGGGCAGGGCTCAGTTCAGAAAAGGACAGAAAAGGTGGTTGTCAACATCTCACTTCCTGCATCGACTGAAGAAGGTGAGCCTCGCTCCACTGCATTACTGTCTGCTATGGGAACTGCAAGGTCTCTGACCGTCACAGTGGGGAGAACCATCAGTGCTTCTCTCCCCTCCATAAAACAAATCCATGAAGCATGGTGAATCATCGAGGCCCTCGGTATTGTGAACGACCCCACCCACCCCGGCTTCATCCTCTTCGCCCCTTTACGATCCAGCTGGAGGTACCAGAGCATCAAGACCTCCTCTGCCAGGCTGTACAAAAGCTTCTTCGAATAGTCCAAAGAAACAATATTTGGGTTATGACAACAATAAAAGCTTGAACCTCATGAATTTCCATGGACCATGCAGGATTTAGGAGCAGAACGCCGGGTGGCTTAATTATTAATTATTAATACCAATACTGCTCCTAATAGTTTCTAAACTTCAACTTGTTACTTAATTAGTCATTAACATTTAATAACATAGAGAAATAATTAAAGACCTGAAAGTTTTCAGGGTCTTTGATAATAATAAATATTGGTTACTATATCAATATTGTTGATTCTGGCTGGCCGTAACTTAGACTGTCTGAGACCAAACTTGTTGGTATTGCCGACCCCTAATGGTGTGAATGAACAGCCACCCATCACCTTTACTTCTCTGCAAAAACATGAAAACTTGGAAAGTTGAAGAGCCGGGGAACTGAAGTAACCACAGCCAGTGAAAGATGAATTAATTATGAACATGCTTGGACCCAGTCAATGTCCTATCTCCCCAAGGGAGGTTGAGACTCATCCCACAGATCTGAAAACGTGTGAAGATTCTCAGACAGCGAGGTAGCAATGAGGCGAGTTGCATGGAAGAGGAAAAAGAGGAAGAGGGAGGAAGCGAAAGAGAAAACGACATCTGCCTTCAGGGTGCTGAACACCACAAAAATGCACAGATTTGAGTGAATATGTGCTCCACATATATGTATTACAGAGAGAATTAAGCGCTGGAGAGAGATGAAGAGCATAAAAGTATTTTCCTCTCCACACTTCTCGAGCGCTGGTTAACCGTTCTCCAAAATCACTCCGCATCTTTCTCCCTCAAGGCCTAAAAAAGCATTTGACCCTGTTAACATCATTACCAGAGAAAGCAAGAGTGCGAGGCAAACAGAGAGATTCCAAGATGTGGGAAATGTGGAGGGAAAAAGATGAAAGCGGTAGAAAGGGGAGAGAATTTCTTGTAACGGAAATGTTAACGTTTAGAGAGGATGTGGCATCGGTGCAATTCAAATTGTGCTCTATGCACTTCGTTTAACTGTGGTCCACAAGAACATAACTGCCTATTTTTTTTTATTGACATCAATGTGCTTAGCCTATGTCAAAACTAAATTTGACACAATAATTGAATTTGTGCCTGTGTTGATGGAGTGGTGGAGTAATATTGTGGTATGAGAAAATTTTCACATTATCCTTGAGCAAGAGGGTGAATATTTGGCTTCTCTTTGTACATGGCACTGAGTAATCATATCATCCTACTGTAAACCATCTAATGGACAGATGAATCCCCGCTCCTCCTTCCCTATAGCCTTCTCACAATCTAAGATCTTTGATTGATGGGCTCCACGCAGCATCAAACATTACAAAGGCCTTTTCCTCTCACTCTTTTCCCACTCCGTATCCTTCCCGCAGTGATAATCATCACCTGTGTCAAAAGCATTGCAGCAGGGTTGTCATTAATAACCTCTGACCCTTTTATCAGAAGCTTCAACAAATCCACTGCTTGATTTACTAACTGGAATATTTTAAAGGCAGATAAGTTAGACGGCATATTTCTTCAATACCGAGGAGAAAGCTAAATGATTTTCAGTGTCCAAGCGAAAAAACGTTCTAGCTGCTGCAAGCCAGTCAGCAGGGAAACAGGTGTGACACTATGTGCGAGGGTGTCACAGAGAAATAAAGCAAGAAAGAGAGGGACTACGTGTTCTAACTTCCATTAGAGGGCCAGTTATACATGCCAGCAGGCCTCTATAACAGCTGACAAACACTTACAACAACTGCCCATTACACCCACGGGGCTTTAATCTGAGGAGGAACAAGAGAGTACAGGAGCGTTCATGGAGTGGGAAGATGAAGTGGATATATCGTATGTCATTGCATGGCCCAGGTAAAGAGAGGCAGGCATTGCTAGCGGTACAGATGCAAGCATAACAAGATGGGTGCAGTTACATGGAGCGGCAAATTCGCTTGGCAAGTTTTTGTAAGCCAGCAATGTCGAAGAGGACTCGCTATCAAACTTTTCAATGCGTTAGAAAGCAGGAAACATAGCCAAAGGGCAGAGAACCAAACATAAAGAAACAGACACATACAGTATATGTATAGTACATGCTCCCTCTGAGACTCATTCTATCTCTAGCTGGAGTACAAAGAGTTCAACTTGCAAAATATCTTACATAGTCCTTCTTTCTCGCTCTCTTTTTTCCACAACTAGGACAGAGCTATTTTTTAAATAGTTTGGCATTTTGGGAAATATATCTCATTCCCTTTCTTACCAAAATTATTGACCAGATTGATAAACATAAGGCTAGAGCCAGTAGCTGGTTAGACTAGCTAGCTTAGCTTAAGAGACTGGAAAGAGGAGGAAACAGCTAGCCTGGCTCTGTCCAGTGGTCCACCTACAAGCACTTCTAAAGCTAATTCATTAACACACTATATCCTGTTTGTGTAATCTGTACAAATATGAAATGTAAAATCAACATGTTTTTACAGAGGGTTATGTGTTTGACCATTCCTCATGTCAGTAAAAAAAAAAAAATTGTTACTGTTGAACAGAACTTCTTCCCTGTATTTTCTGTCTTATGATATTCTAAGCTAACCAGCTGCTAACAGCTGTGTTGTATTCAGATGTTCAGAGTTAGATGATCAAGGGAAGGATTTTTACAATGATTTTAAAACATAGGACATAAATGTTTTTGCTTTCAAGTCAAGAAAGTCAAGTCTTTAGGCAGTCAAGTCTAGGCAAAGCCTTGCATCTCCATTTTCTGTGACTCGAATCCAAACAAGGCTCGTGTGTATGGACTCCTGCTTTGTGTCACACCTGGGTCATGTTGTCCTCTGCACTCACCATGCTAACTACTCCTAATTCATGGGCCCCCTGGGCTACAACAGTCATGAACCCACCTGCGCTGTTGCTCATAACAGCTGGTCAGACCAGGATGGAAGCAATGGGGGGTTTCAAGGCTAATTCTTTCTTCTGTGTCAATGTGTTACTGTACACAGTAGGTGTCTATGGCCACTAGGCTATAAATGTAATGTAAGTGTGGGGGTTATACACGCTGAGCAGAAATGTGATTTGTCTGCATGGGTTAATTCATTTTTTCTCCTTTCCACTTCCGGTGCCTGTAGTATTTGTCGATAGTGTGAACAACACAGAGAAGATCATAATCTATCCTCCCCTGCTGAACAGCTGCCTCTTCATCCTCCCTCCTACACCCTCAGCTGCTTCGCCTTCCTGCTGCTGGACCACGATGTAATAGCTTTTGAATTTTAGTGTTTCATCATGAGTGATCATTTCAAACACATAACCAGCAGTGATTCCTCCTCATCCTTTTAAATAATGTTTTCATCAAACATTTTCGATCAAAATTGTCATTAGTGATGCCAGACAAATTGTTTTCCTCCTCCTCGTCTTGCAAACCTACTTTTCCTCAAATGCTATGTGTTGCTTTATCGCTCTGTCCCTCAGCATGAAAGTAAACATGATTACTTTAAAGCTTTGTTAGAGAGTGATTACGTGACCCTGCTGCAGGAGTCATCGAGGAGAGGCTGTGCAGGGCTGTAATTCAGTTACTACACCATCATCACGGCTACAGCAACATGACAACCTATAAATACAATTAAAGCCTAATCATTGCAGCTGGATAGCTGTCTCACTTGCCTCTGTCCAGAAGGCCACACTAAAATAAAAAAAATACAGGTAATAATCAAATCACTGGACCTGCAGTCACAGGATGAGCCATGCCAGACCCAACCAGGTCATTCACACACAAAGAAACATATCGTATATAACTATAACGTATTACATATATAACAAAATATAATAAGGCTAAGATATTATGCTCTATTATACTATAAGGGAAAACCAGAATTTTACTCAACCCAGTAGTTACAATGTGACCACTCAATCAACAGATTGACATAATGCAGGAAGGAAAAAAAAAAGAAAAAAAAGAAACCCAAGAGCTGTATAAAGGAAGTAATTACAATCTCCATCCTTTTCCTCATGAATGCTGCTGTCAACTTGCTTTTAAATTCTACATCGTAGATCACTGAAATGACAAAGGGGCAATTTTTAAACCTACACTGCACAACTCTTTGTTTCTCACCATCATCTGAACAATATCAGGACATGACACGCAAAATATCAAAATAATTAGATTAAAACTGTATGTGTGATATGGTTGTTTGTATATTGCAAAGAGGACGCTTTACTCTTCACTTACAAGGTGACACACGGTTAGAGTTAGTCTGTATGTGAAGAATAGCACTTGAAGGGAAGTCTGTGCCACATGGAAATCAACCTTTCATCGAAATTTTCCTATCTACTGTTTATGTCTGTCCATGGCAGTGGGGGAGACAGAGGTTAAAATAGGGGACAGACACAAGTTGTCAAACTGGTTCTTTCATATCAGCCCATGCACACACACACACACACACAGACACAGACACACACACACAAACACACACAGACACACACACACACACCTCTAGTACATTAAGCGCCTCCATCGCCTCCATCGCCAGATCCATTAACTCTATAAGGACACCTGCTACCCCACTAACCTCATCTTCCCAACCCCCAATCCAAAGCAGTCTTACCCCCCCATCCCTCCCCCGAAACATACACATCCCCCACTCTGTCTGAATGACAAAGGACTGTGGTCTAAGTCTGCCGCAAACAAAACTTTCACACACACGCACTCAGATAAGGAGAACAAACCAAAAAAAAAAAAAAGCGCAACCCATTATATCTTGTCATGAGCAACTGCTAAAGCGGAGCTGAACGTTTGCGTTAACTGTAAAAAAAAAAGGCAAAAAAACAAAACAAAAAAAGAAGCACTCCTCTATCTTCGGTCATTATCCATCTTGTGCTTGTGGACAATTAAGCCTGACAGCTGTATCTACTTTGTGTACAGTGGTTAGTTTTTGTATGACTGGCAGCTTGCTATCACTTCCCACGTTTGCGCATTAAGCTGCAGTTTGGAAAGGAAACTAATTAACTATTAATTAGTCTACTTCAAACAGACTTTTTCTTCCATTGTCAGTCGTTTTGCCTTTCAGGCAGAAAAAGACATGCGCTTGTAAATTCATGCATTTATGCATAAGCAGTTAGACACACAAACACACACATGTATCCCTTTGGTTTTAGGTGTAAAGCGGCAAACAAGCACACCAACCAAACATAATGGCAAAATGAGTGAAGTGCTCTTCATCATTATGTAAGAGGATTTTTAAAATGGGGGGGGGGATTTAACATGCATATAGACATATTTATTCATGGGCGCCCATGCATCTTTGAACATGCACACCACTGAATATGGATCAGCAGTGTGCAGGTGGGGAGCAGTCGCCATAGTTACAGCGCCTGGTGTGTATCCCACCAGCGTGGGATCTGCTTGGGTTTAGGAACAAGCAGGGAGCAGGAGAGTGTGGCTGCACTCAAGGACAGCAGCTCTGAGCACGGTGGGTGCCTCTCTGGGGGTGTGTGTGTGTGTGTGTGTGTGTGTGTGTGTGTGTGTGTGTGTGTGTGTGTGTGTGTGTGTGTAGAGGAGTAAAATGGAATCCTCTTGTTGGCCAGTCACTGTCTCCCCCAACAGAACAGCAGAGGTGGGAGGGGCAGATAAAATCCCAAGGGGAAGGGGGGCTGGGTTGGTCTTTTAATTGGTCAAGGAAAGGGCTGATAAACAGTCCAAAGGTAGATGAGGCTGTTAAACACAGATTCTTCCTCTGTAAGAAAGATGAAAATATCTGGCTTGAATCACTTAAGGGCAGTTTCTAATTAGTGCTCTTTGAAGAAGAGGTGGGTTGGGCATAGTATTGTTTAGGAACGAGTGGGGGAGGGAGGTCAGGGGCTATTCACTGGAGGAGGAAGAGGAGGCAGCTGGAGTACCTTTTAAGTGTGTGAGTGAGATGAAGCAGAGATCTATGCAAATCAACTCTAAAGAACACTTATAAACAGTTTACAAACTAAATAGCTAAAGGCTTGTTGCTGGGTTGTTATCACAAAAACATGGAGATACAGTTTGAGGCGTGAAGAGATGTGCCGGCACAGAAGTGCGATTCTGGCAGAGAGTTGTGATGTGGGACAGTCCTGACAGTTAACAAGAGGTGCTGTTGCAGAGTCAAACACAAAGCAGACGCTGCCTCTGCTCTGTCTCCAGCTACAGCCACTTTCCTGATCCACTATGGCAGGCAGGAAGTGTCCCTCAAGAACTTTTGTTTCACTTCACACAGTCACTCATCTCTCCGTGTGAAACGGAGAGAGACTACAGCTCAGATCTGGGTCATGGGGGGGTGGCTCGTCATTTGGAAAAAAAAAAAAAAAAGTAAAACGGACACTGCGTTATACTGCGTGATTATCAACAACTGTCTTTGGTTTTTGATTTACTGCTCAGCTAAAAATAAAGTTCAAACTCAAATGTTTTCCTTGATCTCCTCTTAAAAGCTCCACTGGGGGAAAAGCTGTTTTTATTCCCTCACACTGAGTTTTTACCTTTGAGAGGACCGAGCGAGGAGGGCACCGGATAACGGGAGACAGTGGGGCTGCAGTAAAACTGCAGTGATAGTTGGGTGTGAGTTTCTGTAGCTGACTGCAATATCTGTATTACGGGGCAATTACTTGCCCTTTAGGTAGTACACACTAGTAACCAGCATTTAACTTGTCCACAAGCACAAAAACACACCCATTTAAGCACAATTGTTCAGCCCTCATACCTGGTCCTATTGATCCATGACTAACAAGACATCTCAGTCTTCACAAACAGCAGAAAACTGACCTACAGATGGCCTGTGTTTTCATTATGCCTCCCAATTTTAATGAATATTTACTGGAATCTTACCACACAGTTGGTGGTTGATAGCCAAGCTGTCAGTCTTCCTTCTGCTTTTCTATTGTTTTTTTTTTTTTTATTTTGTCAGTTGAGTCAACAATGTTATGATATGAAAAAGACAATAGCAAAAAAAAAAGGCGTCTTGTCATGGGTATACACAAAGACGTGGGTCTAATGCTTATCATGCAAACAAGCCTGCGTGCAACTACAGAATATAGCAGGCACAGAAAATAACAAGGGGAGCAAACAGCACCGCAGTCAGACAGCTGCACAGGCCCATATTTCCCCGAACAGAGAGAAGTAGGTCCTCTGTTTCTGGTGACAACAACAGACAAAAATAATGAGAGACAAAACTTGGGACAATCACATGCGCGCGCACGCACACCAAACTTTTCCAACGTTGCATATACAAAGAACAGCTACACTAAACAGCTAGACGGTGAGTTACTGCATTTCGCTTCACTGTCTAGACAGCGCGCTCTCTCTCGTGTCAGCTGAGGCTTACAAACACATGGAAAGCATTCCCAGTGTGGCAACAGCTGACTCGAGATGCACAGCGAGGAGACACATGGCTTGACCACACACACAACTTCAAATCCCTGTCATTTCAGGTCGGGGGCCCTTCCAGCTGTCATTCTTATTTGGGACAGAGGAGAGGCTGGGGTGGGCATCAGGGAGTGGCGGTGCAAACTTTGAATTCTAACAAAGTTTGAAATGCCTCCGAGCTGACCTCAACATTCCCATGACCATTAAAGGTTGAAAAGAAATAATTATGAGATGTGTATTTAACTTATTTTAAAAGCATGTGCTTCTCCTCTTTTCAACCTCCATGCAGTTAAATGTTTTGGTTAATATGATGTGATTAAACAAGGAGAAATTCTTTTCTTTACATCATAATATCGAAAACCCAGCCGGCATTTAGTGAAGCTCTATGCAGCTATCTAGATGAGTAAATTCCATACACCAGATTTCTAATTTCTTTCACCATTAATCATAATCTTGTTTCACATTATGCAATGCACACATTTTAATGAGTTTGTCTGAAATGGAAAATTGGATGATTCAAATCCTAACCACTCTATGCATTTGTGACACTAACTATGCATTTGTGACAATTGTCACAGCACCACATGGACAATCAAATCTAAGTGGCAATAAGTGCTGCCCTTCCTACGTTGTGCAAAGGTTTCGAGAAAAAAAAAAAGCACAGCAGTTGTGCCTCAAATGGAAATGAGCTCTTAAGTACCTTTATGTTGTTTGATTGGGGCAATTATGCAAGGCTGGCTTTATACTCTGTCTGCTGATAAGCACAAAGTTTGACAACTACTTAAAACTTTTCTCTTTTCAATCAATAACACTGTAATGAGCCAGGATAACATACTATTGTTTCACATTCTCCTCCGAGTTGAAACAGCTGATCAAAAAATAGCATCAAAAATCTCACTAAAAGATAAAAGAAACAAGAAAACATCTACCCACACAGGCAGAGTGAAAAGGAATGGAGGTGGATGAAGGCGAAATAAGATGCTTAAAGAACATCAGGGCTATGCAAGGTTTACTTGCTTGACTAAAAAGTACGTATGTATATTTTATATTACTGCTGACCATTTTCCAAAGTGTGTGTTTCAACTTTTTGAATGTAGCTTTCTTACTCTCCAGGTAGTCCTTGCTCTTCATGTATTTCTCAATGGATCCTTGAGTTGTGTCTTCCATCAAATCTGCAGTGTATATTTTTTTTTAATTTCACTTTCAATGAGGTTCAATTGTTGTTGTGTGGTAATGCTGTTTAACTGCAGATTGATTTGAAATAATATAAAAAAAACATGAATCCACATGTCATGCTTAAACTTTGCCAATATAATTTCATACACTAGAGATATTAATGAAAAGCTGACATGCGACAGCAGGGTTTAGAAAATTATAGGCAGTGTTGTAGTGTTAAGTTCAAGCAGTGTTAAGTGTTTAGTAGTGTTGCAAGGCCCCACCCACTGCCACACCCCACTTTTAAGCATATCAAAAGATGTACAATTCTCTTCCTATCTCCACAACCAACCCTCTCATGTACTTTTGCGCAAATTCATTCGTAACATGTTCAGATATTGTATCAACAGGGTGAAAACAGCACCTGTCCTACTGAGCTGGCAGAGCTAATCAAGATATATATATATGAAAAACATCACATTATGACAGATGCATGAGTAACTGCAGGTGGCAGAATGTGCATCTTGTCAAACATAAGCTCATAAGATTTTCCTCTGTACAATGTGAAGCTGCTCTGAGACCAGCTGATAAACCGGACTAGTGGCAGCTCATCAGAAGCCGGGTGAGTGCAGGCTGCTCTCCTGTCAGCCCAGTAAATGGAAAGCACTCAGGCATTTCACAGTTAAACCAGCCAGCCTCACACATATTACAGTTTCAATTTACTTATATAAACTGGGATGTCTTGGGTACTTTACGTTGGCGCCCCGTTTCAAAACGCACTCTTACACAAGAAGAAGCATAACCCAAAAAAAAAAAAAAGGCACACACCGGTACACCACACCGAATGCATGACATCTTTCTCACTCTCTGTGGGGGAGAAGGATGACATCCTGTTTGTAAAGCTAATAAACAGCCTTCAGGCAACTCTTTTTATATGCCTTATATCATATACCCCGATGCCACAAATAACCACACGCACGCTCACTCACACCTGGTTGCAAACTCAGCAGCATAAATAACACCGATCTAAGATTTGCCTGCCAAAATTGTATAAGTGGCACCTCCGTCTCACACAGCTGCCATCCACCTCTTTTTTATGATTTTTTTTTTTTTTTTAACAAACAAATGCAAATGCAAACACATGTGCCAGCTGACACAAAAATCTGACAGCTGATCAGATATAAAAGACGCACACAAGCACATCTCACTTAACACAGATGTTTGTGCCTGTGTATGCTTCTGGGAGAACGATAAATAATTGACATAATATATTGCTATACATTCTGTGAAATGAATACACTAGCACCAATATTGCATTACTGGAGCTTAACTGTATCCTAACTTGAGACAGGACAGCCTTTAAGTAGGGTGATATGATGGTTTTAGAGAATATTAAGATGGCACATGTGCACAGGTTACAGTAAGTGTTAAATACAGCTTAAGATTCGTGCCATACTGCAGCTTAATTCGAGTCGCGTAACACTTTAAACTGAAAACTTTTTAGTCTAGTGAATGAAAATAATGTGACTGGTTCTTGCTTTTGAGAAACATAATAGGGACATTTTCCCTTTGATAGTGTGTCTCACAGCTGATGATTTTATGGCTGCAACTAATGATTATTTTCATTATCAGGAAATACAAATTCATTGTAGTTTCCATAGCCCCAAAGATGTTCAGTCCACTGTCAACAAAGACTCTACACCAAATGATATTCACATTTGAGGGGATAGAGCCGGAGAATCTTGCTTAAAAAACAGGGATGCAACATGTCTCATATTGCAGAATTATCAGCTTTATGTCACCAATGATTCTGATAATAGCATTAGATTAAATATCACAAGTTCCTTTGTGATTTGTGCCAATGATCCACAGAGACACACACCACATAAACCAAAACCTACTCTTTCCTAACACCCGAGATGTTTTCTTCACCACCTCAAACTGCCTCCCATTTAACCACATGATTCATGATTATTATGCAATATAAAAATAAATAAAAAAAACCCTCCATTATCCAACCTACACTGTTGATAAGAGCTGTATTGTGACGGTGTGTGGTCTCCCCCACTCTACTGTGAACAATACATGTCACGTTTTCATTGGGAAAACTGATTCACAGCCCCCCATCCTGGTGAAAGTGACTTCTGATGCACTGAGAGGGGACTTGAAGCAAGGCGAAGGCTGGTAATCCTCTTGGCCAAGTGGGGGCCTCCAGCGGGCTGACTTCCACCCCACCACCCCCACCATCACCCCCTACCTCCCCTTCCTCTGTCCCCCAGCAGCACTGACAGGCCTCCCAATCCAGGAACAGAAAAGCCATCTGGTGTTTGTTTGGGACAGTTCACAGGCAGGATGTGCGTGTGTGTGTCAGCACAGTCATGCCCGTATGAATCTTTGTATGTGTCACCGAGTGTCATCGGGTGTGAATGTTTGAACTCACATTTGTCTGTGAAATCTCGTAAATACAAGGTTGAAGTGACAAAGATATGTGAGAACTGAGCACAGTGGGCTTCACCTGCAGGGATGACTTACTGTACAAGAAAGCTGGTACTGGGTGTCTTCACCCTGACTGGATGACTTCATAGCCTGGGGTGCTGGGGATCTGTGATCCAGGTGTATCTGTGATGTGAGTGTGTATAGCCTAGTGTGCATTTATAGCCTGTGTGTGGGTTAATTATAGACTATATCAGGTTGACAATAGCAGCCCTTGAACACAGGAGATCAGACTACACAGGGTTAATCTGTGACTAAAGTCCAAATATCACATTAACCTAGTTCAGCGCGCGCGCGCACACATACACACACACACACACAGCTGTTCACAGGCATCTGTTATTATTGCAGTGATTATCAATGCAGCCTACTTTCACCTGACTCATGATGACTAGTAGTTGCTCTCGCAACAGACCCGTTCAAATCCACATGTCTCATACAGGTGTGCCGTGACTGAGAGCCAGCAGATGCCGATTTACCTCGTTAATAAAAAAAATTAAAAAAAAACAGACGGGGAAAATTTCACTGCAGAAATTCAGGCTGACAGCCTCTTCAGATGACTTACCAAGCAGCGCACAAGCAAAAAGGAGCGCACCGGCTGCCATTGTGTGTTGCCCCGCAGATTCACTTCCAATATTCCCCTAAGATGAGGAGGCGATGTCTTGGGGTTGTCGGGTTTGTTGTGGTTATCCGCTGGTTCTGAATCAGGAAGAAGAGGAAAAAGAAGAAGGTCTACGAATCCCGGGCGACAAAAACAGCCAGGGTTTGTCCTGAGAGTCAAATCCACCGCCGGTGAGACCGGCGGTTTGCCAGTGTCCGACTCACCTCTCCGGCGTCCTCCTGCTTAAGAAAACCTCGGGTGGTGCTTCCCCTCGCTTTCACCCTCACCTATCTGCTCTTATCGCTGACGACGTGTGCGTAGGCTATGCCAGGCGCCTAGGCGACCCAACCCACTCCCCGTTTACGCATCCGAGACTGCGGAGGCGATTCACCCTCCTCGGTGAAAGACAAAAGTCCAGCGCGACTTGCGCGTATCCGGACAGGCCACCTGATTTAAGACGGGAGACTAAATGTACACAGGGGATCTGTAAGTCCTGGCGCTATGGAGTCAGACTGGAATAAGTCCTTGCTAATTTCCCTCCCCTTCACTGATGGGAGAGCAAATCGCAGTCCAGGCAGGCTCCGGCTTTCTCCACGGCAAATCCCGGAGACTGTAATCAGTCCCCCACTATCGCTCCGCAGAAAGCCCAGTGGGCGGGCGCTGTAGATGAGGCAGACAAGGCTTTGTGCGCTGACACAATAAATCAGATTAATCAATACAACTACCAATACACCTGAGCGAGTGTGTCCTAGTTCACAGCACTAAAATACGCACAAAATCCTTCGACTTAACAGCCCCAAAAAAAGCTACTTTACTCAAGAGTTCAAACACTGGCGTGCTCATTTAAAATCTGTCAGACAAATGCTTTGATCTGGTCTCAGAAAGAAACAGTCCCGCGCCGTTCCCCCTCCACACTGACTTCCCTGTTTCCTGCCTGGCAAATCTCTTCTGTTTGTCCTGCAGTTTGAAAAGTTATCAGCGTGCTGTCTGCCCCCACCCCCTCCCAATGACCACGCCCCGGCAGTGTGGGACACCATGCGCTATACGGGAGAGGCCAAATCTGCTTTTCTGAATTTAAAATCTAGGACAAGACGTTGATGGTTTGAATGGGTGAAGTGAAGTGGAGGGTAATTAGGCCTCTTAAGCTACCACTTTTCTCAGCTGTTTTATTTGCAGGGTAAAGTTTAACAGCCCTTTGAGGCTGGCATGAATCATTATGGCACAAAATCAAATTATAGGCCTACTGCATATTAAGCACAGGCTTTTCATTGATGGTGTTTACTTGTCTTGTGTTGATCACAAAAGTCACCTTCTCATGCATAATTTACTCAGCAGTCTCTGTGTCATAGGAAGAAATTTTTCTATCACTCCCACCGCCTGTTTTCTCCTTCCCCACACTGCCATACTCACTTCTGGCAGTCAGCATAATGAGGTGCCACTCTGCTTGGGAACTGTATCAGAACAAACACTTTTTTCCCACCCAGCCCCAACATATTACAGTTCACCTTCCAGGGGAAGTAGCAAGTTGCAAATTTCACCTTTCTTTGATTCAGATCATATGCACAGATTTATTGATTTGCACGACTCCGCTGCATTATTAGGAGGTTCTCAATATAGACTGGGTGAATGTGAGTTTGCAGGGAGACAGAAAATAGCACAATGAGATAATACTCCTTTGGTGTGAAGCTGAGAAAAGAGTGCTGCTATTGGGTAAGGACAGAATCCAAAAAGCTCCAAGTTAGTGAAACTCAAAGCTTTCTCCTGTGTAATACATAAATAAATGAGCAGGCCTTTGCAGTGCATACAAAAAAAAGTAATTGCAATAGACCCATCTGGTAGTCTTTTTTATCAACTGGGAATTGCAAGTTCCGAACACTGCCTGAATGCAACATGAATACCATTTTTTTTTTTTTTTTGGAAGCAGTAAAGATGATTTTTCTCCCTTTGCTGTGTTCGTGGATTTCAGCTCAGATAAAACTTCCTGAACAACCGGTGAAACGAGCCTGAGCCCTGAGGCATCAGGAGAGATGTTTACAGAATACTGCACATTAATAAACTGGAACATCACATCTGAATAACAGTTAACCAAACTGTTAAATGGGGGTAAAAAAATAAATGTTTGTCCCTCCTTCTGTCTACAACTGTGTTACGGTATTACCAGAAAAGACGGACAGCTTTTGGTATGTTTATATAGAGAAAACAAAGCTTTAGCAGGCATTGCTGCCAACAAAAAAGCAAGCCAGAATGGGATTAGACACTGGTATGTAAGTATGTGGGCTATTGCTTCAGCTTCTCCAAAGGTCTATCCAAGTCCAACACTGCTGAATTAATACACAGCTAAACAGAGCTGCCTAGGTAGGCCATGTGCATTACACCTGGTCTACATATTGCTGCACCTAAAATTAGCTCAGTCCTCCACTGACTCCTTATTGCATGGCCGAGTGATGGCACAGTTTGCTCAGGCAGGCAGCCAGAAGCCAGCAGTAATGTTGTTTGAGCCCAGCATCATGGTAGCGCTGAAGATGAGATCACCTTTGACCCCTCACGCCAAGTTTGGCAACTATCCACAAGCATGTTTGTTTAGACAAAAAAAAAAAAAGGCTTCTGACAAATGTTTGCGAGCACAGTGGATGCCGGGGATCACAATAGGTCTCCATGGAAACAGAGAAGTCTGCATTGTGGGCACTTCATAACAGGGTCCATCACCTGGATAAATCTTAATTGCTACAGACTTCTTAAGAGTGTCCTTTGTAACTTTGAATTTAGGACATTAACATCACTCATTACCTGTTGGGATGGTGTAAGCAAGGTTACATAAGATAACTGAGAGAGGCTCGACGTGGCGAAAGAGAGAGATTTGTTCACTTGTTTCATCATACGCTAATTTTCATAGTATGTCCCAAAAGTATATGAATGATTTATTGGATTTCTTTATGCATTTCAGCTCTAGTCTCAAACACATCCACATACACAAACAGATGCAGACATTAGCACCAATGCACACACACCGAGCGTCACTTTAAATGATATAAAACTTGCACATGAAAACACAGTATGTACCACACAAACATGGAATCACATTTGCACTCACTTTGTTGATAAATCCTGAATTTCAACCGAGGTGCACACAGGATACAATGAGGCCTATTACACAAATGATATCTGAAACAAATGATGAAAGTATAAATAAGTAAACAAAAGCTCTTTGTTTTGATGGAGTCAGAAAGTGAAATAAACTTTTGAAACTACCCCTGGCCATGTTTATTCTAAGAGGGTTCTCTAAGAGGAGGGAGACATAACAGAGACAGAGAGCAAGGCAGGGAGAGATGGGAAATAATCCAGATGGGTAAAGATTGAGGAAAGATAAACAGAGAGCAGAGAAAGTGTAGCATTTTATTGTCTAACAAAAGTTATGTTGCAATATGTGGGTCCTCTGAAATAAACATGAGTGCAACTGAGGTTATGTGGTAAAAGTGATTGGGCATTGCTTGTGGGGAGAACAACTGTTGTGCAAAGCTACTTCACAGTCCATCAACAAACAGGCTCACATTCACAGTCAAAACTAACATCACTCCTATCAATATACGTGTGACATGCTCTGATTCTATATAGCCTCTGCTGGTGGTCCTTGAATGCACGAAGGAAGTATAGTGGCAGGCACCAGCTTGGCATATTGTATATACTGTGGGTTTTGACAGTCAGCAGACTGACAGACAGCAGGCAGAAGGCACAACACTCCAGCTGGGACCAACCAGATTCAAGAGTGTCACTCTTCTATCTGGGAATGTATATTAAAATGTGAGCTGAGTCACTACACAGTCAGAGCAATACAGTTCAATTTCTCTCGCCATGCTTCGCACTGGCGCAGAAGATTACACGCTGCATTGTCAGATAGATAACCTGTGATTATGTACAGCTGAGGCTGGTGCAGTCAAAGATGTAATTTTATCTTTACATTATGAAGCCATGCACAAGCTGCTTTTTTTTGTTAAGCTAAAAATCAAGCTCACTTATCCAAATTTGCAATACTACATTTATGCTGTGTAAACTTATGCTGTGTGCATTCATAGCAACATTGACAAGGCTTTACTTTACAATGCATTAGCCAGCCAGGACCACAAGTCACTACATTTTCCAGCAGATTAATTATTCATCATAGGGGCTCTTAATGTAGAGTATTAATATGAAATGACTGTCAAGCTACCAATTTTTTTTGCCTCCTATCTGTCTGTGTCTTCATCTTCATCCCTGAGCTCTGATGGCCTTTTTCTCTCCCTCACTTTGTCATGTCTGTGCCATGTGCAACCCAGATTTTATGTCTTTTTTTCTTCTCTCCGCTTGAAGACTCAGATTACCATGATTACTTGATAATACTTGATGATACTGGTACTTATGTGTGTGTCTGAGTGTATACTCATTTTTGTATGTGCATGCGTGTTTTTTTTTTTCCATTCTAAAGAATTGTAAAAGATGTTATTTTGCCTTAGATATCCATTCACATGAATGCAAGCATGAACAAAGGCTTTCAGTGAAACACAGATATTGCAGGAATTTAAAGACTACAGTAAAAGTGTCCACTCTTTTCTGTCCACACCAGAAAGTAGGACCAGTCCTAGCCTGGTCAGATGCGTACACGAACTGATGAAGCCTCTTGGATGAGAGGTGAAACGTCTTCCCAGACAAATAACCTAGTCCAGTTGTTTTCGATTTAAAAAAAACTCCTTTAGGATATCATGACATTATGTTCATCTAAATCCCTTTTATTTTCAAATTACAGCAGAGCTGAAAAAAGGACCAAACACCACAAGTAATTATCAGAATCATTAGCTGACAGGTGGTTGCCAGAAAAATTCTGTATTTATTTTTATTGCAAATGATTACTCTTGCTGAATGTGGCAATTAAAGACTTTTGAATGAAGTGAACAAATACTTGAACATCTGAGTAACAATAGATCCTTTCACCCAGTCTGGCTAGACTTACTATAGGTATCATTACACTGTGTTGCACCAGGTGTCCATATACACATATTGTCAGCAGCAGAGCCGCATGGCCACACTGAACAGAACACGTCAGATATAATTATGACAGTTCCTGGCAGCAGTGTGGATGAAATTCCTCCTGTGTCGTGAAGAAGGACAGCTGTGTACACTTGTTCTTTCACTGCGTGCAGGCGAACTAATTTTCTGGGAGCTTCATTAAAAATAATTTTAGCGCGGTTCATGTGTTTGTGTTGCATTCATCGCCTCTCTCTGTCTGTCTTTGTCTTTCTTTCTCATCTTGATTATGTGGGTGTTGCCCAACGTGCAAACACAGCTGAATGTCATACATTATTCATCTGTAGTGTAGTGGACACACAAATGACATACACACAGACACAGACACAGACAGACAGACACACACACACACACACACACACTATTCTCTTAGGGAATGAAAGCAAGGGCATCAAGGTGAGCTTAGACACCCTGTGAAGATTGTTCGGCTTTACACCCCAAAACACCGACCACGTTACACAACACACACACACACATCCCTCATCATCCCTCACAGGTACAGGCTTGTCCTTTTTGCTGTTGGGTAACAACAACAAAGCAGATGCCATCTATCAACTCCAGGCTGTAAAACATCATTTGCTTTTCATGGTCACACTTAACTGGAGCTTTTGCTTTGTGTGCGCGCCGAACAAGGTAACTCTTGCTCACCACACACCAATGTAAAACTGATGTGACTCATGGCTGGAAGAGGAAGTATGTGGGCAAAAAAGGCTTTTGGAGGCACAGTTAATACACCACCAGATTACTGAATCATGGCATTATCCAAGCTGCTAACAAAAGAGGGTCACTGCATGTGAAATGCTGTAATAGATTTTAATAGAAAGGTGATGGTGATGAGGAATCACACTGAGTGTTGATGTTTAGTTATATTCACCTATATCCTTTACTTTTACATTGTGTGCTTCACTACATAATTTAATTAATTTAACTAATGAAGGAATGGGGAATATGGCATTGTTGTGGTTGGTTGTAGTACACGTTCATTTTACTGAGGAGGCAGTGAAGTGTGGAGAAATAACAGGGTAGTTGTGACTGTAATTGTAGCTGTTCAAGGGATTTGTGCAACCAGAGGGTCAGTACCAGGAACATGTCTGTTACCCCCCGTTCAGATCAACTAAACACAACCACGCAACATATGTTATCCAACCTGGGAGCCCTGCTCCTACTCACCAGTGTTGAATACAGGTTTTGTATGAAAGGCATTAAAGAATAATTATAGGATTACAATATGCTTTTATCATTGGATTACTTTAACCTCAAGCATCAATTTTGGTGTTGTTGCTCTCTTAAACATTATTATAGGCTGTTGCATTAGTATAAGATGATCAAAAAGAAAAGTGCACAAGAAAATCTAAATGAATAAGTAAATAGAAATCCTGTCATATTACATCATTTTATTCATGCCCTCTGTTTTTGTTGAATAGCCGGAGCAAATTGCAACCACCAGTGTCAATTAAATGAAAGTCTACTGCTCTGTTTTGTAAATATGGGTCTGGTGAACCTCTGTAATTTCCCAGTGATGTACAGCAACAGTGGCCATTAGACTGATGTCATTAACTCGTGACCCACTTGCTTAATAGACTCCAGTATCATGAGAGGATGGAGTTTATCCCAGGTGCAAGGCACAGAAACACGACAAGATGTGAAACATGAGCCCATAGGTGAACACGATCGCCAAATCTCCAGTCTCTGGCAGGGACAACAGACAGACGGAAAAAACTTTTACACTCATCATCATATGGGCAACAATCCCCTTTAATACTTCTCCATTTAAAGGAATAGAGATAAATGCACTTGCCAACAGTTAATATGAAGCTAGAGCCAGCAGATGGTTAGCTTGACTTAGCATAAACACTGGAAGCAGGGAGAAACAGCTTGCCTGGTTCTGTCCGAAGGTTAAAAAAAAGAAATAATAATCACCCCACCAGCACCTATAAAGCTTACTAACATGTGATTTAATCCTTAGGAAGCTGAGATCCAAAAACGTGTTCATTAGTGAGCTTAGCTGAGCCAGCTGTTGCACCCTGTTTCAAGTTGTGATGCTAAGCTAAATAAATCACCTGCTGTCTCTACCTTAATATTTACTGTGATGACATGAGAGTGGAAAAGATCCTGTCATTTAATTCTTGACAAGAAAGCAAACAAGCATATTTTCCAAAGTGTGAAACGGTTGCATCATTCAATTTAGTCAAATCATATTTGGTGATCAAATAAACAAGGAAACAAGACATCATATGACTACACAAACTACAAACCAATAAATAGTTGGAATTATGTTATGCTGCATTCAAACACTGCAGAACAAGGCAAACCTTGCGGTTACCAACAAGGAGTAATCATTTCTGTATTTGACCGTGACTTCTGTCCAAGTGTTCTTGAGAAAGTTCCTTAACATTAAATTAAAAAACAAAATTGCAAGTCCATGAACTTACACTTGAATCGGCAACAGCACTGAGATACACTGTGACTGTGATTGTCTTTTCTGACAATGAAATCTGAGAACTGAGAGTGCCACAGTCTCCAGGACATAAGTCTTGTTAAAGGTCACATTGAAGTATTGATGGCACTAATGCACAATAAGTCATACAGTAAATTTGGTCTACACTGTGTGACTCAGATAAGAGCTTGTTAATGTAAGACCTAATAGTAGCCATGGCAATGCTACCGCCAACGCCATTCTCTTTTACTTTTAACATGTGTAGGGTACAATGCTGTAAAAATAGTCTATCTATCTATCTATCTATCTATCTTGGGGGGGCATTTACAGCCTGCAGTGTTCCCTACATAGTTCATTTGAAACAAACGGTGTGGTCTCAGTTCAGTTCACTGAGACCACCTCTTGAGGTGCACTTCAAGTCCTCCTTGCTGTTCGCTTAAGCTGTGCATTGTCAACACAAAGCGCTCAAGGTTCGCTTGACCTTTTGCCTTTGTATTTCAGTCCTGCCGCAGACACATCACATGCTACTGCACTAGGATGCTCGAAAATTATTGGTTATTTCCTTTATTGATCCAAGGAAATAACTACTGTATTACATCTCCAGATGTCGAACAAACAAGTCAAACAGCAACTGCCTACTACAGACAGAAACTTATGTGTATGATGGTGATTTTGTAAGATGAAGTCGTGGTTATAAAATCAGGATTTTAGCAATGCAGAGCAGCAGCTTGGGAAATGGCTTGGAAGTTAATATCTAGCAGCCTAGTTTCAGTCACTATTTCATACTTGTTCCTTTGTCTGACAACAGAAAAAGAAAAACATGTAAATGAGATGAGCTTATTGGGAATTTGGCTGCGTTAAAGTAAAACATTGTACTGTATATGTGAGCACAGAGAGTAGGAAAGAAGCAAACCAATAAAGAGCTGAAACCGACACTGGGAATGCAAGTAGTTTACGTTGTTGTCCAGCCACATACTAGGTTTTGACCAAGTATTGTTGGAAGAGGTGGAGCCCAGGGGTCCTTAAATGATTGGGTTCATCCGATCTCATCTCTGCTGCCTGCCAAGCAGAAGAAACATGAGCTGCCTGCCTACCCCGGGTAGTCATGCACTTTCACTCTCTTAAACAAACACACTTGCATATTCATCATGCACGGACACACACAAAGAGACGCGCATGCACACACAGTTTAGGACACACATACATACACCTGCTGAAAAAAAAAACACCGCCTCTGATGCAAACACTATCTCATGCCAGAACTCCCATGCAAAACACTTTCTCTGACATGCCTTTGAGCCTGCTGTTCTTTTTCATCTCACCTGCATTCATCAGCCACATTCATATGTGCCTTTCATGTCCTTCAAAATTCATAAACAGAGGTTCACAGTGCTATAGCTTCCCTCCTAGTGACTCACTGCCTTGCTGGAAAGATACTGTTCTGTAGAGGGAGAGACGATGCGAAATTATCTACATGTAGCCCACATGTGCAGACCTGCAGGCAGTCATGCATGCACACATGCAAGCTCAAGCAAGCGTGTGTTGACTATGCAATTGTGCCCACACAAACTTTGACACACCTCTGTTCAAAAACTTTCCAAGCCCTTCATACTGTGAGCACTTGTGCAACAGCTAGTGAATCCTCCATCCTATGAGTCATGACAAAAAACAGTTTGCAAGTCCTGACATTCTCATTTTACAGCATGAGGCCAGAAATCATTCTTCTGGGTCCATATTGGCTTTTGGGCTCAAAGTTTGGCCTGAAATGTGTTGAAGAAATTAATTACAGCTTGTAATGTTGTTCATGTTTTAGCAAAAAAAAAAAAAAAAAAGTATTATGATCTAAAATCAATAGGATATATGGAACCAACAGGATCAAACCGTGTGATATTAATTCAAGCATATTAAATGTTCCAGGGGGATATTAGTTCAAGGACTTATAAATGTTACAGGAAGTGCAGGGAATCAAATTGTCGTTGACAGATTTGACTTGGATTGCATGGATGATGAGCATTAGCTGCACTGAGATTCAAAACGATCAGGCGGAGTAAGAGTTGTATTTTTATAAAATCGCCTTCTCTTTTAGTTTTTGTCAGAGGAAATTACTGTGAACAAACAGTCTCCTCATTGCATATACACTAAGTGAAAAACATATATCTGGAAAGAAGAGATGATACAGGCTGAGTTGGCCCATGTCCTGTGCATACACACTTTGCTTTGAGCGTGCTGTAAGCAGCACACATGCAGCAAAGATAACATTGCAGCTGAGCTATCTGAATCCAGGACTTACTCTCTATCCCTCAGGACTCCACATTTCTCCTCTTCTTGGTCCACATTCTTCAAATGACTGAGGGAGAGAGGGCGAGAAAATTAGTTTTCCTCCTTCTGAACCAGGCAGGGCTGTTAGCAAAAAGGTTTTAATTGATTTTGAAGAAGTAGCTGTTGGGAATGCCTCTCACCGTGAAAACATGCTTGACACACAGAAATCAAAACAGCTTATTACCACATCAAAGTGGCAACCACCCTTTGCCATTTTTGTAAACTGAGCCGCTAATTTTGATGACACAGGCCATTTTTTAAAAAAAATGTTAATTTATGAACTTCCCCTTAGTTGTATTAGGGTCATCTTACTGCATTTGCTCAGGATATTCAACCACTTATACTTTTAGTGGAGGGATTATCATACACAGAGAGGTAGAAGGGGAAACGTTTATACACCATAACTGCATACAGAGCAAAAACCAAACAGGCCAAATCACTCCCAACAAAATGTGCAACCGGATTTTGTCTGTAAAGTATTGGAGTGTGTTCATCCTTGGAGGTATATATCTGAGTGATATGTACAGGTTCATGTGTTCTCCGCAGCTCTGATATCAGGCAGTCTCCAGCACAGTGTGAGGCTCAGCTCGGGGATAAAGAAGCTGCTTACCAACAGAAATACCAATTACTGCACACTGCATCATGACGCCTAATGGTCCTGCTGTGGCAGAGAGATCCTGAGGATGAAAGACTTGTAAGTTCTGTTACAGTAAAACCTGTATCTGAGTGCTAAATATACAATATATGGTTCATTGAAAGGACCGTATCTGCATTAAACTTCTGTAAATCAGCATCTACAGCCATCTAAGCGTCATTGCTAGTACACTTTCACACAGAAGAGCGAGGCTAAGCACGACAAACATTACACCGGGGAACACACTTGTCTTCTGTTTGAGGTTTGGCAGGGGGTAGCCTTTCATGTTAGCTATGTCGGTAGCAGATTTGGCTATCTATGTTGTAAAGGGATTACTAAATGCTAAGGATATATTCATGTCATAAAAGCATTAAAAAGTAAGAAAAACAGCAGCATCTTCAGTGAGTTGTAACCTGTAAATACCTGCATGGTTTGTATAGGATCAGCATATTCAACTCTCATTATTCTGAAAAAAGGTGAATTTAAAAGATGACAGAATTTATTCCACTGCAGGGAAACGCATTTACTGGATGATCTCTAAAGGATAAAACTTCAAAAGTAAATCAACACTGAATTACTGAGTAGAAAACTGGTGCTGAAAATCTCTCTATGGGTGACAGTGTCAAGCATACTGCACTCTTGACCACACACCAATCAGTGATGTTTTCAATCAGCCACTCATAAAAAGAAGAAAAAGAAAATCACATGCTTTTACATCTCTGATTGCAGTGTTGCTAGAGGTGCAAAATTATTCAAACTTTCCTTGCACCATCAATTTTCTGCACTATTTGAATCAGTGTGGATTTTTCCTTTGAGTGGAAAACAAGATAAAGAGAGGAAAAACTGATTCATAATAGTGTTTGCAGTAAAGTATGACAGTCACCCCTTCAGCGCTGCATCAAATGCTATGAATAGTGCCAAATATATTATGTATATTTTGCTTGTGCCTGCGGGGTCATTTTCTAATTCAAGGTTGCAAACTATAAATGAAATAAAAAGAGCAACGTCTGTGATGTCTTCGTCTGTACTGTATGTAATTAGGCAGAGACTGACAGATGATAAATTAAAAAAAAAAGTGGCATAAAAGTATCATGGGACCTCTCATTACCTCCATTATCACTTTGAGTCTGGCTGTGCTCTGGACTAGAAAAAAAAAAGATACACCTACATGTGGATGTGGATCAGACCATCTCTCTGCCCTAAAGGCCTGCTGTGTCACACTGTAAGACCCTGATGATGTGCGACAGGCCTGCCTGCCTGAGTGTCACATCAACCAGCTGCTCAGAAAGGGAGAAAGAGAAAAGCTGCAGAGGGAGAGAGAGCGAGAGCGAGAGAGAGAGAGAGAGAGAGAGAGAGAGAGGCTTAAAGTCTTTTAGCTTCATATTTCTCCATATACTTACCTGATTTGACCCCCCGATGGAACAGATACAAGTCTCACAGAAAATCCACTAATGAGGATCATAAATTAGATATAATAGAGATTAATGTCACTTATAAGTGGTTCATTTACATTAAAAAACTTTTTTTTTTTTCACTTTTACCGTCATTTCTCTCAAGGAGTTGGTTGCCATGGTAGCCACATTATTATGTATGATTTGAAAAAGGAGATGATAATCACATCCTCTATTTTAGTTGAAATGATTATGTACACATTTAATATCAATAAAAGATATATGCTACAGTGTATTTTTGATTAGAAATTATGAGAAAAGATGTAAATTATCTAGTATTTTTAATTAGAAGTGTAGATTAATTGGCAACATGTGAAATAATGTACTAACTTAATATGAGCTGAGTGTGTAAAATAAACGATACACTGAGTGAAAATGTTTGTTTTATGTGAAAGTATGTAACATGAATAGCCATATGCATGCAACTGTGGATATGTATGAATGGGAATTTGTGTGTGGTGTGTGTGTGTGTGTGTGTGTGTGTGTGTGGTTGCAGATGTGGTATACAAACATGAGTGTTGTAAATGTGCCAGGTCCTTGGTCGAACTGTACAGTGTTTGTCAGCTAATTAGCAACATGAATTAGTGCAACAGCAGTTGGGGGAGCTCCTCACACGCAGAGAAAGGCTGATGGGAGCTGATGGGCGCAGCAGAGCATCGTTGCTGGTGACTGAAGAGGAGAAAGAAGAGGGTGTGTGTGTGTGTGTGGGGGGGGGGGGGGTGACAGCATCTAAACCACTGCTAATGAAGACGCCAGCTCACTAGCATACAGTAGCTATCTTAGTCACAGGCGAGGCACCCGTCAAAACTGGCATAATGGCGTGAATAAATTGCTCAGGCAGCGCAAAAGAATTGTCAGACATACACATGCCAGTGCAGAGAACAAAAACATTTGTGCCTGTGAACACACAATTATCTCACTGCAGTAGGGATGGTGGTGTCCTGGTGGCATTGCACAGCTAATCAAATGTGCAGAACTAAACTAAAGAAAACAGCAGATTGGCTCTGTTTGTTTGACGGATATGTCTGATTTGAGCTGTACTTCATCTTAGTCTTTCCTGTGTGAGTTGGCAAATACAGTAATCCACGAAGGCTGCAACAGAGTGGCTTAAAGCGACAAAAGAAACTGAAAAGTTATTCATTTACAGTTCAGGTTGCTGTCATGGTACTAAAGGTGTTACCGTGACGATTTGAGGGTTTACAGTATTGGAAAAAGAAGATAGATATACATGTGCAAATCAGAGTTTCACAGTGGTGTAAATAATGGCAGAAAATAATCATCCATGGCTAATGAAAAAGGTTTTCTAGCTGCCACAAAGAACAAAATAAAGATATACGCAAGACTGAGGTAAAAGGAGAGATATATAAGGTTAAATAGAAAAATAATAGGTGTCATAGATAATAATTAGGTGAAAGCAAAACTGTGCAGACATGCTGACAATGAAGTGTGGAGGAAGATGCAAAGAAAGGCACTATACATTCTTATGCTAGATTTTTCTATTAGCTTTGAGACAAGAGTAAAACTCTCAGCAGTCTCTTTCTTGGACTCATTTCCCTCTCACACAGTGCATACCAACAAGGTGCAGTGTGGGTAAGTCAGACTCACCATGACATTTCTCCCATCTCTATGTTTCAGGAAAACATTTTGGAAGCTAAACCCTGATGGGCACTGGGTGTGAGGAAAGCCTCAAGTGCCAGTGGCTGATGTATTGGCTGATTAGCAGCATGCGTGGCATCTGCTGATAGACTTCCCTGATAGCTGCAGGGCTATAGCTATTGTTGCCCTGCTCTGAGATACCAGTGAATGAATGTTTTTTTTTTTTTGGGAAGCAGCTGACATTTTCCTCTACTCTCATCCCTCAGCTCAAGAGGCCTCTTCTCAGCAGCAGCTCTGTCACTATCAAAATCAGATAACATCAAACTCTACACAGACCGCGCTGAACCAGCTTAACTGTTGTTTTCCCATATTCTCACCCAGGAAAGTTCACAACGACAACCTCAGACAGAAATCAGAGTTGTGCTAAATTAAAAACTCCTGCTCTGGCTGACATCTCAGACTTCATGCCACTTCTGTTTCCTTGGTGATGCTTGATTCAGATTGCCCTTGGCAGCGTGTCGTCTGCAAGCCAAATAGATGCATGGTAACTCCCACTGTATTAGTTAGCTATGTCATCAGTTATTCACATTGGGCACATGTTGCTGTCACTGATGTTTCTTTGATATAAATGCCCAATAATTTATTAAAGAGAATTTCTGAATGATTCTAGCATGGATGATGACAGCTGTGATAATGACCAGAAGTAGCTGCAAGGCTTGTAGCAGTAAAAGCCCCTGCAGTCCTGTAAGGGAGCACCAACAGTGTGTTTGTTATCATTTTATCACAAAGTATGTTGCATTTAATCCTGAAACGAAAAATCTAGTGGGATGTAAATGTCTTTGCTGTCCTGTTGAATACATTCCTCTGTGGAGAATAGGAGAGAAGGATTGACATGGGAGGAATAGGTTCAATGAAGACTCATTATTTTATTCATGTGTCTACTGGCACAATACAAAAAAACAAAAATGCTGGATTGATTTCAGTTTGACACATGAATCAGTAAATACTCAATGGTGCTATTATAATGACATCTACACTTGTCATCATCATCCTCTCTATTTTTTTTTGTCTGTCAGGGGAGACACAGCATACTGCAAATATGATTAAAGGTATCGGCAACAGCATATGCACATACACAAGTAGACTGACAGGCACACAAACATGAAAGACAAATGCATACTGTACATATTGGTGAGTTACATTATCATAACAGGAGGCACACAGATAAAGCAGTTTTGGGATGTGCATCTGTGCAGTTCCAGTATGTGAGAGTACAGCTGTGAAAGAAAAAAAAAAAAAAAATAATAAAAAAAACGGGAGCTCTGAGTTTGTTGAGAGCTCCCTTGACAGGGAGCAGAACAGGCTATTACTTCATATTGCACCATTTAAGCTGTTTTTATTTTGGACTCTCCAGCTCCGTCTACCAGCCGGCAACATCTCTGGGGATAACAATCAGGCCTGAACAAGAAAAGGCAGACAGCTCTTAACAGTTTAGAGGCTTGTATACAGTCCGTGTGTATATATATTTATGTGTTGAAGTTTGGTTGGATAAATGAGGGAATTCTCTCACCGCGTTTGTGTGAAGAGGCTGTGGCTTATCAATCACGCTCAGTTTGCTTTGTCTTTTCTCAAATCCTGCTATTCTAGGTGACCGTGTGCAGTCTTGAGGCGTCACCATGACACCCTCCGAGACCTTAGGCTGACTTTTAGACTCTCCACCTGTGCTGTATGTCTCCTTCTAACTGTGTAGGCCTCTATTCCATTACACCCACAGACACTGACTTGCTCACCAAGCTGCGAGGGCTGAAAGAGTCAACAAGTCAAAGCAGAGAAAGAAATTGTCAGACTGGGTGCTGTGATGACAGGCTCTGAAGGACTCTGACTCACATTAACCTGGTGAGTTTTGCATGTCTCTGTCCTTCTGGGTAACAATAGCTCCCTCTAGTGCTGGCAGATAATGAGACTTGCATTGTGGAGAAACAGAGAAGAGAGTGAGACGAACACAGAGAGAAAAGAGAAAGAGAGAGTAAAACCATGCAGCTTTAGGTTCGGGTGAGGAACAGAAGGCAGTCTTGTCAGGCCTGTGCCCTAGCCTTGTGAGAAAAGGGAGTATCAAAGGCATTCAGGGCCGTGAGGGAGTAGAGAGGGGTTGAGGGTATAAGCAAAGAGATTCAGTGAGCTGAGGTGAGAGGAGGCTTCAGAGAAGACTTTCAGATTTCAGGAGAGGTATTACATAATTCGTGCAGATGGTAGCTTGAGTGTCTCTCGCCCCTCGTGTCATCTCTACCTCTGCCAGGACACATTATCCTCTTGTTCAGGAGGGTGTTTTAGGGCAAACTTTGATCACTTGTGCTGTTTCCTGTGTGTGTGTGTGTGTGTGTGTGTGTGTGTGTGTGTGTGAGTCATATAGGGAGTCTTATCTACAGATGACAGTAAGAGAGACACGATGCATAGCAGACCAAAGAAGACCTTTCTCACAGAAGACATTTTGACCTCTCATAACAAAAGGAGTCAACAGTCAGCATGTCACCATCTTATTTTCGTGTTCCAGCACTGATGGGAATGCCCTTTCTTGCAGGTATTTGCTCATGAAACAACATTTTCCCCTGATGATGGTGCTAAATATAAAGTCAAGGGATCATCAAAGTTATTGCAATTCATTTTAATGGGGAAATGAATGACTGCCAAAGTTCATGGCTAACCATTCAATAGTTTAGACACTTCATTCTGCACCACGGTCGTCAACCTCATGGGGGCGCTAGAGGAAAAGTCAGGGGATCACATGTGTTGGTTGATTCAACTCCTGGAAACCATGAACGTCTGTACGTAAGGTTGTGCCAATCTGTTTAGTTAGAGTTGAGGTATTTCAAGTGAAAATTGTGACCTGCTGGAGGTGCCAGATGAAAAGTCAGGGCGTCACCAGGGCAGAAGGGAAACTATTAACACTGATGATGGCATGGTGCCATTTAGGTGTGTCAGTAAACCTGACAGACAGAATGCACAATGTCACTTCACACTGGGAAACTTAAATACAATGCACTGAAAGAATGATGTTAAGCCTGCCGGTAAGCGAAGTAGAGATAGTCTTGCTTTCACATAAGTATATTAAGCAAACCTTCTTTCACTTTAATTGCCCATTAACCGGCAGCTGTTGCTTTAACCACAGATATACTGCTGGGATATTACTGATTTACAATCAATGTGGTATAACTTTCCTAGTAGTGTTTGTAATTATGTGCACCCAGTTCAAGATGTTAAAGTAGACAATAGTTACAAAGTTTTCATAAATCCATTCATGGCACATGAAGGACAGAGCATCAAATTGATGCCAAATCAGATCTGGAATGAGATCACAGCATTAGAGATAACCAGCTTAAAGCATCCAGCTACATGCTGGCAAACTGGGAACCAAAATGTCTTCGAACACATGTGGGCTTTTGGAAGAGAAAGATTATAGATGTGGTTTTGTGAATCCCACTATTGACTATGCACTGCATGCAACGGTATCACTGTGACAAGAACAAGAACTGATGATATGACTGTTTAATATGTTAATGATGAGATTTTAAGGCAGAGCATCACAGGGAAATTCTAGCATGGTTGCCCTTGCACTCGCTAGTTTGTCCCCGCAATGTCTCGTCTTTGCTGCGTAGACTCAAGCATTGATTTGCCTCCCAAATTCAATGTTTCTTTGTTTGCTCTGACAGGCATTGCCATGGAAACACAAGGGAGTGGAATTACAATAAAGTTAAGAGGGAGCTAGTCCACCAGACTGTGAAGGGCTGGTATAATTCAAGACTAAAGACGGCACTACATCATCTCTCTGGGGCCGAGGGAACCACAGCCTGTGTGAAAGTTCCTAAGTGTACTTTTAAGTTGTTTTGTTTTTTTACGTCTTTCAGAAAACCAGTTAGTTTTACCTTAACTTGAACATAACTGGTATGCACTCATCGGACAAGAGTCTTTCTCAGTATGGGAGTATTTCGGTGTCCAGGCCTGTTTCCTCAAAAGTGAAAGCAAGAAATGGATTCTATTCTTGCCTCTTTCATGAATGGGGAGTTAAACATTGATAGGCCTGATGCAGGGAGTAATGGGGAGATGTGGAGGAGAGATGGAGAGACAGAGAGAGAGAGAGAGAGAGAGAGAGAGAGAGAGAGAGAGAGAGAGAGAGAGAGAGAGAGAGAGAGAGAGAGAGAGAGAGAGAGAGAGAAAGAGACTACTTTCTTCTTTAATTTTGATGTGTTAACTCTCCGGTATCCGGTTTTGTTGACTAGGGACATCTTTAAAAATGCAGCTGCTGCAATGTGGCAGAGATTCAAGATCTCACATTCACATGCAAACATATACATGTACAGTGCAGCTCATTGAGTAACTACACGATGTTTTGTTGTTTTGGCACAGTGGATTTTCTACAACTCAATGACACCAGCAGAAATTTGGTATCTTATCGGATGATGGTCTTTCAGGACTGTTCTGCAGTCATCTCAGCTTCTTGCTTGTTTTGGTGGATTTCAGCTTCAGTCTGGCCTTGAGGAAGAGCGAGGCAGGCTCAGCTGGATTGAGGTTATTGACTTGGCAAGTCAAGAACATTCCTCTCACCCTAAATGCTCCGACTGTGCATTTAGGAGCACAGGCCTGATGCACTGTTCTGAAATAGGGGGGCTATGTATGAAAAAGTCTGCGATACCTAAATTGCACAAACATTATGACTATGAACACCTTGAAAATGAGACATTTTAATCTCACAGTTATTGTTTTATTTCATATCCAATGTGCTGGAGTTGAGCCAACATAATAGAAAAATGGAATGTACATTACTTTAGCAAGACAAATATGTAAAACCTTGAGCGGATCTCTGTAACCTCTGTCAGAGGCACACTTGTGTTAGACAGACACAAACATCAGCACATTTGTTGACCACACAGACATCCGGTGTTCTTACAGAACCACAAAGCACTTCCTGGTTGATTCATCACTGTCATACATTCTGAGAAATTTTTCAAAATCTTACCACATTGCATGCTTAGCTGCTCCCAGACACGTTAAGCTTTGACTTCTTCTCATCAAAGACATAGAATCAAACCACCTGGCATGTTGCTACATAAAAAGGAATCTGCCAGTCAGAGTATGTTGCTTTGTAGGTGCAAAGCCACAAAGTTAATATGCTGCCTAGCCTGACTGTCCATCGCAAGTAAGCTGTAAGAGGCTGGTGATTATGCAAATATGTTTTAGCTGTAAAATGAAAAGTGCCTGTTTAATTTTAATGGTTTAATGAAATTCATTAATTCATAAAGGCGAAATTATTCCCAGCTGCACAGAGAGTAAAACATTTAAACATATTTTTTTTTTCATGGAGCGTTATCAACAGATTTACAGAAGAAGAATTATTTAACTTTGAATAACAAATGAATAAAAACATATGTAAACTGCACATTTTTAAATGATAAAACATTATCAAATAATACTACATGGCGCGTAAAAAATATGAATAGATTTTTTTTATCCTCAGTTACTCTGCTCTACTGTCCTCTCCACTTCTAGCCTGTTAGGTTCAATCCTCTGCACCGGGTTTGGTCTCCAGGGGGACTTTCTCTGCCCACAGAGACTCGCCTGACTTCTTTCCTCCTGAGCTCTTGCTCCAGCATATCTTCAGCACCAGTAGGAAAATCACCACCAGTAAGCAGATGACAAGGACTAAGAAAATCCCTATCCAGGTACCTAACTTACATTGTGGCTCAGAGACAGCTCCTCCTGCAAAGAAGGCAAAGAGGTGCATTACTTGTGTCCACATACACACATGAGTTCACATAAATTTTCAGAACCTGATATTTGATGAGAGAAAAGTGCTAATCACATCACACGTACATGGACAGACGAGAGAGAAGTCTGGGAAAGGGGGCAAAACGGAGATTAAGAGGCTTTACAAAGGGCAGAAACAGAAAACACATCTGTATCTGTACTAAAAAGAGGCAGTGAAGAAGAGCAAGTGGCATAAAGCATAATACCACCAACAACATTGCTAAGAGAAGCATTGGAAAATTGCTATTTTTCAGAGAACATGTGTTTTTCATTCTATGATATTGGGAATACAAATGCACTGCCATTTGTTTGCCAAAGTTTTAAAATAATAGTGCAACATTTTGGGAAATACACTCATTTCATACTGAGAGTGAAACGAGATGATTGATACCACTCTCTTCACTATAGTTAATATGAAGCTGCAGCATAGTTATGTTATCTTGGCGGTTGTGGTAAGCTAAGTTAAGTGGTATCAATCATCTCATCTACATCTTGGTTAGAAAGCAAATTACAGATTTCCCAAAACTATTCCTTTCAACACCCATGCAAACACAAACACATTTATAAAGCTACCTATAGAGTGCTCTAAATGATGTGATCATACCGTCAACGTTTATCGTGACTGCGATCGGGCCGGCGCTGTCTAAGGCCTTTTGCTGCCAGTGACCTTCCTGATCCAGCTGATATTGCTCCACCTGGCACCGGTAAGTTCCGCTGTCCCCCTCGTGGGCCCTCTGAATTCTGAGGCAGAAGCTGCTTTGGCTGGGTCTGGAGAGACGAAGCCGCCCCTGCAAGCCTGTGGTCGCCTGGTTCTCTGGGTACCTCAGCAGACCCGTGTGATCAAGCTCTACTAAGGGGACATTTGTGACGGAGGAACTGTTCCCAGTGTAAAACCAAGTGACTTTGTAGAAGAAAAAAGGGATGGATGCACCTGAGATGATGTTGCACTTGAGCTCTACCTCGTCCCCCTCCCTGGAAATCAACTGCTGCTGCTCCTTCATATCCAAACGAAGATCGTTGGCTGTGGGCAGAGAAGAGAAACCTCAGTAAATCAAGTCAACATTTTGTCATATGATTATCTTTTAAATGGTGTAGGATAAATGTTGCTAATTAGACATGTTCTATGGTTGAGGAAATCTGGAGAACTTTTCTGTGAGCTAATTAAAGATAAACAAACTTACCAGGCTCGATAACTTTAAGCTCTGTGATTTTGGACACTGGCGAGAGCTGATACCAATCACCGCGAGGATCTTGTAGCCACTCCACCACCTCACATATGTATGAGCCACGGTCTGATATCTGAGCTTGCCGAATAGTCAGCTCAAAACTAGGGCCCTTAGTGCGCCTCATGCTGAGTCTGTTGCTCAGCTCCACGTCGGTCCCAAATGTTACTAGGGCATCCCCGTCCGAGCTTAACATGGTCTTATTTACTGCTGATTGCTGATGCAGCCAGGTGACGGCATAACGAGAGGACGCAAAGGGTTCAGAGGTAACTGAGCACTTTATTTCTACATCCGAGTTGAGGTTTGTCGTCACGTTGGGGGAGGAAGTCAGCCTGAGTTTGCTTGCTAGGAAAGAGAGACAAATGTTAAGTCGTATATGGTGAGAAACACAGAGAAATAGAATTCACAAAGAAGCTTTCATCGCTCCAAAGATGGCATGTAGCCCTCGCAAATCTCAGTAGTACCTGGGTTCTGCACCATCACAGCCAGCAGGTTGGATGGAGGCAGCTTCTTGTGTGCATTCTCCAGGAAGACAGACACACTGCACTGATAGCTTCCTGCCTCCCTGTGGCTCGCACCGTTGATGAGCAGATAGTGAGCAACTTCAGTTGATTTGTTCTGTACTTTCACCTGGTAGCCTTGCTGTTCTCCAGACCAGCTGATGCTGCCATCAGAGTACATTGTCAGGATGGTATCTACGGCCGACACATCGCGCCGCAGGCTCCAAGTCAGTGTTATTGGCACACGTGGACCTTTGACCCGGCAAATCAACTCCACATCTCCTCCAACAGTCACTACGTTGTTGCGACTTATCAGATTCACTTTCACAAATGACTCTGTGTCGAGTAAGAGAGGAGATGTTACTGATCAGACAATCTAAATATATTTTTAAAAAAAGAGATGTAGGAATGTGACATTTCCAAAGTAGTATCTGCTTCTTCTCTTATTTATTCTCAAATGTGGTTTTGCAAACCATTTCTCAAAATCACTTCCTTCTTTAAAACAATAAGAGGTTAACGCACATGTACAGTTATACTGAAAATGAACTTTCATCCATTAAATATCTTCTGTGTCAACATACTTGTCTTCACATAAAACTTATAACTTAAAGCATTAAGCAGTCTTAACACTTCTGGGAAAATCAGTTTTTCTGCTTTAAATGCAAATGTATGCAGTGAGGTACTCCAAAGTCTGTACTTTTGTGTCATTTTAACGAACGCATGTTAACAAGACCTCCAAGTCTAAAACCCTGGAAGTGAACCCAGCAATATTCATTACACCCTACATCACAAAGAATATTGAACAGAACAAAAAAAAACATCCTGAATATTTTTTGTTTTTTTTTCTCAGAGCTTTACTCGCAGTCAGGCTCAAAGTGCAACATTTGTGCTGATTAAAATCAAAAAACAATTTTCCTCTTGGAAGCATGATGATGCAAATGTCACGGCAATCTGCCTGTTGGGTTTTGAGATTTATTATGTGGAAATTTGTGTATAAACAAGACGTGGCGAGCACATGCAATGCTGGAAAAGGGTGCATATTCTGTGGAGCATGAATGCGCTCAGTAAATTTCTTCCGTGGTATTTTCTGATGGTGGTGCCACAGTAAAGATCAGAGGGGCTGTAAACAACATTAGGTATAATCTTCTGAGAACCATAAATATCAGGCTTATATTTCATGGCAATCTGGCCACCAGTTGTCCAGATATCTTATGGAAGGAAGTACTGACAGAAACACCAGCTGGCAGACTGACCAACGTCCACATCCTTATTCTTATGCCACTTCAGAAATAACACAGTCTTTTTAAAAGAGGAACCAAACAACTTAATATAGGGAACAAGTTGCGTCAATATACAGGTTTCATCATTCATGTGTCTTGAATAACTTGTACTCCGCAGACGGATGGAGACATATCTTACCTGTAGGAGCCACCGTTACACTGGTGGTCTGTGACTGGCTGTTGGTCTTGCTGTTGGTGTTCCATTCGGACACAGCGCACTGGTAGACGCCTGAATCGGAGGGTGTGACCTCATCAAGCTCCAGAGTGAAAGAGTCAGTAGCTGGTCGCGTTGCTCTTACTTTGCGACTCACGAACTTCTTATCTATCTCCAAAACACCCTCCTGACTCAGACTGACGACATTGGTAAACGAGGCCGTAGATGTGGATGTCGATTTGTGTTGCCAGGTGACGGAAAGCTGACCTTTAATCCCATCCACTTTACAGGTGAGCCTCAGCCTGTCGCCTTCGTTGACACTCACATCGCGTTGCATTTCAACTGACAGCCGACTTCCTGTGATGAGACAAGGCAACAGAAAGATGGCACGACTGCGTTTGAGAAGATAACATTAATATTAATATTATCATAAATAACCGCCTTAAACTTGGGGGGGTAAATCATACAGGAAAGGAAATTAAACCCTAAATGAATGCCTGTGTATGTTTATCTCAGTCAGTATGGCTTTATCTGCTGACTGACCATTGGCTGAGATGCTGATTGGCTGCGGACTGGAATCCTGGGCTGCTCCCTGTGTAAAGCCACCATCCTGGCCTCTGTCCTGAGGCCAAGCCCTACAGAAATATTTTCCCTCGTCCTCAATTCTGACTGGCTGCATTATGAGAAGGTAATCTCTGTCACCCATCCGGACAGCCCTGAGCTCTCCTTGTTTCTCTCGCCCACTGTACTCGGACCCCACAGACAGAACACCCGTGGGGCCAATGCGGGCCAGCTCAACGCTCCCCCGGAGCCAGGCCACAGAGAAGAATCTTTTCTCCACATTTTGTGTGTCTACGTTGCAGGACAGTGACAGCTCCTGCCCCTCCTGCAGCGCTGTCTGCTGCGTCGAGATTCTCACCACCAAAGACAACGTGTCTGGCGCCACCTCTAATTCAAGGCAAAAAATAATCACAGTGAGACAAACACTTTCAAGAAGTCACAATGACTGTGAACAGGAAAAGCAAAAATGAATGTGTCAAGTTTTGCTATTAATAGATTATACCAATTAAATGATAGCTGCTTCTAACCTCTGGCCGTGACATTCAGCATAGTCTTCTGTGCATCCTTCTGTGCGATAGAGTACCAGGAGCGGTCAGGATCTTGGATCCACTCCTGGGCATGGCAGTAGATCCTACCTTGGTCTGACAGCTCCAGCTGAGCCATCTGTAGCCTGTACGTGGCTTCTCCCATTTTATCTAACCTGATGAGTCCAGCTTGGTGACGCCCTTCAAAATCGTGGCCCGGGCTCAGAGTGAAATCTCTGTCCAGAGAAATGATAGGCTGAGCGTTGTCCTCACCGCCTTTATGGAGTAACCAGGCAAAAGACAGATGGGTGTGCTGGATGGTGTTGCTGGAGGCTTGGCATGTTAAAGTGAGAGCATCACCCTCATTGTAGCGCAATGATGTGGAGTCAGATGATGAAACACTTAGGGAGTTGTCAATCACTATGGCAGCAACAGAGACAAAAACATGAAAGTCATTTACATTTTTGCCATCTTACAATACAGCGATGCAGTTACATTAAAACTGATAAGTAGAATTGTGACTGATTACCTTTGACTGTTGTCTTAGCACTGTAGGTTCCCTGGTAAACAGATTCTGAGTTGATTACAGAACAGTCATATTCCCCCTCATCACTTTTCTGTAGACTTCGTATCTCAAAGAGGACTGAGTTTGAAGACAAATGCTTCAGAGTTATCTCACTGCTCTTCACACGCTGTGTATACATGGCATATGCAAAGTTTTGGTCACTGGTGCTGATGATGTTGATCTCGATTGCTGGATTTTCAGGCTTCTTAATACGGAATTCAAAATTTTGCTGAGTGAACTTATTGGAGAAGCCGCTCACATTGCAGGAGATGGAGAGCGGAGAGCCCAACACACGATACAGAGGCCCAGCCTGTGCTTCAGTGTGCACTTTGGCTTCTCCTGATTGACACACAGACAAAACACAGATGTTGAGGTCAGTTGAATATTGCAACTTTAAATGTTACACTTCAACCTTTGTCTCAGTATTGCATGGATATGTGAAAGATAACTACATAGCATGTGAGTTGTACTGCACATTACAAGAAATGTAAATCTTTTACAGCATATATTATGGAGTATGTATTCATTATAAGTATCCATGGGAACCACTGCCTGCAAATAGTGGAAAAGGTCTGTTCCGCGGCAGGGGAATTAATTTTCCCCCAATAGAAAGCAAGCAATTATTGCAGCTTTTTCGATTTCATGAAAATAATTTGCAAGTAATTTGTTTGTCTACATCAATAAAAATGTTATTAAAAATAGGCAAAGAGAATAACATAGGTGAATCAACAGTCTGAGTTTAATCACATAAGTCTTTGCTAAATGCAATTTTATGAAATCATAACAATGAGTTGCCAGAAGCACATGGGAATTTTACATATCAGAGACATTTAAAGTGTAGCTTTATTTACACATGTATAAGTGGTTATTAGCATTTCTTTTTATTTATGAATGGTATGTATATTCATGACGGACCTGGAGTAACGACAGAATATGTTACACTCAATAACACCAAGGTTCTTGGCTCTACTTATTACATCCATACTGCAAAATGGACTTGCATAACCTATAAAGCATAACCTATATTTTGCCGCAGGAATTTTGCTGTAGAAATTCAGTGAACTACTTACCACAGTGTGGAAGTAGATAGAAAAGAAAACTGGCCATCCAAAGCGAGTGCAGGGAACACCTCATCCTGAACCTGCTTCAGAGTCAACACTGTTCACACCATAGCAGCCTCCTGTCGGTCTCCCTGTCTGCAATTCAGTCTGTGTATAATAAAGTGGGTATCGTTTCCTGTAGGTAAACCAAGAGGAAGTCTGCACGTGCTCTTGCAACATATTTTACTTGTAAATGTATTGGTAGTCTCTATTTTTGGTGAGCTTATACATCTATATCAAATGTGCATGTGCAGGTGGCTTGTGGTGGAGCTTTGTGTTTAAAAAAAAAAAAAATTGTTGCATTTATGGTCAACGTACTCGATGTGATTTACTACACATCATAATCAACTACACACACATATCACACCAATAACAAACTGAGAAAGGTGGTGGTTCTTTCGACTTTACCTGAAATAATGTGACGTGAAACAATGTGGTGCTCAGTGCTGTCTCTGCTGCAGGCAGGTGACTATGGGCATCTTCACAAAATCGACCCGCTTTTTAGGTTTTGGAACGAACTTCATTAACTAGTTTCTCTCTCATTGTAATTCAGCATAAAACCTGTGTAACTTCTGTTTTACTTGATTTTACGACATAGGCCTACCGTAATCCGATCATACAGTAGAGAGTATTTAGTTAAAGGGTGTGCAGTTGAATTGTGTTGCTAGGACACAGCCTGGGTCCGAGTTTGACCCATTTCGCCAAAACACTGAAGTAAGTCTGGATTCGTTGATATCGTCTTGAAATGTATCGCAGATCAATCAGACAACAGTGCCACCTGGTGGAGCAGACAGGGACACACACGTCTGCTGCAGCTGTGTTTTTCACTTCTCGGCTTTCAGCCTATAGCTTTCGCTCTGAGTGAGCAAAAGCTAGGGGGTTTTTCTTTTTGTTCCTTATGGTGATAACCAACATTTCTGAGGTGTAGGACAATTAGACACATTCACACCTTCCCGGTACAGTCAGCTGAGCTCCAGTGGAGCTGATAAGATATGATAAGATAAGATAAGATAAGATAAGATAAGATAAGATAAGATTACAGGTGCACAGAGACAGACTGAGAGGTAAGAAAACCAGATAATCTATTACTACTATATGAATGAAACAGTGAAGTAGTGCAACTCTGGAATGATGTGTAAATTATGATATAAGTATGGGCTTAAAGATGTAAGTATTCATAGCAAAAACAACAAATATTCACACATTAAACAGAATTAGTACAATATAGGAAATATATGCAAAGCAAATAAATAAAGCAATGTAATATACATTGTTAGATAGTTACTATGGTAACTAGGCATAAGCTCCTCAGTGTTGAAAATGAGGGAGGGGCAAAAGCTGCTCTTACACTTTCCCACCCACCTTCATCCTGCCAGCAGCCTTCTGGTCACAAGCTGCTTCTCATGATTACAGTGAGTTCTATCCCAGTGAGGTGCCAGAATGATGGAGTGATGTACGATAGTTAAACAAGAAGTGAGATCTTGTTTATAGCAATTCATAGGAGCACAGGAACACATGGTATATAAAAATGTATTTTTAGATATAACACGTTTGGATGCTTATTGTTATTCGGTGCTTTTTGATGAGGTCGGGTGGTGGAAACCTGACACCTGTGGGGATCCTGGAAAAAAAAGAAGAGGAAAACTAGGTAACTTAGGGGAAATTTACTCAACACAAGAAGAGGAAGTGTCTAGAAACAAGCATTGCTACATACGTATGCTCCTCACAGAACAGGAATAGGAAGTATGAAGGGGACAGGAAAAAACAAATCCACGTCTCGGCGCGACACAAATGTTGCAAGCACAAACCACACGGGGTTATTTTCTGTCTTCATACCCATGCAGGTGCACCTACAGAAGTTGCATGCTGTTCGTCCGAGGAGAGCGAGTTTCTGAAGAACTTGTGGTGTAAAAGATGAGTGACTCACTGGAGAGGACTACAGACTGTCCCTTGCCGTTTCTTGGAGATGACTCCAGCCCCAATGAGGAGAGAGAGAGCCCGACAAGAACAAGTGAGATACGCTGGGAAGATGGAGGTCTACCTGTTGAGCTGCAGAGAGGGATGGAGACTCTGCGAGTGAACAGAGAACTGACCGATGTGATACTGAGTGTTGAAGGGCATGACTTTCCCTGCCATAGAGCCATACTTGCCGCTGCCAGTCAGTACTTCAGGTAAAAAATAAACAAGCATTGTTTCTTCTTTGTATGGTGATGGCATTGTCGGTTTTAATAAAGGAACATTTTCTGTGTAGGGCAATGTTTTGCAGTGGTCTGAAGGAGACTCATGAGGAGTGCGTGCAAATAAAGGGGTTGGACAGTGGGACAATGGCCTCTCTCCTGGAGTATACCTACACCAGCCGAGCCCTCCTCACACACTCAAATGTCCAGAGAATACTTGAGGCTGCCAGTCAATTTCAGGTAAAATGACAATATATATTTAAACATTTAAATATAACATACTTTGTTCGTTTACATATCACAAACATCCTCTGACATCCTCTTATGATGTTACCATGTATTATATATAAAGACACTAACTTCAAATACTTAATCCTAAACCATAAAAAGTCATTAAATCCTAAAACATCCTCAAAACATAAATCCAACAGTGAAGAAAACCTTTTTTTTTTAGCTTGATCCATTCAAAAGGGTTTTATTTATTTTAGGATTTGTAACATTTTCTCATTCTGTGTAGGTGTGATCAGTGATTTTTCACTAGAGGTAAAAACTATCTAAACTAAGATTACCAAAATTAGAGTCATGAAGAATGTAAAACATTTTTAAACATTTTCCCTCAGAACATCTATCTTTCTATTTTGATGGTACCTTTTCGCAGCATGGGGCTGCTGTGGTGAAGAACCATATTTAGCATCTTGCAAGTCTCATGATCGTCTCACTTCAGACAGTATAACCCCCATTCAGTGGAACAAACATCTCACTGCGTATGAGATGTGTGACACTAAGAGGGAAGTGAAAGTTGCCCAGTTGTTTACACTCAGGATCAGTTTTCCATACAGGCTTAAATTAACTACACAGCTGTGCAACACAACAAATGAGACAGGTGTTCCCATACCTCTATTTTTGTGACATGCGGTTTGAGTTTTAAAATGTCATTTGAAGATTAAAAAAAAAAAAAAAAAGTTCAAGCATTCTGATTGGTCCTCACTTCTTCATCAGGCTGCTGGGAGTCGGTTTTGGACTGAGGTTAGAATTAGAATCAGATTAAGGTTTAGGATACAGTTTGAGGAAACACATGTAAAGGTGGCTGTTGTTAAGGCAAGGCTTTTAATTCTTTTTTATATTTTTGGGTTTCCAAGACAATTTTCTTGTCAAATCCTCATACAGCTCATAAATCTTAGAAATCTGAAATAGTTGTATCATTCACCACAAGGTTCTGACCCCAATATTGAGAAACCCTGTATGTCTACATCAGAGAGCTTACTAAATTTTCAGCTGAAAAGTAAGTGATTCCTATGCTCACCTTGTTTCTCTTAGTTCCTGCGTGTCGCGGATGCATGTGCTAGCTTTCTGAGCAAGTCCCTGCACCTGGAGAACTGTATCGGGGTCCTGAATCTGGCTGAAAGCCACGCCCTGTCAGACCTGACAAACAGGGTTCAGGACTACATCACCTCTCAATTCTCCCAGGTGGTCCAGCAGCAGGACTTCCTGGAGCTGCCAGCAGAGTCGCTGGAGACCATCCTGCAAAGAGACGACCTTGATGTGAAGTTTGAGGAGTGTGTTTTTCAGGCACTCATGCGCTGGGTGAGAGCCCGGCAGGAACAACGCTATTCTTTACTGGCCAGGTTGCTCTCACATGTGCGACTGCCACTGCTGGAGCCAGCATACTTCGTAGAAAAAGTGGAGTCGGATGAACTGATACGCAACTGCAGTGAAGCTTTTCCTTTGTTGCAAGAGACCCGCGCTTATCACCTCTCTGGCAGGGAGGTTAGTATATAGGCGAAGCCAAAAATATGTTTCTATTTAAAATTTTTTATTCAATATATCTGAAACCCTGAGGCCGAAACACTGGGGTATTAATGGTCTAAAGGTGTATCACTTTGCCAGAGGCAAAAGCTACCTGCTATCCTTAAATATGTTCCATATTTACTGCATAAGAGCAATTACCTTTTTCATGCCAACTCATTCTCTGATAAAATGACCTGCTGCATTTAAATGTTTTATGTTTAATGTGCTTTGTACATGTTTGTAGGTGGTCTCTGAACGAACCAAGCCCCGTTTGCGGCACTTTCTCTCAGAGGTATTCTTGATCATCGGAGGCTGCACTAAAGAAGAACGCTTCATTTCCACAGTTACCTGCTTGGACCCCCTTAGACGCAGCAGATTAGAGGTTGCCAGGCTGCCAATGACAGAGATGGAGGATGAGTCCCAAAACAGAAAATGGGTTGAGTTTGCTTGCATAACCTTCCGCAATGAATTGTACATATCTGGTGAGAAAAGTAACATATTCACATTCTATTTTCATAGAAAGCCTTAGTTCCTGTAAAATGTGTCAACCTGTACTGATGAAAGTGAAATTATTCACAGTCGGCAGATAATGCATCTGAAAAGTTAAAGTTTCCATATATCCTCTCGTCTTGTATTTTTCTTGCATTTCCATCATGTAAACAAGTTGCTGTAAATGTTTCTAGGCCTCTCTTATTCAAATGTAATGTTGTTTTAACAATTAAATGAAATGCTAATCTAATGTAATGAACAGCTGAGCAAAATAACAGGAAGACACGTTCTCATCTGCAGTAACAGTTGTTGTGGTTTTAGGTGTTTCCCAACTCAGGAAATGACACTGTGTCTGTGGTTACTTGTTGCTAACTGTTCAGCAACATGTATACTATGAGAGTTCAGACTCAGTCATTGGATTTTACATCTTTAATCAGACTAATAACTCTGTGTCCCAATGTCGAGCAATGATACAGTCATTACTAAAGATTCAGTGACACATTGATGTAGGGATAGAGGCTATAGTGTGTACTGTAAGTGACAGTTTTCTGTAATGCTTCTGTTGTTGCAGGAGGTAAGGAGACACAACATGATGTTTGGAAATACAATGGCGCCCTGGACAAGTGGATCCAAATCGAGCCCCTGACAACAGGCCGCTGGAGACACAAGATGGCGGTCCACGAGGGGAAGGTGTACGCACTGGGTGGATTCGATGGAGTTCAGAGACTTGCTAGCGTAGAGGCCTATGATCCCTTTCACAATCGCTGGACACAGGTGAAAAAAAGTTGACATTATAATGCTGCTTTAGTGTAACTTTACTTTTCTTTGTTAGCAATGACTACAAGTATGTGAAAACTGTTGCTTGAAAGAACTACCCCATTTCTGAAGTTTCTCTGAGTTCTACTGTTTTAGCACCTTTCGATGTGTTATTTTAGTTTTATGGCAACTATACTGATATGATTCGCACAACCAGCCGCAGAAGACAGTTATTTTCAGCTAAAAGCGCTAAGCCACCTGTACCAGAGATAACCCATTGGTTCACTCTCACTACGACAGCAGGCAGCTGTAGATATTATATGTGCATCTACCTCTCACCCAAAATTCCAGTCTTTCTCAAAACTCCATACCCTCATTCATTTTTGTTTTACTATTATTGTGTACATACGGTGTTAAATACTGTACATCTGATGCTCCACAAATAATACTGCTTTTAAACAATACACATTCTCTGTCTGATAGGCTATACTTCCTCACATATTCTTATTCAGAAGCCCGTTTGGCTCTACTTATTGCAGGTGACACCTCTTGGAGTAGGTGTGAGCTCCTTCGCTGCTGCAAGCTTTGACAGATGGATCTATGTGATTGGTGGTGGGCCGAATGGAAAGCTGGCAACTGATAAGGTTCAGTGCTGGGAACCTGGGACAGACTGCTGGGAACTACGGGCGCCCATTCCCATTGAGACCAAATGCACAAATGCTGTTACATTCAAGAACTGCATCTATGTAGTTGGTAAGTTGTGCTGGAATGTTACTAAGTACAGATTTGAGGTATTTATATTTTAGTTGAAATTTTCCAGCGCATACTGCTTTACACTTCTATGCCAAATCATAAATTTGAAAACTTGTGGACAGAATTCAAACTATGTAGCTGTATATGAAATAGTTCAAATTAGCTTGACCAACTTACACATTAGTTCTTCTCTAATAATAATCCAATAGTCACAATCACAGGGTGGGATTTTTCTGCATTGCGGGTGCTCTTGCTTTTTTAAAGATTTTAAATACATTTTGCCAAAAAAACTTTCATACGTTTACTTAAGTGACATTTGCATTGACATATTGCAGTATTACTACTTTTACTTCCTCCACCACTTGTAATAATAATAATAATAATAATAATAATAATTCTTTTATTTATATAGCACCTTTAAAAACAAGGGTTTACAAAGTGCTTTGACATAAAAGCATAAACATACAAGAGAAAGAACTCAAATGTCTGTGTTTGATTTCAATGATCCTCTATAAAAGAAAAGAGATTCTTGCATTAAAAGTGGATCTGCTCATATAGGCTATGTATATATTTTCTAACCTTATTCTGTCTGCTCCCAGGTGGTGCCATGCATGCCATGTACTGCTACTCCCCTCTGTCTGACTCGTGGTCCCTTGTGACTCGTCTTGGGGAAAGGGCAAGCTGCGCCATCGCTGCCTGTAACAACAAACTCTTCATCACCGGAGGTCGGGATAACAAAAACCAAGTTATCTCCACAGTGATGTGCTGGGACGTTGCCCGAGGGGTGCTGACAGAGGAGTGTGTTTTGCCTATGGGAGTGTCACACCACGGCAGTGTGACACTCATGAAGTCCTACACACACATACACAGAATAGCACCTGCTTCAGAGTGCCAATGACACAGACCTTGGTCACAGGACTTTATTGTTGACGAGAGTGGGAGTGAGAGGATGCCTAAAAAGTAAAATAAAATGTGTTTAAAAAGGAGCAAAATGTTTTAATATGCATTACAATGCTAATTTAATGTGCCACTTTCCCTTATTGGAAATCATTATGTTTTGACTAAATTAAGGATTGCAAACCTTTTTACAATACTTTATTTTTATACAATGTTTCTGTCCTTTATTAAAAAAAAAAAAGAGATGTTGTTGGTTCTTTCCATTCTGTTTTAGAGAAATAAACTAGTACAATAAATTAGTACCATATCACAACCAAGCAATTAAGGTGCAATAATACAAATTAATTAATAAATAAATAAAAAATAAAGTTTCAAAAGAAATTAAATGAAATTAGTCCAAAAATGCTGCACAAATAAATACAGAAACATCAGGTAAATCATGCAGTCTTTCAGTGTTTTCTTATAAAGCCAGGGAGGCATTGCCTTTCTTCTAACTCACCACCAAACAAAACCATAATATCAGACCCGTTTCAATGTCACAATCATTCATCCAGTGTAATATATTACAGAAGCAATTGTTTAAACCTGATTTGATATGGATAAAAAAAATTTTAAATGCATGACAAACCCCTTATTCAAACAAATCACCGAAAATAAGCTACTGGTTTTACAGATAGACATAATCAAAGGTTAGCCTACACGTCGACGGGCGACACACATATGGACACACCCCTCAATACCGTAAAAAAGCTGCTCAATTTCTCCGGCCAGGTCAACAGTCACAGGAAATAATAGAGCTTCCGGTAATTTCAAACTAAATTTTTTATTTTTTTATTTTTTTTAAAACAAAGCGTTTTTGGAAAACGTGTTGACGTTTTTCCAAAAACGGACATGATTTGTTTATTTACAAGCTTCCAAGGTCATTGCTACTACTGTTATGTTGAGGAGTAGAAACAATGGTCATACGTTTAGAGTTTATTGTGAAGGGCCATAACTCACAAAGACCGGATATTCAGGTGTTTGTCCACACCTGCATGACGGAAATTACTTTGCCTAAGGAAAGTTGTCCTACCGCGCAATTTCTGTTAAGACTCTTTTTTATTTTAGCATGTCAAAACTTTTGACTGACACTAACATAATGACCTTTCCGACTGTGTATTCCGGGGACGATGGGTGGTAAACGTTTTTACGTTTTTATCAACAACAAAAGTGAAAGTAAAGCCAGAAGGAAAGTACTGTGATTGTCCTGCTTTTCCTGAAATGGCCCGTCGTTACTTCTTGGCCTGTTGTATCTTAACCTCCTACTTAGGTGAGTTGAGTGTAATTGTGGTGGGTTTTTTTTTTTTGTTGTATCTTGGCACTTTTGTGTGTACATACAAATAACAGTGCAGAGGGCTAGCAGCCTCTCAGGTTAATGATTTATCTAAAGTTGAACAGTTCATATTTCCTCACAGCAGGTAAAAACGATGCGTCTGTGTTACACAGTCGTAAGGGTTGAGCAAATGTTTTAGAACACCTTTGGTATTGGTCTTTTAAAACTAATACGGTAATGTATGTTAACCCACTGTTAAGTATTATTTAAGCCTAACTTATTGTAAAAATACAGCGTTACTTCTGATACTAAGGGAATACCAAGAAATACACTTGAATTTCATGTCATATGTATGGAAATTTGACTTTAGGCCTGTAGTAACACATAAACAATCAAATAATACAATAAGAATCCCACTTAATCTTTGGTAGCTTACATCATTTTGTTGACACTATGTCAGAGAGCTGTTCCGTGATACTTTTTGAGGCTGTAGTTTGTGTATTGTTATGTTAGACTGGATAGTATTGTGAGTTTGACAACGTAATTTTGACTTAATATCTGCTTTTTCTGGAGCTTTCAACTGCACCACATGGTCTTCATCAGTGTGGAGTTTGCTCAGTTGACAAGGAGATGGCTCAGTTGTCATCATGTTACTCATTTATGTGATAGTTATGTAATGAGGTGGTCTTGAATGGGACAGCAACTAAAAATTATCTTTATTACAGATTAATCTGCTGATTATTTTCCTGATTTATCAATGAATCAATTAAATGTCAGAAAATGGTGAAAAAAGAAAGAAAAACGAGCAACATCATGGAGTCTGAGATGATGCCATCCAATATCTTATTTTATCCAACCAACCCTGAAATATAACATTTACAGAAATGTAAGACCAAGAAGAAATTCTCCCATTTTAGAGCCTTGAACTAATGAATGTTTTGCTTTTTTTTCTTGAAAAATTACTTCAATGATTATTTGACTGTCAAAACAGTTGCAGATAAATTTTCTGTCACGTGAATAATTTATTAATCTACTAGTGGTTGCTGCAGTCTGTTCAAGTATGCCCACCTGTTATCATGTGAACAAAGTTTCATACATGGGTCACGTGATAACAGCTGAACCATCTCCATGACAACTGAACAAATTCTATCAGCTGTTGAACACTGAAATGCAGTTGAAAGCTCCAGAAAAGCTTGTAAGTGGACCATGAGTTGAGATAATTATTTTAAACTATATATTTCAAGGACAAGACTGAATCTTCACACTTACATTTAAAGTTTGTAATATTAAATTAAAAATATTAGGAACACCATAATGCAGTAAAGGATCATATTAAATTGTGCATGTGAGTCTTGGTTGGTTGGTTTTTGCTTGTACTGTTGTCATATCCCGCAATGTTTCACACATTATCCTACATGTCTCCACACTTCTGCATTTTCTTTGTCTAGTTTCTGGACAGACGCTAACATATCACCTCCAAGGGGAGACCATCCACCTGAAGCCACACATTACTGGACATCCTGATAATATTCTGTGGAAACATAATGGCAACAAAGTGGTAGAGTTTGATGGCAAGGAGGAAGAGGTGTACAGCCAATTTCAAAACAGGGTCACTCTTGACTGGGTATCTGCAGAACTAAATTTGACAGACGTCAGATATGACGATAGCGGAGAGTATGAACTGGAAATATTCATAAATAAAGCGTTAAAAAAAATCCACTATAAATTGGAGGTCATAGGTAAGTTACTGACTTTTACAGTAAAGTGGCTATATACTGTTGATAAGTCTTCTAAACATTGGTTCTTGCATTCTACAGCTGGAAGTTGATGTGTTGCTATAGCAGTTTAGTAAAACCTTCAATTAAAGTCATTGCTATCAATACAGTGGGCCTCATGCAAGAACTGCCCATACGAACAGATTTGTTCTTAAGATGCATGTACAACCACTCTAAGAGAATATGTGGCTTTTACCACTTTTCTTGTATTTGGTCTCTCTGCAGTATCATCATCTGTTGCACCCAACAGTGTAATGTCACCTACTGTAGGCTATAGTTTTCTGTGGCATTTCTCTGGCAACACATGGCATTTACCAGGCTGAAACTAGCGAGTTATGACAAATTTATGCAGTGAAGGAAGTTTGTCCAATCCAGCTTGGAACATTTGTATGAGCCAACCTCAAAGAAAAAAGTAAGTCTGTAGTAGTCTGTAAGACATGAAAAGGGTTCAGTAGGGACAGATATTTTTACAGTAAAGGCAATGTACATTTTGGCAGAGTTTTGTGTTTCAAGCTGCAAATTTCATCATGGGTTTATTGTGGATTTTTGGAGCTTTTTCAAATTAAGCTTAGAGCTTCTGAATTGCATTTTCAAGTGAAATTGGCAATTAAGAATATTATTACTGTGCAGCACAGTAATGATTGCAACATTCACGGAGGTGTATTTTGTAGGTTCAAGGCTTTCTGTGTTCAAATCCACTAATACATTCCTTCCATGTAACCTCCATTCGGTAAGATTTGCAGCTTGTCCTAGGGGTCAGTGTGGAAGCCCCACAGACCATTCACACATTGGCCTAAACTCCCTAAGTATACAGTATTTAAACTAATTAAAACTTGCTCTTGACCAACAATAAAATGCTACATGCATACTGATGCATGTTAATAAATTAACAATCTAATAATGTTATATATTACATCATTCACAGAGTCACTTTTATTTTTGCACATTTTGCTGTCAATACTTTTTTTTTTTACTTTGGAAGGATTTTGAATTCAAGCCTTTTAATTTTAATGGAGTATTTCTACATTGATGTATAAAAAAAGCAGTGTACTTCTTCCACCACTGCCCACACCCAAAGTAAATCAAGATATCATATATGAAAGCCAGTATTATCTCTTAATATGTAACCTATTAAAAGGGAATTTCATTGTTAGTTTGCTTGCTTTGCTGATTAGGATGGCTCTAATATGACATTATATTTAGTTCCAAGAAGGAATTGCACATTGTCTTATATTGCAGTATAAGGTCAGGGTTTTGACATTGATCTCATGTAGCAGTCAGTGTCTGTTTCCTTTCACCACGGCAGCATTATTTCACTAAAAGTGTTTTAGTCTTAAACATCCTGTAAGAATAATTTGTCATGACCATGAATTTTCATAACCTTAAACAAAGTTGTTATAGTTACCTAAACTTATCAATATTTACATATTATTATAATATTATTAATTATAAGATGGGGGCAGAATTAGTGATTTTCAATAATCACTGCTGGTTAAGTTATTTTATTAATTTTATTCTGTTATAATTTGTTTTGTTGATGTAAGAATGCAATGTTGTCATTGTATAAATCCATGTAACATAAGGGAATCACTCTTTTAGGTTTGCATTCATGTATTTATTTTCATTCATATATTCATGTAGGCAAGGTTCCCAAACCCACTGTATCCTGTGACATGAATAATGGCAGCCTCAATACAGACGGAACCCAGGCAACGCTGACGTGCTCTGCAGATCCTCAGTCCTTAATGAGCTATGAGTGGGACTCGCAAGGAATCAAGCTGCCTGGCCCAAAGTTAACAATATCTCTGGGGGATGAACATGATGATAAAATGTACACTTGTACAGTGAGAAACCGTCTGACTATTGAAACCACTACATTCACCGCAAAGGATTGCTACTCTGGTGAGCTGTTACTTAAATATCAACTCTACTGTGTACTTAAAATATAAGTTGTGGAATTTGTCAATGCTCAGAAACTAATTTACATGGATATTATTAAAATTTACCCACCAAACATCCTCAGTTTCATTAAGAAATAATAACTGCAATGCAGCACTGACGATAGCACTGAATGTGAAGCAGAGACTTTGAAACTCAGCTGAGCCTTCATTCCAGTGCTGATAAAAAAAAAGAAAAGAAACATAAATCATGTGTCTATAATGAATAATGATGATAATGGAATTAATATATTAGATCACTTCAAAAAACAAAAACTTTCACAGCTATTCACAAAATGTTGTCCTTTGGTTGTATGGTATCGAGACAGATTGCAGACTTCATGTTCAAAAATGTAGACTGAAATGTTCAGAGTTATAGCACTATATGAATATTGTTTTAGTAATGAATGTAATGTAATAAGAAGTTGCAGTAACCTTTGTCCTTCTGTGCAGAGGAGAGTTCATCCATAGCACTCCCTGTTGGCTTATCCTGCGCCTTCCTTGTGCTTCTCCTTGTGCTTCTCATTTGTGGCGTAATATTCTGCAAACAAAGTAGTAAAGGTACAGTTAAACAAATTACTCCTTAGCCAGATACCCTGAATTATTTATTTTTCAGCAACTGAGGAGCATTAGCAGATACACTGAGCATATGTATACTGTATGTATTCTAACTCATCTATTCCCAAAGCTGTGTGTAAGTTGACTAAATGTAATAATGAGTTTTATATGGGGCATTGTTCTTTGTTAATTAGAGATCAAAAGTTCCTCCAGATCTACCAACAGCATGTAATGAAAGCTATTTATGTGCAATAGTACTGAACACAGGCCACTGCTATTACTGATTCTGATCTTCACGATGTATACAACAAGAACTTACTGTTTGCGTTTCCTCTTCTGTCCAGCATGTTTTGCAGAGAGAAACAAAGATTCTACGGTAAAAAGGTTCACACCTGGTACAAGAGAAGGTATGATATTTTATATTTTCAGTGGTCACAGTCTAATTAATCTGACAATAATTCTTACAATGAATTGTTAGGTTTACAAAATGTCAGACAATCAGAAGTTTCTTTTTATAAATGTCTTCAACAAAACGATTAATCAGTAATCAAATTGTGGTGAATTAAATTTTCATCATAAGACTAATCCTATAAATCGATCAATCATTTCAGATCAAGCAGTTAACACAAATGTTACTCTGCTTTTCATAATAAAGAAAGTTGTGGGAAAGAAAAGAAAATGTATTTTGTTTAGACAGTGACCAGGCATTTCTACCAAAAGGAACACAAGCTATAGATTCTGCTTGTTAACTTCATTACTCATGGTAAAGATAAAGGACTGTTGACTGCCCATTATCTAAAGGGTGTGTTGCAGATAAGAAATAGAAAGCACTAAGTGATCACATACCTCCAAAGCTGCACAATCCTTTAAAAGGAGCGAATAAATAATAATAGACCAAGTTGTAAAAATTGTAATAATTTGCATCGGGTCCAGATGAACAAAATAATTAAAACACACACAGTGATAGTATATCATTAGACAGATATGATGAGGCACATATTTTCAGTCAAATAAGTGCAGAAGTTCATCATTTGTATTTTCTCATTGATGATGGTCATATTGTCTAATATCTCTTTTATCTTTCTCTCTTATAAGTGAGCTGCATTACATCTTGTATTTTAATCTGTTTCAGAGTCAGATATGGAGTCAGCTCGGAATGACATACGTATACCTCTAATTAGAGAATCCACACGCCGCTCTTCGCAGCGACTTCCCCATCAGAACCAAAGTGATGGGAACATTAAGCCTGATGCCCATGTTTCCAATCACAAAGAAGACTTGGAAGAAGGAGAAGGTAATGCTGACTAATACACTGTTTTGGGGTATTTCATTTAAACTGTAAGCAGGTTTATCACAACTTTTTTACTGTTGCTAAGAAATGTGGTGAAACAACATTATGCATTGTGTTATTTTCTCTCTGTTTCTCAACTGTCCACTGTTGGGAGTTTAAAAACAACATTTGTGCTGAAATAATTTCATAAAACATCCACAAATATTTAGATTTTTTTTCTTTTACCTCCTCATTTTGGACTTAAACTACATACATATCCATGTGCATTGTGCTTATATATCACGAGGGGATAAATAAAGTATCTATCTATCTATATTTTTATTTTTCTGGGTATTTTGTAAACAGTAGAAAATAGACGGATGAAACTGAGATAAATTCAGTGTGCGTCACAAATTATAACTGATTGATTGATTTTTCTTTTTTTTTTTATTTTACAGAACATGACATGGATATCCTAAAAGGTACACAAACTAAACATTTGTCATCATTGATAAATATTACAAAAGGTGCTTCAAATGAATTGAGCTGGTTTTGACTGTTCACTCTTTCCAGGGCACGTCCAGCATTATAAAATGATGTTTGAGCAAAAAGGTGGTGACGGTTTGTTTTGTTTGACCAAGAATTAAGTGACTCAAAGTAATAATTAAAGATAGTGTTGATTAATTTTCTGTCAATCAGTTAAATGATTAATCATGTTATTCACATAAAAATGGTGAAATTCAAAATCCAAGTTGACATCTTAAGATTGTTTCTTTTGTTTGACTTACAGTTAACTGACTCAAAATGTTTATTAATAATTAATAATAATAATAAAATTAGTGTTGATTAATTTTTCCATCAATCAGTCATTAGCCTAATCATGTTATTGTTTCAGCACTACTTGATATTAGCATATCATTTTTTCTGGGTTTGAGGTTTAGAGAAGAACACAGACAAGGTTAAGAGAGCTCTGGTTCCTGTTCCAACTACTCGGGATCAGGACAATCCTCCAGGCAACCACAAAGGAGATGCAGAAGCAGATCAGTTCAGAGGACCATCAGAGAACAAGATCCCAGAGTGTGATTCTTCAGACACCGGAGAGGCAAATGAACCAGAACCAGTTGGTGTGTTGGACGACAGTGAGGACACACAGCCTGATGTGGAATCATCACCTGCTCCTGAACATCCAGGTTTGGAAACTTCACTAGACACTTTCCTGTTCATTTACTTTCCTTTGCAGACTATTCTGTTTTACAGCAATAATACTGGATTCATGGGATTTTATCATCAATGTCACGAAGCACCTTGATTTGTCACATATGTAATTCACTGAATTGGTCAAAAACAAATATTCCAATGTTATTTTATCTATAAATGGTTTTTCAATTGAGTTGTCAGAAAGGTTGCTATATTGTGACATAACCTCATCTATAAGAAGCCATTAACTAGCTTTTGAGATTTGGAAAATACTTTTAAGATTTTGCTGATTGCTTTCAAAGCCCTACGTATCTGAAATACCTATCACTATTATTATTACTATTCATTTATGTATTAGTCCTGAAAACACGCCTTATTACCAAGGGTAACCACGCTTTTCCCACTCAAGATTCATGGCTGGGGAACTGCCCTCCTCTCAGTCTTATGTTTGCCAAATCATTGTCAGCTTTCAAATTTTCGCTCAGGCATTTTTTAATAATGTTTAAGTTAGGCTATATTGATATCCATGACTTTACTTTCAAGGGAATTTTGTATACAGTAAGGAATAGAGAATGAAATTAATATAATTTCTGTTTGTGTTACGAATTATAACTGATTGAACCTGTTATGGACTTCAGCAGGAAGCATTCTTTCCTTAATTCTTTCTCTTTTTTTTTATTTAACTGAACATGACATGGATTTACGACATTAGATTGCACAACAAGTTTACACTAACAAAAAATATGTTTATCACCACTGATACATAACCTACTACAAAGGGTTCTATAAATGAATTTTGCTGGGGGTGACTATTCACTCTTTGCAGGGCATTTCCAATATCTTAAAGGGAAATTCCACCTAGACTATCTGACTCCCAACTCCTCTGACTGCTTCTTTTTCTTTCACTTCTTTTTTCTGGGTTTCAGGTTTAGAGGAGAACACGGACAAGGATAAGAAAGCTGTTCCTCCTCCCACTCCGCCTAAAAAACCATCTTTCCGTCGAAATCCGGACAATGTTCCTGGCAACCACAAAGGAGATGCAGAAGCAGATCAGTTCAGAGGACCATCAGAGAACAAGATCCCAGAGTGTGATTCTTCAGACACCGGAGAGGCAAATGAACCAGAACCAGTTGGTGTGTTGGACGACAGTGAGGACACACAGCCTGATGTGGAATCATCACCTGCTCCTGAACATCCAGGTTTGGAAACTTCACTAGACACTTTCCTGTTCATTTACTTTCCTTTGCAGACTATTCTGTTTTACAGCAATAATACTGGATTTATGGGATTTTATCATCAATGTCACGAAGCACCTTGATTTGTCACATATGTAATTCACTGAATTGGTCAAAAACAAATATTCGAAACTTATTTTATCTGCAAATGGTTTTTCAATTGAGTTGTCAGAAAGGTTGCTATATTGTGACTATTCACTCTTTGCAGGGCATTTCCAATATCTTTAAGGGAAATTCCAACTAGACTATCTGACTCCCAACTCCTCTGACTGCTTCTTTTTCTTTCACTTCTTTTTTCTGGGTTTCAGGTTTAGAGGAGAACACGGACAAGGATAAGAAAGCTGTTCCTCCTCCCACTCCGCCTAAAAAACCATCTTTCCGTCGAAATCCGGACAATGTTCCAGGCAACCACAAAGGAGATGCAGAAGCAGATCAGTTCAGAGGACCATCAGAGAACAAGATCCCAGAGTGTGATTCTTCAGACACCGGAGAGGCAAATGAACCAGAACCAGTTGGTGTGTTGGACGACAGTGAGGACACACAGCCTGATGTGGAATCATCACTCGCTCCTGAACACCCAGGTTTGGATACTACACATCTGAGTTCGATTAAACACAACAGAAACTAACCAGCAAGAAAAGGGAAGACCAGTTTCTGAGCCTGAAATAATGAATTAGATATGCAGTGTTTAGTGTTGGGCAATACAACACATACCAGGCAATGATTGTCAACCAGACAATGCTGAAAATCCAGCAATGGGACTGCATTATGGCAATAATTTTTTCATTAATGTGATTAGAAATTAAACAGTTACTGGTTTCACGCCAAATCATAATCATAAATAAATCGGTTAAAAAACAATCTACTTAGTGTTCATTAATCATTTGATTGTTTCACCACTATTTGATATTAGCATCAAACATTTCTCCTAACTGGACTATCTGACTCCCAACTCCTCTGACTGCTTCTGTAGGGTTTCATCTCTTAAATCCTTCATTTTCTTTCATTTCTCTTTTCTGGGTTTCAGGTTTAGAGGAAAACACAGACAAGGATAAAAAAGCTGTTCTTCCTCCTCATCCACCTAAAAAACCATCTAGATGTCCGAGTCTGAACAGTCCTCTGCGAAATGACCAAGGACACGCAGAAACAGGTCAGTTCAGAGGACCAGCAGAGAACAAGATCCCAGAGTGTGATTCTTCAGAAACCGGACCAGACCCAGTTGACACACCGTCTGCTGTGGAATCATCCACTGCTCCAGAACACCCAGGTTTGGAAACTTAACTATCTGAGTTAGATTCAATCTTCAAACCCCAAATCCTGTCAACCAGCTAAAATCGAGTTTTGGAACTTTCTCATTCAGTGTCCAGCATCGATCCTGTAATCTGGGTGTATGTCGTTTGAGTTTCTATATTTGTTATATATTTGCTATATATTTACTTTATACATTCATCTCATTTGAATGACTCGCATCTTGTTCGGATTTGAAAAGCTAATAAGATACTGAAATAAAATGTACCTGTCAATTCGTTGTGCTTATTAATTAATTATGCTGGGCAACCGTGTTTGTCACTGTACAGGACAGTAGTGTGATGAAAGGGAGGGAATAGCATCTATCTAAAGCTGTAAATTGAAATTATTTTGTGCAGTACGGAACCATTGAATGCCTCTGTTTAAGAGTTAGTGTGGGTTGTACAGTGCCACTGGATGAAACACCCAAGTTTATGCTTAGTTTAAAATATCTGATTCACAGTGCTTAGGGTACAGCAGCAGTTTCATTTATGGACTGATTATTCTTTACAGTGATCATGACAGCTAGAAAAGATTTCACTGTTTCCTTCCTCATAGAAGAAAGAATTGACCCCAGAAAGACCACAACATTTCTTAGTTATGACAGTTCAAAATTTAATTAAATGTAATTATAATAATAATAATCATAATAATATTGTTAAACATGTGAAAAGCTGTAGGAAAAGCTATGTTTGATTCACTGTATTGCTCATTTTAATTCAGTCCATTGCTTACATAGGAAATGGTTTCTTAGCTTTGCTCATTACTAAAACTTCGATCGAGGATGAGTCTGACTTTTTTAAATGAAAACTGCCTTGATTTAACCCCTTTGCAAAGGCTTAGCAGACTGATGCAGTTTTTGTACTAAGTTCTTTTCTTTGTTTGCTATCTGTTTCAGAATCAGAGAAGGAGGAAGCAAAGTCTCCTCCTGCAGATGGCATCTCTCGTCCTACTCCTAGGCCACGTTCTTTTCTGATCCGAAACTCCCCAGAGATGGGAACTAAGGACACTGCTGGTGAACACAAGGAAGATGCCAAGTCAGAACCGGTTGATGGAGAAACATCAGAAAAAAATGTCAGAGAATCTGACTCACCAGGCTCAGAATAAAGAAATGAATCAGACGACCAGTGAGGAGAAACAGTTACCACCGTTTCTGAGCAGAATAGTTCAGAAACGGCTGTAAAAGATTCAAACACACAAGAAAAACACAACCTGCTAGAAATGGACAGTTTCTGAAGATGAAAGTGAATAAGACGACGTAGGTGACAGGGGAGAAATAGATATGGTCTTTAGACACCTCTCAGCAGCTTCAGAGCCCCACACAAACAAAACCAGACAACACTAAAACCAATACTTTTTTAAGAGTCTCTAAACACTGCCCATGCAGATATAGACGAAAAACCACAAAGCAAAACCAGGCCTGACTCAGATGAGTCTTGGGGCTGTTAGACGGCAGCACACTAGAAGCAGATAAAGGTCAGGGTGAGGGTAAAACTGTTGAGAAAAATGAGGACCCATGTGGCCCAAAAGAAGAAAAGCCAGCGAGAACCTGAGTGAGGATAAAGAAGGACAGAAGAAAGCTGAAGTTGTTGAATAGGCTTTCAAACAACTAGGCAAACTGAAAAGAGAGAAAGAAGCAGACAGAGAAAGTGAAGACACAAATACAACATAGCAATTAGATAAAATCAATTCAAATATGTAAAGGCAGAGTTTCAGGAGTATGGAGTCCAAAGGCAGACAAATATTTTCTGTGGGAAAATAATGGAGAGATTGACATTCAGGAAGAATTTGAGAACAGACAATTGCCTAAGTGAAAAAGGACAGTTTTGAGGTTGAGGTCCAGAGCAGATTGAAAGCAGAAGGTTGATTCATCTTTGTTGCCTTTTTTCCTCTTTCATAAGTCACATACTGTAACTTAAAGGTTTCATTCAAACCAGTAATACCAGTATTCTAACTAGCCAGCTGACTGAGGAACAACAGAGTCACCCTTATACACAGAGAAAGACAAGAGATGTGTGAACCTGAAAAGGCACTACGGAAATTACAGTTTGTAGGAAGTGGCTGCCAGAGCTCCAGACGTTTGAGTCAGAGAGTACAGAAACAGTTTTGCTTTCATTTTTACTTTTTTACATGTTAGTATGTGTTTTTATTGTTTGTATTTTTTACAGGGTCAATACAGTTTCCACTGTTGCTTTGTTTTTAGATAGAAGAAGCTATATATTTAACTGTAAATTTAAAAAGCACTAATCTCATGAATGTCATACTGACTATTCATATTAATCTCATACTATGACTTTTGGCCTTGAAGACTGTAATTTAGAAAATAAGCTTAGTTGAATGTGCAATGACAAGGATCAGCATCAAATATCCCTCTGGATTCATAAAGGACCTATGGGATATATGGGATTTTATGATGCTGTAACATAATGTAAAAGGTGATCCCCGTGTATGCAAATAATTCATTATCAGATATCTGTTCTTCATGTAATCACAAAAATTTTTTTTCAGAGCTCAGGGTGGATTTGTCAGCACTGTTTATTCATGCTTTGTTTGTGATTTCCATTTATGATACTACAACTACATTTGTGTTTTGTTTCCATTCCCTTGCTGTAGTTTTTGCTAATGTTTTGGGAAACCTTCATTACATTGCCCTGTATTGGATTCTCATGTCTTTGAATTGTAAAGTAAAAAAATTTTTTTTGTAATTTTGTCAGAATGTTTATTAAACGTTTTTAAAAGTTGAATGGAGCCAGAAAACCCAGAATTTATTAACAGGAGAAGCTCATGTATAAGGGAGGGAACGATTTTTGACATGAAATTTAATAGATTTGCAATGAAATAAGAGAAAAATAAGGTAATACATAGACATTGTGTTTGACAGTTTAAGACTGCAAATCTATAACTTAAACAGAAAGAAAGTACAGATACTGAATCAGATGATCTTTGAAGTAACTGTAAAATATTTTTGTGTCAGTAGGGGGCAGTGTTTATCAGTCTTTACCTCTAGTCACAGGCTGATGTTCAAGCTGGGATGTGAGAAATTAGTTCTTTTTAAGACCTCAACACTGAGACGGTTGAAGGACATCCTTGCCTATAAAAGGCAGGCTTAACAAATACACAGTAGAAAAATATAATGGTGAAATGTGTGAAATTACATCACTTTTCTCCAGAACATTTATCTGAAGTCTGAAACATTCATACTTATGGTCTTGCCTTGTGCTGAGGACAGGGTGTTGATGAGTTGTATAAATGTGTTCTATAGGTACATGTAGGTCAGAACTGGTTCAAGGATATAACTTGAAAAAGATCAGAGACATTGTTGGCACAGCTCAAAGAAACGTGTCTTATTGGGCACTTGGTCACATTTTGTGTCAGTAACTGAGGACATGCAAAGTGCAGTGGAAGTCTGCGGCGAATTCAGTGAGAAGCAACACAGCTGCCACAGTAAACTAGCAGTCAAGTCAACCAAACTGCTCAGCGATGTAAATGCATATAAAGCAGGTTGCTGGATGACAAGCTGTTGTAGATTTCTGAGGGCACCGGTTGGGCCATCAGCGAAAGTCATGCACGATTAGTTTAACCTCTGAGTCACAGGGAAGTCTATGATCAGCTACCACCTGACCTGTGGGTTCAGAGCACAAGCAGAGAATGAACACTATCACATTTCTGTGGTCGCAACAAATACTGAGGGGATATTAGTGTATTGAATTATTTGTGGAGATTGGGGCTCTGCCATTTCAGACGAAGGTCACAATGTGGTTCCACTGAGACGTTGCTGATGTCTTGATGGCAGCAGGGAAGCTCATGTCCTGGCTCAGAGTCTTCCTGTGAAGCAAGGCTTTGTTTTTCCACGCCAGAACATTTTATAGAAGTATTGTTATAATCATCTCTGGGATGATTGTTACAGCTGAAGGGCTTTCTTTTTTTAGGTTTTCCTTGATATTGCAACAATAACAAGTAAGCCCATATTGTACAACTGGCCAGGACATGCCCTTTATTGCATGGTTGTTTCCTTTTCCACATCATGTAGTTACATTACATTACATTACAGTGTAATGTTCTCTCAGATACAGGCCAAATTACACTTTTCCCTTCAGATTGTTTAGTTCCTTTTTGGCCTTGTTGCAATAGGATTGGGGAAAAAAAAAGAAAAATGGGCCACCCTCCAGAACTGCCTTTTATACCAGGTTGATTAGCATGCTGGGTTGTTTAAATTGCCTCCTAGAGGGCTGACGTGAAATCGAACAATATCCTCTGACTTTAGAGACTAGCCCCATAGCTTCTCATTTATTTTTATGCAGAGTTAGGACAGAGCTCTGGCACTGCTCCACTGCTCCGAGGAAGCAGAAGCAGAGCCCAGGGAGACCAAGTCTGGGTAGTTTAGGACAAATCAATTAATATCAGCTCAATAAAAGTCCTTGGCTCTTTCTGGGCAATACTTTATTGTGACAGTGCAACCTTGGTGCCCACCATAATTATGTGTATAAATTGTTAAATGCGGTTGAGACATTATAATGAAATAATATCCCTTTCCTATCTCTATAAAAGACTTCTATTAAATCCTGATTGTCTTTGGACCCTGCTTTTACTGTATGAAGAGTAATGGCAGAGCATTGTTTGTCATAGTTATTAGTATACTATATATTTAACAAGGTTTTCCTCTTGGGTGATGATGTTTATGGCTGTGTATTTGGGTCCAACTCAACCTCCATGCTTTTATTTTTATGCCAACATTTGGTTATCATGTAAAATTCAAGTGTGCCAAAGGCAGAAAGATTATTATACCCACAGCAGTAACCAACATAGTGGAAACACTTAATATACTACTTATATACCTATGAATGGGGCTGATAAAATAGATATAGGGCAGAAGATTTAGAGTTGCTTGACTGTCCTCGCTGAACCAAATATGATCTTAGTAGTCAGAGGTAATTTAAGTAATAAATAGTAGTAAATATATCTCATCTCCTTTATGACCTTAATAATGGAGACCTTGCTCTGCAGGGTCGGGGGGGGGGCTATAATGTTGTCATCATTCCACTCATAAAGAACTTAATTTGAGGATGTTATCTACTGTTTGGTTGTTTCTAAACAACACAGACACACCGCTGTTGCCATGTTCATATTTGGTGACCACAATATAAACATTGGTTATTAGATCTCCTCCTGGCTGACTGAAGGTGTGCACAGTGGCAGCCATGTTTGCGTGAGTCTCATGGTGGATTCTTTCACATCAGGACAGCTTAAAGCTAATTACAGAGTCTTAGACATCTCCTTGTTGCCTGGCAAGACCCTGATGATCAGTCACATCTTTGTGTCTGCACTTTCTGTCACAAAATGTCTTGGCAATAATTTCCGTCTGAAACAGCAACAGCAGAGTCAATAAGTAAATATTTTCTTTTGAATGGCCAGGAAAAATCTTGGGAGTATTCACATGTTTTCATTATGGCTTCTCTTGGGCATTTGCTTCAGAGACAGCTTTCATCTTTGTGGTGGGAAAATAGAACCTGGCCTAATTTGTGCATTTTATCTAAACAGTATGGGCACACAGCTAACTATGAAACAGAGCCAAACACTACATAGCATAAAAAAAGGCAACCCTCTTTTGTAAAGTACTGGAAAACGTTTGTTTGACATTAGTCAGTCCGACCGATGGTCATCCTCCACTTTGGTCCGGGCTGAAACTGTTGGATGGATCGCCATGACAGTTATGTGTCCCAGAGGATACACTCAAAAAACTGCTGGGTTAAAAAATAACCCAACCTTAACTTCCCCGCTGGGTAACTATGGGACAGAAAACGCACTGGGTTGGTTTGACGCAAGTGCTGGGTTTTAACATTTAACCCAATAGCCATTTTTACATTACATTTTTAAAAATTAGCTTTTTGTTACTGTTGTGTTTTATCATTTACATTTTTTTGTCTCATTTATTGTTTGGTTCTCTCATTTACAGGTTTGGTTTTACATTTACAGTTTCATTTTATCATTTATGGGTTTCATTTTATCATTTATGGGTTTCATTTTACATTCAGTTTCTTTTTTCCTCTTCTGCTTTCAAACATTCTGGCCCTAAATGACCTTCATAGATATCCAGCAGTACACATGCCCACTCTTACTGAATAGAAAAAGTAAAGCAAAACTTACAGGTTGCATGTCAGTAAATGACCAGTGGGACTCCTCAGTGGTAGGTCTGAAGACTTCTCTTCCTCTCTTGTAGATGGATGGGGGAAACAGAGTTGGCAGGACCTTCAGAGCTCGCTCACCTTTAGCATCTAAACAATTTGAGCAAAATACATAGGTGTCGCATTAACATTTAAATAGTATTCTATATTTGAATTGATATTTTTGAAGCACTATTTCTTACTTTTCTGCCCTAGTGTTGACTGGTACCTATAAGTGTGTTGATTGTGTAGCCTAAACTAATGACCAGGAGCGTTGTAACATCTGACAATGGACTAAATTCTGTTTATAATCTAAAAAGTAACATATTTGATGCTGAGTGAGACAAGCTAGCTATTTGTGAGACAAATTTAAACTTCTAATCTATAGGTCTGATTAAGAACAAAAGAATAGAACCACACTCATCATCATCATTTTGGACCATTTTAACACTGTATCATGGATAATCTTATAGTCAGAGAGAGGAAGAGTCTGTTGTCTTTCAACTGTCAAAACATTTTAATTAAACATCAGTTTTCAGGTCGTCATGTAGAAAGAATATTTTGACTTGAGATATATATGCATTTTACACTCTCACTAACACATATGCACTACTAAATCATTTCGACACATTAGGAGACATTCTAGTCATAACTTGGATAACTATAATGGATTTACAAACAGAACATCAATAAATGCAGATGCAGCTGATAAAAAAATAAATAAAAGCTTTGTTGCCTCATTAGCTTTCAGTGTCTGAGCAGTAACTCTATAAACTGTGGTTTGATAGCTCTGTGCACAATATAAATACAAAATACAGGTTTTTAATGAATGCGCAGCTGCTGTCCAGCTGTTTATTTTTGGTATTTCACAGCCAATTGTGTCATGTTGGAGGATGTCATTACAGCACTGCACTAACTGTACTTATTATTTGGACAGTGCATCACTTCCTCTATGCAATTACAAACTCCAAGGCATTAAAAGCTCATCCTGCTGCATCCTGGCAAGACGCCATCTCCAGGCTGCTACTGATACTGCGTGGACCCAGGGGCTGCTGGGTGTTGTAGTTACTACAGGTGTGACAAAGGTGTGCTTAGAGTACATGGGTTTCTGTTTGGGTTACAGAGACATTCAACAAGTAAACTAAAGCTCGGGAAAAAAATTAAATACACTAATGGACAAAAATATGCAGATACAGTGTGCATTGTGTCCGCAACTTTAATAAAGTTTTGTTCTGGGGATAGTTTTCATGATTTGGGCTCCTTTGTATGGAAAATTTGAAACGTCTGAAAGTTAGAGAATCCCTAAAGTTAAATACGACACACATGATTAAATGAAGAAGAAATGTTAAATTAATTTCATTTATCTTTCTTTATTTGATCACTGACTATTATTTTTCATTGTAACATGAATTTACCATACCACATTATAATCAAATCACAAGATAACAAAGTGGAGAAGTGTATTAGCTAGCTTTGAACTGTCCAAAAGTCAACAGCTCAAGCTAGCCTTATAATGTCCAAAGGTTAGCAGTTAATGCTACCCTTGAAATTTCCAAAAGTAGCATTTAATGCTAGCCTTATGATGCCCAAATTTTAGAGCTTTGGCAGTTTAACCTTATAATTTCTGATTAATGTTAATGTCACTGCATTACTTAGCCTCATGCTAGCTTTATCTTACCATTGAATTTATAGAGACCAAAGTTATCAGCTAATTTTAATGTTAGTGGCACTGGATTACTTACTTACATACTATTAGTATGACCCATGGGCACTGGAGGAGGTGTGACAGACAGCAATGCCCAGCAGGTGATAACATCTTCCTGTACAATTACTGTAAAATGTTACGGTCACTTAATAGTGATCTACCTTAAAATCCTGCCCACCATGTGTTGTGTGAATCTCTTCAACAATGGCTTAGTGTGAAAATGAATAAACAAGCAGTTAGGTCAATGTAACCCAACTAGCTGGTCAGCTGCAAACCCCTAAAAAAACTTCTCGACCCAGCATGAGCAACCTGACAGTGTGTCCATAGTACCCAAAACAGCCTAGAATTATGAACAAGCATAAACAACCCAACATGCTAACATGCTAAGCTAAGATAGGGAACATTATACAACCAGAACCTCAGCATATTAGCATTGCCACAGCCTTACAAAGCTGCTAGCATTACTTTAGACTCTTGGTCTTGTTCCTCTGTCAGCAAAATCAGTCAGTACAGAGATACCACTGAGACAGAAACAAAATAGATGGATAACACATTTTCACTTCGACTTACATACTATATTACCTTGCAATGAGCACCACTCATCATCTGGTTTCACACCCTTCTGTCTCAAACAACCAGCACCATATGACGCTATTTGTCAGAGATAAGATCCACACAAGTTGTTGAATAGTCTTGACGCTGCATTGCAAAACTGTCACAAGAGCTTATGTTTTCCATTTCATCACATTTTTAAGCTACTCTGTAACTATTTGTAATTAACTTTGGTGTGGAAAAAGTATGCATTGCCCTTTTTCAACAATTGGAAATGTATCCTTTCAGCACCATGGACAGACAGTTTCTAAGATCCAGCAGAGGGAATCACTTTGTTTTTGTTTTCTGTTGTCATGTTCATGTGTTTCTGTAAATACTTTTTTCCGCAGTCGAGTCGCTGAGCTGCGAGCATTGTCAGCTCTTTATTTGAACAAGCTGCCTGTCAATGTGCCACACTGACGTATCTGTGCTTGTGCACTTGCAGAACCTGACACAATTCTCCTGTGGCAAAATGGAAAACACTTGCAGCATACCGCCTGCCTCGTATTGTCTGATGGAAAGATTAAAGCCAATCCAAACAAAATTCACTCTATCCAGCTCTGAGTTGGTCGATGGTGAGACCACCAGAGGGGAACAGCTCGCTCGACTATGTCATCAGATCACATTATCATTGATCTCTCCCGCTCTCCTCCATCTGTCTTTGTCTTCCTGAGTCTGCCCTGTGCTTTCAGTAACATTTCTCATGGCTCAATGTTGCCTCTCATCTCGTGAGTGTGACATGAAATCGTGATGACTTCACCAGAATAACATGCATTCGAGTGCACGAAGAAGCCGTTTTTGTCCGGGCTGTCAATATCAACACCTTTTCTTTACTCTAATTCTTAACAACCTTTGTTGACAATGTGAAGAAATAATGTGTTGGGACTTCAGCTCTTGGTAATTATTGTCAGTCTGGTTTTGTCTTCACACCAAAAGCATAGCATGCATTTCTGCCACAATCATATACCCTCCTGTAGTGTATTCATTCACGACACAGAGAATTGTTTACAACAATTATTAAATAAATTCTGAGATGAATTCAAAAGAATAAAAAAAAAAAAATAACATAACTGCTGCTTTGAGGATTTAACTTCACTGTCAGGAAAAGGCAAGGTCGCCCACATAGAGATTTTCATGGAGGTCAACCACATTTAAACTGTGCCTTGGTTAATTGAGTACTCACTAACTGAATAAAATCCTTACTGAACAATGAAGATCTGACCCAAAAGACAGAAATTCCATTTTGAATTGCTATTGTGCTAAGGGCAATTATCAGAGTGATATGCACATGTGCAAATGATAATAAACTTGATGAATTTCAGTCTTCAGCAAACCAGATACTTAAAATATTAAATAATGCTTCTCTTAGTAAAATAGATCCAGAATTTTGGTGACAATTGTGGCTATTTAAGATTTTTATGAAAATGAGATGTTACCAAAACAAGATGTACAACACTCTGATTGTCTCTGTTGTGGTCGACGTGGAGTCTGAATATCTCCAAATGTTTTCCATATGTCTGGCAACTGCACTGACCCTTCTTACTTAAACATGCCAGGGTGGATGTGTTCCACATTGGACCGATGTGTAGTGGTGTTGTTGTTTTACTTTACATGAGTATCACAGCAGTAAAAATTCCAGGGAAACCTAACAAGGATAGGTGGATCTACTACTGTGCCATGTCTAAAATTGGAGTAAAGTAAGCCTGCCACTCATTCAAAACATTATTGCCAGCAGAGGACTTTTACGTACTCCACATTGATGCGTAGGTGTATGGAAAAAAAAATCCTGCTGTTAAAGCTCACTCTATGAGACAGAGAGTCACTGTATGTGAAAGCGAGCGTTACGGCCAAATGTTATAATTGTTTATTTGTGTCTTTTGGCTTGATGGCGGCGTGTCACTTCTGTTTCCCTGATCCGTCTGTGAGGGAATGATTCATGTGGACAGCACCACAGATTATACTGATGATTACCCAAAATAGCCCTGGCATGCAGCAATGTACAAGTTCATACGTGTGTACATGCGTTGAGGAGTGCATGTATGTCATAGTACGTGCATAAACATTTGTTCATCTATCTATGTTCACATGAAACATGTCTGCTTGTGTGCGCACATTCCTGCCTTCATGTGCGTGAAGTCTGGGATCTGGTGAGTTTCTCTCCACCCATGGTGGGCCTCTCTCAGCCAGATGGATGGTCTCAGCCAGTGTCAGAGAGGTGACAGCTGGCTGGCCCGGCCTCTCCTGGCCATGGGTCTGGATCCTGTCCTCTGACAGCTCCTGACAGCTCCTGATGGGTGACGCGTCTACCGCACCCCCCACCCATGAGCTTGCATCATGGAAACTCCTGGTTACTGAGAAATCAATGATGTCTCACAGCGTGCTTTAATGAAATGTAAATGATATGAGCCACACCCCGGTGAGATGACGCCTGAACTCATAAGTGCTCTAAAGGAAGTAGCCACCCTACTGATGATTGAATAATTAGGCCTTTTTCAATGGTTGTAAAACAGGTTTTACAGAGGAAAAGAGTAATAGCTGCTCCACTCCAGTCTGAAATAACACAACAGGTCTTGCTTCAGATTGAATAGCTATAAGAACTCATGTACCATGTCAAAAATCTCATTAGGTAAACTACACACACTACCACAAATATCTCTCATAAAAGTTGTAAATTAGACTAAGCTAGTGCTACTTCTTTCACTTCATGTGACACCCAGCTCTCCCTCCTGGCTCTCTTGTTCTCTCAATCTCAGTCTTAAGTGGCCTCAACATTACAGTCAACTCGTTAGAGAGGCTGGAGGTCTTAAGCTGTAGCGACCTGGGGAGTGGTGCTGGAACTGGGGACTGTGTACTGGGACTTTGTAATGTGTGTGAGTCATTATTTTCAGCTTCCATGCAGCAGGCTGCAGGTTTCAGCAGGACGGAGATGGGGCTATGCTAAACCAAACCTGCTGGGTTCTGTGTTAATGAGACAGCTCTGCAGGGATGAGAAGAACACACACAGAGCAACTCAGGAGACGTCTGCTGGCCTCCCAAAGGTAATTCCCTTAAATGAAAAGCAGACTGCATGCTAGTCATTGTTGCATCAAGGGGGTGAGGATGAATAGTGACGGGGTTGTATTTCAACACACCTCCCCATGCTCTTATTACGTGGGCTAAGATAAGTGGAGGTAGGGTACCTTTTTCAGACACTCCCTGCTGATGCTCTTTCTTAACCAATTATCCTTGACTAGAATGACTTGTGTAACACTGGCTGTGTCACGCAGCTTTGGAAATGGATGCTTTATCCTATCAAGGCCTTTTCATTTTTCAGATTAAGAGTCTCTCTTGCTTCCAGCCAAGGACGCCAACAGGACTGAAGTACTCTACATCTGGGAGACATTAAGGACACATGGAAGAGGCTCATTTAAGGCTCTTATTAGCTCACCTGGCGCTTTAAGTAGGACCATTAATATTGATCTACTTAAAATATGAGCAACCTCAGTTAACACATGTCTGTTAGATGAGAAGGACTCAGTGTCCCTCTGTGCACCAGCATGTCAATTTCAGGCTTGCATCAGCCATCGCTATCAAACTGACCCAAGCTGTGATTCGAAGCTAATAGGCTTTCCAGATGTTCTTCCTTGTATTTCATTGAATCCAACACCTCTGCAGGGCCACTGTCCAGCCATAAATCACAGTCTGCGTGCTGCATGAGCAGAATGAGGGGATGTGGCTTGATGCATAAGTCACATGCTTGATTCATGAGCTCACTGTGAATAGCTTCAGGACACAAGCGAAACAATTAGCTGTTACCTTAACCTCAAGGCCACAAAGTCTCTTAAAGGGGTTTAGTATCCCCTTTATAAGCTCTGAAGCCCCAGCTTAAAGCCGTGGGGACAGCAGAGCTTTATAAGAATGATTTGGTTTTATGTGGTATTCTTGGATGACAGTCCACCACCAGTCACTGTGCAGTGTTAGCAACAGTTCACGGCTTTATTTGGTCCTGCAAGCGATCTTCAGTTCCAACTGTCTGAGATTAGTCAGGTTGAACAGATGTCTGATAAAATGCTCTGCTTTCATCCATCTAATGCAAATGTACTGTGTGACCAAGGTTGTTATTAATCTCTGCGAAGCATCAGGAAATTTTTTCCTTCCAATAGCTGAGCCAGACTAAGAGTAGGAATTACATCTGTATCAATATTCAACATGTGAGCTGATCATTTAACCATAAACACACACGCATCCATTCTTTTGCAACTAATCAAATTCCTTAATGTGTAATTTGTTGATCCTCATTAACCTTCTAATGAGCATCTTAACCTTGTGCTGCATTGAGTTAGGCCGTTAGACCATAGACCGTTCATTTATCAGAAATGTTATGAATCCATGTACAGAACAAATCACACAAACTCAAGATGGTTATATTTTACTCTAAGTCTTTTCTCCAACTGCCTTTTGGTTACTGAGGCCTTTGGGAAATCATGCCATTTCAAATCTTTCTCCTTTCTGAAAGGATGTCGCCTCTATCCCACTTTTTTAGCTTTTATAAATGGCCACTGGCGCGTCTGAAGTCTTCTAATGCGCAATCCATCTGCTCTTTGGCTCTTGTAGAGGAAATGAGCAGATCCATAATCTATACCTGCACTGGCAAGTGGAGCTGACATGGTGAAGAGAATGATCGATCTGGTGTTAAGGGTTATCTTTCAGGGAGATTTGTGTTTGGCCTAGATATCCTGGTGGAAGGACTGGGTGAAAAAGACATAGCGCTGGGTTTTTTTTTATTGTTTTTTTCCACTATCTTCAGTTCTCCAATACCATGAATCATCAAACATCAAAAAAAAAAAAAAATCTGCTACAGACGCCAAAGTTTATGACCCGTTACTCGCACGCTGTTAGACATTTCCCAAATAGATCCCCACCCTTAACATATGATGGTGTGAGAATTTGAAGTGATGGGAATTTAACTGTTCACGCCCACATTTTAACCTCTGTACAATAAAGGACCTCTGCATCATGAATATATGTTACATTCATGAAACTTTACATTACGTTAGTTCAGTCGGCCATGTAACAGTTTCAAAAGGCATTTACTGGGTCTAAATATTTAGTAACAAATAATGACTACATCAGAACTAGTTTGTGTGGTGCAACTTGTTTTCACTTAAAGATATGTAAATCTCAGTAAACACTTGTGAGGCTAACTTTGAACCTCAGCTCCAGGTCTCCACAGTGACAGCCAGAAGCCTGGCACTGTTGCCTCCCGAGAGCTAAGCCAACAACAAAGCAACCAGAGCAGCTGTACTGACTGTCATAAGATCATCCTGTTATTTATTCTATACAAATTACTTGCATATGTTCGGCGCTGCCTTGCCTTCAAGGTTAAAGCTCACATCCGAGCCTGAGGAGGGATGTAGAGAGGACAGTTGGCAGAGTGATATTTCCACGCTCAGCTGTAGCCACTACAGTATTGTCTCTTGTTCCCCAGCCACACCTCGCAGCAAAGCCCAGACGCTGAGAGAAATGAGTTCCAGAGATATTCATGTGCAATGTTCTGCAGATTCTTGGCCTGTTTGTGATCACACCTTTAGATTCAGATTATAGTCAAATCAGAAGTAACTCAAAGGAGCACCTTCACATGGCAAACAATTACAATCAATGTCATTTGTCTGAATACAGCTGCCTGGTGTGATGGGAATTGGAGACGGAGATGATGATGTGTTCTTTCCATATCAAAGGAGTGGTCATGGTTTCAGGATCGCTGTACATCAGTGGCATGTGGTGAAAGGTCTGACTGATAAATGAGGGAACTAATTAGAGGAAGTAGTAATGCGGGGCTACGAGGCGGCTGGAGCTCGAGGTCCGGATGTCTCGTCACTTGCAACATGGACCTGTCAGGATGCTCTGTGGTTGGTGCAGAAACTTGACAAGCTGATATTAAGCCCTACCAAGCGCTCTCCATGTGAGGAGATGAGGCCTGCAACAGCTATCCACATTTATCACAGGACTTGTAAATGTCAGCACAGGAACTGTTGTAGACATGACATGCAAACGAAGGTGTATGTAAACAAAAATAGGTCATAACCTGGATTCCATTACAGTACATATGTGGCCTCCTGCCACAGCTTCTATTCAGTAACTGGGCTGTGCTGTTGCTCCGCTTACGTAGCTTTGGCTAAGGTGGAAGATCTATTTGTAACAGCCTTTTAATATACGATACTAAGGTCATTTGTAGGAAATAAATCATAATCTTAACTTGGGCTGGGTACCAATTCAAAGGTAGCAAAGTCAATGACACCATTAACAATGGGACAGCCTCGGAACCAGCAATAGCAAACACACTTTTATTTCACTTCCGAGTTGCGTTCCAGGAAAATTTTATGACATTTCAGGTCACCGGCAGTTTGTTAGTGAACTTTTCATATTTAATAAAATACACTGATAGCAAAAGCCATTCAGAAAGAAAAAAATTGGAGCACGTTTCTCTCTTAAAGTCTGGGCTGTTCCACTGGGAATGGTATATCCACGTGTTCCTTTCCTTGACATTCTCCTTTGCTTTTTAACAAGCTCGCAGAGACACATAAAGCCCTTTTCGTCTATCCAGAGAACAAGGTTGATGCAACTCCTCTGAGCAGATTCTCAGTGGAATTCTCTTTCTCCAAATGCAAATCAGACTGCAAGAAAAAGAAATCAAAAACTAATCATCGTATCATGCACAGTGGCTTAAAAATGATTTTAAAATTCCTACAGCTGTGCGGGTTTAGACAAACCAGCATGCTTGTTATTGTATGAACCAACTATCCACTAAATAGATGCTATTTCATCTTCCACTGTATCAAGTATCACTAAATCCTGAAGTTTCTTTTGTTCTTTCATGTTTTGAGGCATGTTTCCTCATTGTAACACAATTCATAAATGCTGTCCTGACTAGGATGTAATGATTAAGATAAACACTTTGATGGTATCCTTTTGTTTTGAAATATGGATCTATTATAAATGGGCTCCTGACAAACAAACACATGCCTGGCTTCCCCAAACCTCCTCAGAGGTTTGCAAAGCTCAGAAAGCAACAATGCCACAGTAATCATGAAAGGGAATAGCAAATCCTCTGTATGTCATGTGCTCTCACCATATCCATCAGCTTGAAAGGAGTGCTTTAGAATGGGTGGACAAAATATACATATCCCTGGATTTGACATTGAATTATTTGAACCTCTGCTAGGGCATAAATCCACCCCATCCTAATCCTGTGGTAACTTGTAAACAGTCTACTGCTCACATGACATGCCTCATACCCAGTGAAGCATTTTTCAACTTCTTTCTTGTCTTACAATATGTCATGCTTCGAAAATCTGCTCTCATAATAATTCCAATGTACAGTCAATAGATTGTGGTTTTCTTCCTAACGTCCCATGGTGTTGTCGTGCTGTCTCTCGCACAGGGGTGGTGCCAGGGGGGTGGCCTGGGGCCCCCCAAAAAATCTGGTTGCAATGAAAAGTAAAATGATTAAAAAGAGGTGGAAAATGACTAAGAAGACGTAAAATGCCTAAAAAGAGATTTAAAGCAACTAAAGAGCTGCAAAATGACTAAACAGATGTAAAAAAAAAATGCAAGACACCTAAAAAGAAGCGCTGACCAAACAAAAAGAGATGCAAAATGGCCAAAAAGGAGACGCAAAATGACCCAAAATATATTCAAAATGACATCAATAATGTACAGATTATTGTAGCTAAGAACCAGGGCTTCAAACTTACTCATTTTACAAATGTGCCCCCCTTCCTTAAAACTGTCCCCCCACCCCCCCATAAAAGGTTTCTAAACCTGCCCCTGGTCTCACAAAAACATGTGTTCAGTGCTGCTTTGAGAGGTGACTGCACGCTGCACAGTGTCCAGACTCCTTGGCCCCCACCTTGGCTCCGTTCATTTGAATCAGAAAGAGCTTTTCACTGGATGGTGCTGTAGTCACAGAGGAGTTGGACTCGACTCTCCTCTCTCTTTTCTTGGACTTCACAATAACTCAGTGCCAAGGGACAAATATTCTTTTTTACTGCAAACCTTATATAAGCTTTCACTGGGATAAATGATTTTCTTGCAAAAGTTAATGTATGCCTGATTTTTATGATTTGATCTGAAGCACATGTGGAGAACACCTACGATTATGAAGCCATAGCTGTAAAATGAAACAATGCGTGCTGTTTTTTTGTGTGGTCACAGATAGATATGTAATCCTTTCAGTGACTTACTGAATTAGTTTTGCGCTCAGTTCTGGAGAATTTCAAACTTCACAATCTCCGGGATAAATTCACAACAGAAAACGTGTCTGTCGTTTATAAATGACGAAAGCACAGTGTCACGGCAGACGTACCCTTTTGCGAGAGTCCAAAGCTCAGATACGCTTCTTCCTTAGTATATTGTACAGGCGTCACTGCACAGGCCCCTCTGCCCTCATAAACACATCCAGAAGGGAGTGATTATTTCTCAAGATGTGGAGATGGAGGACTTGCCAGTTCATGCCTCTTTATGAGTGTTTTGGCATGACGGCTTGTTCCGCCTCACAATGCTTTTGTTCCTCTTGTTAGAGAAGAGATGCTTATCCCAACCACCCTGTGGGCCATGTGTCTCTGTCACCTTGAGCTCAGCAACTGGGCTGAGAGAAGCAGCACTGTGGGTTTCTGTGTTTGTGTCTCCCTCCAGTGAAACGCGCCATATCAAGTGTCCCCAAATTAGCAACAGTATTGCAGGTCATAAAACATGGCATCTCCTTTAATCCACAGTGACACGACCATGCCCGCATTCTCTCATGTTGCAACATCAGGAATGCATTTTCATCTAATATGGGGCTTCTCAGCCATGTTCGTGCATTTTTGAGGGGACCAATTTGTCCCCAGATTGTGAAATTTGAAGATGTAATAAATCAGAACATTTAGCAGGGATATTATGAGTGGTTGAAGTGTGGGCTTCGGAAAAAAAATTTGAAAAAAATATGTGCTCAGTCATAAGAAAGAATTTTATTTTCCATTTCTTGGGGGAGACGCCTTAATAAATGCCAAGGAGCAAGTTTGTTATTAAAAAGACTCAGATAAGCTTTGATGAGTCAGTTCTTAAAGCTCAACTTTTTCTTGTCTTATCTTTTATCTTTAATTAGGGATAAAATCTGGTTTTCCTAATGTTTCCTGCCCAACACAAGCAAAATGTCAAATCTTTTTGTACAGCAGTATTTGCAATTAGTCTTCCACACACACACCTCCGAATCAAATTACAGTCAACTGAAACGAAAAGGAAATTTGAGCACTATCTGCCAGTGAAGATCAAGTGATATGATTGAAATCTCCAGAACAGCTTTTAAATGGACCTTGTGGTGATTTTTCTCAAATTAGGTTGAATTTTCTCAAATTAGTTTCAGAATAACACCAGGGAATATAACGACCTCTGCTTTGAATATGAGAGTGTTTTTCTCTTTTTCATTCATAAAGTTGAAGAAAAACATTGACAATACTGTAAAAAAATTTAAAGAAAACCATCAAATTCTGATATTTGTTTAAAGTTGCCATGTGTTTATTTCAATCACTGTGTGTCTACATTGCTCTCTTTGGTATAAACTATGCAGTCTCTGTTAGGAGATTTGTGCTCTCTGGAGTCAACAAGACTGAATAATGAAATCATCACTAGCCCTCAAAGACCAAATCATCTCTGAATACCTATCATTTTAATTATATTGTACAAATACTACTGGCTCTTTTCCCAGACCTATACGTACAGAATCAGTCACACAAGATTGGGCTTGGCAAATGTTTATTTTCCCAAATACCAAATGGGACCCTGGGGATATTATGCTTCATTCCACTTTGTCTCTCACTTCAAAGGTACTGCTGGGAATCGACTGACATATTTCACTGAGCTTATATGTCCTCTGAACAACTACGAGACGCAGAAAAGAGCATATTATATAACCTACTGTATATGTGCATATATTACTTCATAATTTCTAATTTTCAAAGAAGTATTCTCTAGCAATGAATAGTACAAGTCCGCACAACCCAACAAGCAATAAAAATCTGATTTCTGATTCTACTTAGGGATCTTTATTTCCCATGGCCAAGCATTATCCCTTTGCATCAACATTAGCGAGGAATGTGCTGGCTTCATACCTACAGACCTCATAAATTAAAACGTGTAGACAAATTACACACAATGGCAACAAAAAAATAATAAAAGTTAGACGACAGAAATGTGAGCTGTGTATTTAGCGGCATGCTGTTTGACTCTCTGGCTCTATAACAGAGCTTTTATTATTGTGCTGCTTCCCGGTACTCCTCAAACAAACTCTCACCCTCGCTTAATTAAATCCTCGATTGAAAATGTGTTTGTGGAAAGAAAGGAGATATTCCATGCAGAAAATACTTTTGCAGACAATTCATGGCCCTTTGTTTTCCCAAAGAGGGCTGCTCTCACTCCAACCCAGATTGTGTCTGTGTTTGTTGGCTTAGAAGTGAGTGAATTTATTTCTAACATGCTTTTTTTTTTTTTCTTCTTCTTCTTTTTCAGCGTCTTTGTGGTGGAGTTTTACACTGCTGTAAGCTGACAGTCAATAAGAGGCACGGGTCGTACGAGCAATTATAATACTCAAGGCATCCAGGTTTCCATACCTGACATTGTGCTGAAATTTTATGACACTAATGAGGCATCCTTCTTACTCCGGTCAGGAGATGTTTCCCTGGAAAAGCTTGCATTCTCGGTTTGTTGGCAGCTCTCACCACCTCTAATGATTCATCTCTTTTTGATGGTTGTTTTTAAGGGCTAGGATAAAGTCTGTAATTTCACCTGTGGTAATTTCGACTGGTTTTTCTTGGGATAAAAAGATATGACGCTTGCTAATGATCCACCTTGAACCTTCAGTCTTATTTTGAAGGAAACCTGCTGGACGATACTGTCTGCTCTTTTTCAATTCCATTCCTCAGTTCTTTTTAGCAGGTTACTTTATCTGTCTTAGTTTCCATTTAGCTTTCAAGCGGCTGTTAATGTTTTTGATGTCATCACATGCTAATGCAGACTAAAACAACTGGCTAAAGCCACTTGACGTGAAGTTTAAAGGCATTCCTCATGTATTATCACAGTGGGGACTTGTTCCAAGCCACAGACTAAAGCATGCATAATGCTGCTTTCTTGCACATGCTTCATGGTTTGGGATATTTTTGGCACAGCGTGCTAGGGAGTCCACGACAATCTGTGCTGTGAAGGCGACGGGCCTGTTATGATTGACACATTTCAAGTGGGATTTGCAGGGATTGAAAGACCATGAGTGCATTAGAGGAGTGGAGACATGATGCCAGAGGCAACACCTGAAACATGAGTTGCATGAGTTTCAAATGAAGTAGCATTACAGTCACTTTCAATCTGTGCTCTGTAAGAAAATTAAGTATAGCAGCCAGTAAAGTCCAGAGAAATATGAATCCACTTGCTTCCTCATGCCTTGACACTCTCTCATTCACGTTCCTGGTGATATTTATTTACTAAAACAGTAAGATGATGGGGAATTTGTCTTTTCATTCCATGCATGCAGGCTTGCATTCAGAGGCCAAATAACCTCCATTAGGTGGAGCCCAGTGGAGTGGAGAGCAGGAATGCATGAGGGATGGTAGCTCTGAGAGTGTATTTACTGTAATGAGAAGCAGACAGGAGGAACTCTGAGCTTCTATTGTTGTGCACAGGTTTGCTTTGGATTCTTGTCTCACCCCTGCAGGCTACAGACCCATGAATATTTAAATAGGAAAGGGACTTCCTCTAAACATCAATCAAAAGCCCATCTATTCAATTACTGGCCTCAGATCTGAGATGTTCAACCAACAGCAGCTTCTGATGAGAGGAAATTCAGCCCGTGGCAATGCCCGTGAATATTCCAACCATGTGGACAATGACTCAATTAAAAGCAGCCCCTCAATGGCTGGCAGACCTTCAAGAGAGGAAAATCACTGGATATTTTTTCAATGACACTGCACTTGGAAGAAATTCATAAGAAGTTTTAGTCGTTTGAAAGGGGATAAGAATACAGCAGAGTAATCGCAGTAAAGAAATATTATCCACTTTTCCAGTATGAAAATTTAACTCAATTCAGTATTTTCTCATAAAGTATGTTGAATAGGCTCAAATTCAAAAGGCACTTTCTCTCTCTGAGCACATTTCATCCTTGATAAATGCCAGAGGCTAACCCTGTTTCTTTTTTGTACAAAAAGCAAAAGAAAGCATTAGAGAGTGGGTGTGTGGGTGTGTGTGAGAGAGTGGGAGGCCAGGACTGAGATGGGATCAGATACACAAACAGTAATGTAAAAAAAAAAAAAAACATATGAGAAAAGAAGTGATGAGAAAGAAAAACAACAGCTTTGGACACCTGTTCAAAGAAGCTCTGTTTGGCCTCTGCCATGAGAAAAAGATGACTCACACTGGCAGGGGATCAGGTGATTAGACGTGTGTCATGTAGAAGCACCAACATCTCTGTCAGTGAGCAAATGCACACAACAGGCCCCCCCCAATCTTTTTTAACCACAACAACTGCTCGGCTCAGCCTGCAGAGAAGCTGTGCTTGACACAAACCTATCCTCCACTAACAAGAGCCAGACACATCAGCCAGAGTGCTATTCTTGGCAGTCAGCACTGGTCGTCTATGAAAGACAGATCATGCAGGGAGGCCAGAGGACTACTAGAGGGATTTTACAGCGACCACTGCAGTGGTTATAGTTAATATAATGTTTGCTTTCTGTATTATCTTTACATATTGTGGCTTCCTGTTCGTGATTTGGTCATACTAATTGAGTTAATCACAGATCAGGGTGTTGTGCCCCCCCAGCAAAACTGTCAATTTAGTCTTATGAAGACAAAAAAAAAACCATAGAGAATTGCCAGAAACACAGCCAGGAGGTGACCGCAGCGTTAATTAAACACTACTCTGATTAAAAGGAATTGTTTGACATTTTGGGAAGGACATGCATTTGATTTCCTGCTGAGAGTTAGATGAAAAGATCAGTACCACATACCATATGTCAGTTAAATATGAAGCTGGAGTCAGGAGAAGGTTAGCTTAGTTTCGCATGACGAGTGGAAACGGGGGTGCGGCTAACCTGGCTCTGTCCGTAACCGCACTTATTAAATGAGCTATTTGTAAGTTTTGCTTTTGCTACATAGCCACCGTCAGCATTAGCCACACACAGCCCGCTGACCCATGTATGGGCCAAGTAGACGGTTCTAGGAGTAAACTGCTTGAACATTAAACTTCAATATAGACAGGCTGTACCTCCTTAGATCGGCTAGTCTCTACAATTAAAATATTCGGCTCATTTTGCGCTAACCATAAGCACATAAATATGATTCATTTTTATCTACCAGGGGAGTGTGGTGACTGCCTACCTTTAGATGTGTAGAACTCCGATTCTCTCTCCATTCCTCCATTGTTTGTATTCCTTTAGTCCATAAGGGTCCACAGATCGCAAAAATCAAAAGGGTTCCTTAGAAACGTATTCCAGGTTATGAATATAGTCATGACAAGTCGAAAGCAGACGACCAAGCTGCTGATCTTCCCTCACTTGTCCTCTCTCTTAGTCCAGGTGCATCTGCGGCTGTGTTAGCAAGTCTGCTATTTGTTTGTTAGCTTTCTGGCTGCAAAATGGAGGCCTCCCTTTAATGATCATGGATGTACATCCATAGGAATGATCTAATCAGTTTTCACTTCAGTGGCATAGGGCAGGGGGAAGACAGCATGCTTAACCCAGGTAAGACGTAATGACGTATTCTCTCTGTCGGAAAAAGCCTTTTTTTTCACAGCTGCATGACGCTAGCTTCTAGACAGACGTCTCCCCTGACCAATCAGAGCAAAGTAAGGGGGGCGGGCACTTCAGAGGCAAAGCCAACAGGCTTTGAGAGGTTAATATTTTTTAAAAGTGTTTGTAGATCAGATTGTGTTATATAATCAATCACAAACTTTGCCATGGTCTTTTTTTTCTATGTATATAAGCCATTTATCAAGATTTAGGTTGGCTTTGTTTGAAACAAAGTGTAATAAGTTTGCTTTTACATAAGATTAATTGAAAGGCAATCCAGAAACCCACTAAAGAGATGATGGTGAAATATTGTAAGAGCTGAAAGGAATCTGCAAGGCATTAGGAGCCTCGCTTGGAGGAGCAGATGAAAGGCTCTGCACTTATATTAAAAGAACTGCTGGGGAGGTGAAGGATTCTCCTCAGGAGAAATCAAAAACACTCTTTTCCCACTGGGCTCACAGACAGTAACTCACCGGCTGTCAATCCATTTTAATCAAATTACTGTGATGTTTCAAATACTCTATTTTAAAACTGGAATGACATAAGTCTGAGAGATTGCTAGCTTCACATTATGAAAGCTGTTTTCAATCACATCTGAACAATATTTCATTGTTTTTGGAGCTTTGCTTTAAAGGGACTGTGAATATGAGAGGAGATGAGCAGAGAGCTTTCTGGCAACATCTTATAATGGCAGATGTGAGAGGAGCGAAGGCTGGGAAGCTGTAAATTATTTCTGATTTGAACAGAGGAATATGTTTGTTTACTTTAGCAGATATGAATCGTACAGGAACAATTTGGTGGTGTGAGGTTTTTCTCGAATGATTTCTCTCGAGGTGCTTTGCTTCAGCCAAATGACAGCTAATATTTGATGAGAAGGACTCTTGAGTAGAGTAAATAACCTTCAAGCTATTAAAAACCTCAAAATATGTTGCCACAGTCATCGGATATCGATATAAAGGGTCAGGTAGTGAACTGAGGCCAGAAAATACTTTCTTGGTTTCTGTCATAAGTGATGAAAAGCAGATTGTCCCCAAAAAAAGTATCAGATAATTAGCTGATAATGTTCATCCCAAAGGTGGGACGTGGTTAACAGGCACTTACCATCAAAGCGTGGAAAAAGAGAGATCATCCCTCGTTTAACCATGCTCTGTAAACCTTTCTAACATGTATACCATATGTTTTACACCTCTTGAGTATCATAAACGTGTTACAGGCTTCACAGACACAGCGGCCTGTCCTGACACTGAATCACAGGATTCCCTCAGCTCACCTAAATCTTGGCTGCACTCAACACCTCAACACAAACGGAACTGTTTATGTTGCAAACAGGCTCAAAAATGCTTGCAACGGGATTTATGAGTAGGATGTTACTGCTCTGTTTTATATGGTTGATCCATCCAGCGTGGGCGTAACGCTGTCCAGAGGTATTTACACCTAATATCTGTTAATACCCACTTCAATATGGTAACAATGTTCTCTCTCTAATCTGTCATTTTTGGTAAAATGGGACATGTCAGAGGCTTCAGTGGTGTGACAGTGAGATATATCAACATGAGCTGTGCACCACCGTCCTCACCCTCAGAGACAAACAAGACCTGCGCTGTGCCTCCAAGCATGCTGAGGCACAGGAAATGGTCAGCCATCACTAAGGCCATAAACTGAAGTCATGAAAGTATTGGATGTTCCTTGTACTCTGCAATTCTTTTTTTTCTGTGCTGCTTTCTAATGAGGCATGCTTTTATAAAGGGCTCCTAAGTTGTAACAAGTGTCTTTATTAATAGAACAGTAATAAGGTTTTGATAGGGGCACCTCTTGGGCAGACTTGGTGGTTTAATACAGAGTAAAATACCAGGACCCTTTATGAGTCACTAAATAACTGTAGGGTAGGCTTATTAGAAAGTGAGCAAGTCATTAATAAAGGGTTATTCCACCACAAAAGTTCTTTATAATTAGAATTGAACAGGTAGTTTAGGACAAAGCACACTGAGGAGCATATAGCAGGCAAAGGGATTCTTCATAAAACAAAAACAATTGATCTTATAAATGGTTTATTACTGACATATGAGGCATTAATTAAACACAAATAAGTTATTCATTAACCACTGATTACACCGTTAGCCACAACTTTTATAAAGTTAGCTTTGTTAGAAAACGGGACCAACTTTTCTCACACAGACTTGAAAAATTAATTCAATATTTCTGAGTTAGTTTGTGAAAACAAGCGGAAGTCAGTATTTTCGGAGAAATTTATATTCATGTATGAGTCAGTTATGTTATGTTATGCATTTCATGATTTCTTTCACATTAACACCCAGAACCATCATTCAAAGCTGACCGAGGACCACATCCACCACGTCTAATGGCTCTGAGTGTTGCTGGCATATGCTGAGAGAATCCGGCGACGTGGAGGGCAGTTGACTTTCACGTCAAGGCCCTCTGTTTGACATCATGTTTTCTTAATGAGAACCAGCTGCCAGAGACATCAGCATTCAACTTCATACCAAAAAAAAACCCAAAAAAATAAAAAACATGAAAGTTTGAGCTTTAAACATGTCCAGATTCCTTTGTACGCTATGGGCAGAACTAGCCTGCTCGTCAGCATTACAATCAATGGTGCCTGTGATCATCAAGGGTGGAAATAAGCCCTTAGCCTTGGCACACACACACACACACACACACACACACACACATGCAGGATGAAATACCGCATATTCATTATATAAACATTGTGGTTTGCGAATCATGTGCTGGCTTTGTTTTGTAATGTATTTACATCAACATATTCATACAAAATAAAAACAAAAAAATCATATTATCCTGGTGCTAATTTATCTGTGGAGTCAATTGCTGCGCCATGTTGTTGTGGGTCTGTAATAGCTTTTGCCTCTCTGACCAGTGATTGCAGATATAAGCTGTTCTTTTACAGAGTAATCAATTTCATGTTCTCTTTTCAGCTCATGCCTCGTTTTGATTTTCTCAAAACCAACAAATGGATTTAACAGAAATTTTGAAAAAAATGTCCCAGTGTGTTTGTATATTGTGAACAAAAATGATCTCAGATGCCATCTGACCATATGTAAACAAACAGGTACATTTAATATTTTGGGTATAAACCAGACGTTCTTCCATGGGGAGAGAGAACACAGCAGACAGACATGTAGATTGGCTGTTTAAAAGATAGTCTTTGCCAGTCTGGAACAATCAAGAAGGAGACAGCAGGTTTTCCTCAGAGAAATTTGTGGATTCAATTATGCAGCTGTGTCTGTGCTGATGTAAAGAGCAAAGTACAGCCCTCAAAAGACACTCTTCCTCTCTTCTCTGCTCTTTTTTTTTCGGTCGCCCCGGTTTATTTTTGAGATACTGAGGAAGCCAAGGCGCTGAAGCATAGTGTTTACACATCAAATTATCCCTGTTATCATTTCCTCTTTTACTGTAACAGCTGCCCTGTATGGCAGAAGTAACATCCTATTAACACCTTTGAATTAGTGTTCAGAGTTGGAGATGTGTTTGCCTGTGCCTGCCTTGAGGAGTCTTTTAGCGGCACGGCCAGCAGGAAAAGCGGTGGATGCTCTGCTCTCCCCTGACGACATCTATTTCAACATCCTCTCTGTGGATTCCATCTGAACTCAACCCCTGACCCCTTCCCTTGTCCCCGAGCCTGGGCCCTGCCCTCACGCTCCCGTCCATCCTCCTGGGTACATGCTGACCTGTGACCTTTGCCTCGCCTCTGAGGCCCGGCCACCGACCCCGCACACAGACTTCATAGGAGAAAAGAACACAAGACGGGAAGTTGCCCCTCATCACTAGTCACGCCTGGGGGGGTGTACTGTATTGTGAACAGCTGACACCAGACATTGTAAAAGTGTCAGCTGTTGTATTTTGAGTTATTACCTATGAATTGCATCATTTAGAGCAAATTGTGCCTCAAAACAAACTCCTGTAACACTGGATTGACCAGTATGAATAGATGATAACATACCGCACTGCCTAACTTCATTAATTAGGAGCGGGTCACTTGGGTCAACATGTGTTTACTCTCAGGAAGAAGCATTAAGGGGATTAACACTAATCAGAGGGGATTATAAGCAGCCATTACCCAGCTGTATGGTACTCTCCTGCCTGATCTCTTCACTTTGTAGGCCTGTGGAGTAGGATGTTTGGTTTGGAAAGAGGGATCGAGATAATGACTCCTCTGGTGACGTTTTCTGTGTAAACACAAACACACTGGACCTCTTGCTTACCTTTGACCCAAAGAAGTTCCAAGTCCATTAAAGAAAGTGTGTTTTACTGCAGGATAAGGATCGGCAGAGTCTTGCTGGAGTAATGGTACAGGTTATCATCCAATATTATTTCTATGGTTTTACACACTGAGGTACGTCTTCATTGTGTAAATATGTACAATGCAATTCAGTAGCTCTGATGTAAATCCTCTGTTTGTGGTGCTAATATTTGTTGACACTGTCACAATGGTGTTGATTCAAATACATGATCATTTTTTAAGGCTGTAGTTAGTGTTGTCGTATTGCACTGTAGCGTACTGGGGGTTGAAAGTATGTACATTTAAGCAAAGTCCTTAATATAAATACAGTCTTGAGAGACTTGTTTTACCTGAGTATTTCCATTTTATCCCACGTTACACTACTCCACCACATTTCAGGGGGAAATATTGTACCTATGGATTTAGTTAATCAGTTTATGAAATAAAGTTTCAGACATAGTTAGATCAAAAGACCCCGTATTTAGAATTAGTGCAACCACGACAAGCTACAACCTTAAAATTCTGCATGCATACTAATGCAACAATAATAATCCATAATAATAACATATTACTCATTCTGCGCTATTAGGACTTTTACTTTTGATACCTTTAGTACATTTTGCCGATTACACTGATGCACTTTTAGTTAGATTTTAATATTTTGCCTCGCATCATATATTAGAAACACATCTTTTTATTATGGAAACCAATATCTCTCCACAACCGCTGCAACAAAATTACCATAGAGCTGAATTGCACCTCTCTGACACAGTATCAGAAAAATGTAACATTATGGTGGTGATATTGTATTGATTTCACAAGTGCAACTTACAATGACAGTATGACAGTATTATAACAGCTCAGCAGCTGACTTGCATCCTGTACGATCCAAGATGGCAAATCTTCATTTCATCTAAAATACACACCAAAGAAACCTGTCCCAGGCGGAATCTAGGAAATCGTGTTCCCTGTGGAGTCACAGAGGCAAAGGAAATTGTTCCTAAAATGAAAGGCAGAAAAAACACACGTTATCTCTCCGTCTCGGGATGTGTTAGTGTTATTACTTCAGTGTTCTGGTAGCGTTGCTTTCTTAATCTTCGCACACGCATGTGCTTATCAAGCTTTTCACTTTGTCTACTTTGAAAGAACAGGAGAAGAATACTACACTTGCCAACAGTGTTGTAGCTCTAGTGCCTGTATAATGTGTGGCACGCATGTTCTCAGGTCTGTCCATGTGTTCTGGTCTTCATTAGACCTAGACTGAACATCTTTGCGGCCTGACAGAGAGATCCTTTCATGTGTCCCCTGCCTGGTCCCACTCACCAGAGCCTAACCAGAAACATGCCACTGCCCAGGGCAAGGTCAGATTTCTCACCATACCACAGCATTAAAGCAACATTGCCTTTCCTAATGGAGGGGGGAAACACTCTGGTTATTTTTCATCAATCTCACAAACAATATATTCCATCTCATCATATTGAAGGAGTACCCACACGAATGGACATAGTCCTCCATGTGGTAGTAATCTGGAGCAAATGCCTGGCTCTGCGCGATGATCTCACTGACCTGAAACTCACATGAGAGTAAAATTTGGAGCTTTGGAATCATTCAGGTTACGATCGGTGTCATCTGAAATGGCTGAAAGTAAAGTCCATCCGTTTTATTTTTCGCCTCATTCTTCAAAGTCAAAGCTGGGATTGAACCTATCATCAGAAACCTGAACTCCACCCATCCTCTCAGGAGTAATGTTACAGTGGTTCAGTCAACTATTGTACGATGACCCATAAAAGTGACTTAGATTTGATAAATAGTGATGCATGGCTCATTGCAGTGTTAATCTGCAGAACGGGTGCAAAGAGGTCAGAGGAAATGTGTGGGAGAAACAGCCTATCTTTGTTGCGCTCCGCTGAAAGGACTCTTGTGTTATTCTCAACTCTAATAAAATAGGGGCTAATGTCAACCAGAAGAAAGGTAAATATTTAACTGACTGGAATTATTCAAAGAACCAAATGAATAATACTGTTTTCAGAAATATGTGTTTAAATTCGAAAGCAATATCCCCTGCCTGACTTTCACAATAGGGATGTAATGTCATGCAAAGTGAATAAGCCCTCACTGGCCTTGTACCATCAGAGACAAAGCTTTTGTACTGACGACTGGCCTATTATTTAGTTGTTGCATTTTTTCCTTTCTTTTATGTCCTCGGAGACTTGGACGTCTTGCAACATGCCTCAAAGGAGGCTGGAGGCCCTTTTGTTTTGAGGTTTTCACACTTGAGGGCCATGGTATTTGCTGTGTGTAGAGCGGGACTGTGACAGTCTGAAAGGGAGAGGGGCTGGGCTGGCTCGCACAGAAAGGAGCCTTGGCTAAACACTGGCCCGGCTCCTAGAAAAGAGTGAGGGATTAGTGTGCACAGACCAAAAGGAACTAATCTCCTGTGACATAATAGAACTGTACATAAACAACATCCCTGAGAAGTGAGTGGCGAAGCACTGACTGAGTGAAGAGGCTGAGTGTGTGAAAACAAGGGCTCGGAATAATTTGTCGCTTGCTGTGGAAAATGGTGACAAGAGTAGACCTCAAATCTGAACTTCAGGACAGCACACACAAACATACTCATAACAAAACACACACACTTACTTACACACACACACACACACACACACACACACACACACACACACACACACAAATATGCAAACATCACACACCCATTTCAAGTCATACAGACAAAAACAATCCAGTGTTTGACACCGATTAACCTCCAACAGCAAAATAGGAAACTAAGCCTTTGCTGGCGGCACATTAGAATAATAATATATATTATATTAATAATATGTCAATTTGGGGAGAGTAATTTTCGCTAAGTGTATCAAAGGTAAGGCAAATTAGATTTGCAATTTGAAACAAGACCATGGCTCAGGGGGCTCAACGTGTTGTGCATTCTGAGATGCTTCTCTGCCCACCGCAGTTGTAGAGTGTGGTTATCTGAGTTCCCATAGCCTGTTCCTGTCAGCTCCTACCTCACCTCTCTCGTCAACAAGGTGTTTGTGACTGTTGTGTGTGAAAAGCCCAGTTTAGTAGTCACAAAAGCAATAAAACCGGACCATCTGGCACCAACAAGTTTGTCAAAATCACATTTTTTCCCCTCATGTTTGATGTGAACATTAACTGAAGCTGCGGGCCTGTATCTGCATGATTTTATGCATTGTCCTGCTGCCAACATGATGAAAATTGTATGAATAAGCAGGTGTTCCTGATGAAGTGCTCGGCGAGTGTATGTTGAAAGAACAAAAATGAAATCCAATCGCTGCTGGATTCCCTGCACGTTGTAATCGTGATGAAAACTTCATCAAAAGTCTGTGTCTTTTGAAGTTCAGAATGCTTTGGTTTGGATGTCAGCAACAATCAAGGCAGATGCAGAGGTGTGTATACTCTGATGAGTGAAACACCAACTGGTGAAGACGCTCAAATTCAGTGGTGCAGTTCAAGACAGTTTTTAACAAACAGCTCTTGTCTCTATGGAGGTTGAATGCACGTCCTGTGAGTCACTTCAGACAAAAAGCATCTGCAAAAGGAATATAATGTAATGGCAGGCTCAACACATCATATATTTCTGGTGTAAATAAACCTCTATCTCACTGAAACTATTAGGAAGAATGTAATGATGCAAGCCTGCCTGGAACACGCGATAAAGAAAGCACTATTAAACACAGTTCTGCATGCAGTGCTTTCAGGATTATTATTTGTGTGCTAGAAAAGGCTTTCATCCGACATCCACACATCTACTGTGGGCTTAAGTCTCACAGTGTCACTCTTAGCTTTATTTTCTTGTAAACATTTCCACTTTTCATTTTATGAGGGTGAAAGGCTGCTGAGCAGAGGAGGGATTTAATGCTTTTCAAACACACAAGCGCTCTGAGAAGCAGAACATTATGTTGAGGGGTGACCGACCTCAGCGATGGTAAATTCACTTGGGCTGTTCAGCTAGATGACCTGTTTATTTGGACTTGCAGAGCGCATGTCTCGGGCTCCTGGACCGATCAGTGAATATGCTGTACACACAGTCTGCCATGGTGGATTTTACAGCCAAAATAAGCAACAGTAACTGCCAAATAGCATTGGGAGGAGAAGCATGTCTATTTACTGCTCGCAGCAGCTTCAATTAAACAAACTGCAAAGGGAACTGGTTAAGGATTATTTTATTACTTAGCAGTTTGTACAGTTTCTACCATGGAAAAATAACATGTAACATAAGACTGTATTTACAATTCCATTTTTACAAAATGTCTTTACAAGATTTTTTGCCGGTTCAAAAGTTTGAGACTAAAACACACAAAACATACACATTCACACACATCCAAACCAAACTTTGTAATACACACATAAATAAATATAGACATTCACTGACTGTTCCACGACAAATATTTCTACAGCCAAGAACATGTACAATTCATCATTTCCACACAAGTTATAATTTCATTAATAAACATTACATATTACTCGCAATATAATTCTTTGTTAATCTGTTAATGAAATATTGCTAACATATTGAAAAGAGGTAACACAGCCATTATTTCATGCCAACAGAATGCTAACGGTTGTCATGCAAAACCATTACGAGCTTTCAATTTGAAGCAAGTAATTCATTTACAGTTCAAAAATAATCAAATGTACTACATGCAACATACTACGTGAAATATTCTGGGTTAGACAACAATGACTTTAGTTACATTATCCATCAGTATTGACTGTATGCCTAAGCGCCTCTTTAAAGGGTAACACAAAATAAATAGATGAATTTCTACTTTTCTTTCTTCATGAATAAACAATCGCTTTACATGTCTGGCATTTCCTACCATCCATGCTCAACCATCTTCGATCATGTTGCCAAAGTTATTGTGTTTCTTTAAACAATGTCCTAATTGTTTGTCATTAATCAATTGATCAAATCCAGTTGAAATGGTTAATATCTTAATCGATGCCTACAATGACAGCTGGATCACAACAATTTGAGAGGGTTTCTGCATCTTACTTTTACCCGGGAATTTCATATCCTTGTGATTTCACTGTACAGACCGACCCGTCCGGTGCCTTGTGTCAGTCAAGAGAGAGGGGCTAAGAAGGAAAGCTGATGTGTTGTGGAGCCTGGAGAAGATGGACCCATATTTCACGAACAGGGGGGTCAGTTCATGGTCTGGTGCGCTGTGTTTCTGTTTGGTTCCACACGTTCCTTCCCTGACAGCCTGGAGCAGAGAGCCACTGGTACATCTCCCCATTGGGTTTGCCTCGACTATGAAACTCAGTGTCTCTCTACTGATGGCTTCTGGTGATGAGAGTGGTGCTGCCGGAGTCTGGGTCCTAGAAAACACACATCGTCAGAGACCGATCAGATACCACTTGGAAGACTGACATGTTATTAATAAATTTGATAATTTCGTATCGATGATCATTGTTTTTCTTACTTGCTGTTACTGATCGTGTTAACGACAGTGGTAAGCCTGTTATCTAAGTCATAAAAACCTTTTACATCCTCTCCTTTTGCTGAGCTAATCACCCAGTGTTAAGTGTCTTTTCCATAAAAATGATGCTGATAAGACAAAATAATGTGGCAGAAGCACAGCAGCATTCCTTAAACACTGCAGATTTCTTGGCAATGTGGGTGCAGCAGGAACAAGCTGTAAACAACACTGACATATTATCCCCTAAAAAAGTTGATACGGCAAACTTGTTAGGAAACAACTGCCCATACATCCATCAGATACAAATCAGCATTAGCTTTTATTTATGTTCTTTGGCAACATTCACTCTTCTTTTAGCTTCTTCTTTTAGCTTCCTTTTGTCTCCACCAATTCATGAGGGGAATATCTGTGTCTTTAGCTGCTAAATGCTCCAGCGTGTTCATTAGATAGCTGGCCATATTCTGCTGGTGAGGTACAACAGAGTGGATTTTTAGAGATTTTTCCTTGAAAACAAGCTGCCTCCTGCAGCTGGGAACTAATGAGTGGAGTGAGAGTGAACAACAACAGTGAGGTTGCATGCAGGGAAATCAAATCAATGAGCTGACAGAGACCAAAACAGCTCTGTGGAGCCTTTCGGTGTCCGCCATTTTACCGGGAGTTATGAGCCGCACTGTTTCCAGTTTCCAGGCAACGTGTTGATAAGTGAGCTAGATTTTGTTGTCATTGGATAAAGCCAGGCTAGGTGTTTCCCCTTGATTCCAGTCTTTATGCTAAGCTAAGCTAGACTGGCTGCTGACTGTAGCCTTATATTTGTCGCTCCGACGTCAGAATGGTAGCAATCTTCTCATATAACTCTTGGTAAGAAAGCCAATAAGCGTGTTAACTAAAATGTTGAGGATAAATGGAAGACAGTATGCTGTTGGCACTGAACACACACATGAAGTAGCACCAACGAGTACCACAATACTTTTTAAAAAATCTGGAAGATTATCACTTTAACCGAGCTAATTAAGGTACAACTCATAAATTCCTCAAGTCGTTTGACATGGCAACAGCTGACAGTGTCTTAGTACTCACGGTGTTGAATGACTGGTAATATGTTCGGGGTCTGGAAGGTCTTGACAGTGGCAGGACCTTCTCCTCCAGTTGTTATGACCTGGACCTCCAGTCTGTAGTAGGTGGACGGCCGCAGGTTGGACACTACCAGCAAGTTATGATCCTGCCAAGAGAGGGAGGAGAGCAGCAGAAGACACGCAATCAGCTGAAATACAACAGAACGTGCCTTTGAATTTGACAGGACATGGATGTGAATTTGGCTGTCGACCAGGGGAGTATCAGCCGCATAGCTGTCTTTGCACAAGCCACAGACAAAAACAAAGACTTTGTTTTCATAAGGCTTGCCGTCTCTCTTCTTTGCTGCCAGCTTGATAAAGTGTGCGGTGGGTGGTTTTATTTATAGACGAGCTCCAGAGGCTGGGAGGTGCAGATAGGCGGAACGTGTTGTTGATGGAGAAGATTATGTCAAAGAGCGGCTTTTTCAGAGCTCTCACGGAGGATGAAAGAGGAAGACGTGAAGGCAGATGAAAAGGTAGAGGAGGAGAACTTCCAGCAGGACACAACACTTCCTCAGATCTATCCCTGTGTCTGTCTACACACCACCGCTTATCACAAGATTCATGCAAAGAGACCACAACAGACTTATCCCTAAATCACCCTCACCTCTGACAGATGCTGTGAAATGAAATGATGAAGATAGAACATACTTTCCTGCAGCAAGGGACACTTTTCTGACTATATATGACAAAGCGCTGTCCCTGTGGTGTATGGAAACATCTTTGAAAACACATGAAAACAGCCTTCACTGCCTTTGCCTGCTATTAAGCGAGTTAAAACAGAAATCAATCCTGTTTTAATGATGAACCACTTACTGGAGGCAGGATCTGGGACTGGGAGATGATGCTGTTGGGTAAACTGTTTTGCCGACTCTCGGTGGTGATCTCAGCCCAGGTGACCTGGAAGCCTGTGATTCGCTGATGGGGAGCCACCCTGGACACGCGCCACAGGAAGTTGCCGGTGATGTTTCCCTCGTTGATGGAGAAGGAAGCTGTCAGGTTCTCTGGCTTTGCCAAAACCTTTGGAAGCCCTGGTGCTGTTAGGAGAAAACTAGTTAGCTTTACAGGTGCTGGGAGGTGGGTTTTCTTCTCTTTGGACATAACCAGGCTAGCTATTCCCCCATGTATCCAGTCTTTGTGCTGAGCTAAGCTAACTAAGGTGCTGGCTGTAGCTTCATATTTACCATAGAGACATAAGAGTGGTACCAACCTTCTCATCTAACTCTTGTCAAGAAAATGAAAAAGGATATTTCCCAAAAATGTCAAACTGTTTTTTTAACAGTGTATTAATTTTATGGTAATAATAATATGCTACAGTGTCTGATGATTGTGTTGCTGCTAGCACAGCTGCCCTTCATGTGTCAAACCACTGAATACTCACCCCCCTCCCCTGGGCAGGGGATGTGTTTGTGAGTCTTGCTCCGGATGGTAGCACAGGACGGGGTGAGGAAGGTGGTGCTCTCATCCTTGGAGCGTCTCTTGGACTTCAGCATGTGAACCGTGACTTTGTACTTGCAGGAGAACAGCAGGCCCGGGAGGTTGATGTAGTTCTCCTGAGCCAAGAAACACATTATTCAGCCCTGATGACTTCGACATGTCACCCAGGTCAGCTCCCATGGAGCTTCAGAGATAATTAAATACACAGCGCCGGGGCAGATCACATTCCCACTCAGGCCTCAGGAACATGCCCCACATCATAGGACCACGGAGAACACTCACATGGTAAGGGTTACACCATTCTCCAATTTAAACTGCAATATAAATGATTTTTTTTTTAATAGCCCTTAAATGCAAAAACAAAGATGAACTTAATTAGGAAGCAGTAACCAAAGTGGATTCATGTGTAATTTGAAAGAAAAGACCTGTAAATCCATGTTAATGAATTCTGTGCAGTGCCTTACACTTTACACTGACTTCAGACTTTAATTATCTATTGATCTTAACAAAAAGCGCCTCTCTCATCTCTTTTCGAGGAAACAAAAAAATCACGCTGACTAGTGGATTTAGATCTTGCATTTGTAATAAAGAGGTTCTACATTAATAGGCAGTCTCTTGAGAAAGAAGGCGCGTATATTCTCTCTGATATGAAACAGCTTTGATTAAAAGTGAATGAGGCGCTGTGCTCACATAAAAGCACAAGCCTGGAATCCTTCCCAGTGATCTATAGAAAATGGATGTATATTTCCTAGCAACCAGAGCGCCGGTCCCCAAAGAATGTGTTGATTGCCAGGCCTCTGCCATCCTGTATCAGCCTGAGCCCAAACAGTTAACCCCCACCCCCCCCAGGCTCCCCCAACCCTTACACAGACCCTATTGCACCCTAAAGGAAAGCCCCATGCAGAAGCTTCGCTGGAGCCGTTGGAGGTGAACGATCCCCCATTCCGGGAAACATTTTTTAAAGTAAATGCGTTTTATTGGCCAACACACCACATGCCTGACCACACGACTGACTCATAATATTCCAAACAACAGCCAGCGATTTGCCCAGTGCAAATCCAACACAACAGGGCTTCAGGCTCACTCAGCGGAGTTGTTTTCTTTAGAAGAGCTGTCCTTTATAAACATCGGACAAAAAGCTTAGCCACATGCTTTGCATAGCACAGAGCTGCTGATAGAGTCATACATCTGCACTATGCACTCTGTGATCCGGTCTTCAGCCGTGAGGTGGACCGCTGGAGACTAACCTGCGTGACAGATTTCTCTGGTCCTCGGGTCTCGTTGTGGCTGCAGTACTCGGGCATCCACTGCACATGGTAGCGACTCACTGCGGGATCTGAAACGAGGAGGATGAGAGGAGAGAATGGCAAAGACACGGCTTAGTTTTCAGATCTAATGATTTTATATATTTTTTATAAAATGTAAAAACACTCCTACTTCAACATTTTACCTACGAAAAAATATGCAAAACGTAGGATTGGATTAATTGCTAGTGTCAAAATGATCAAATGAGATCAGATAGTGCATCGACAGAAAATGTATTGACGTATCTGTCCTGGTGTGTTTGGCTTACAGAACAAGAAATTTGGCCTCTTATCGGTAGGTTGACTGATTGAAAAATAATACTGCTGCATTACTGCTGATGGAGCAAGTCAAGGTGGAGATAACTTCACACATTGTTTAATAGTTTAATTTTTATAACAATGCATCGTATCTATGAGGTCATCGCAAGTTTTGTATTTGAAATCTTATTGTTGCAAAGTGTAGTTCAGATGAAACAGCAAGATAAATCACAAGGTTGGCTGTTTGATCCCCAAGCTTCTCCTCCACATACCAGCGTGTCCTTGAGAAACACATGTGCACACATGAAACTCCCTTTAAACGAAGTGCATTGTGTTTCCAAATGAATGTGATGCAACTACAGTGATCAATACATGCATGTAGTGGAGTAAAAGGTTCTGCCTCTCTCCCTCTGAAATGAAGTGAGATAAAGTAGCTTTTAAAACCTTAAAGCTGCACCTCAGCACAGCACATGAGTAAATGTACTTGGTTACGTTCCACCACTGAACATTAATATGATATCAAGAGACAATCTGACAGACTGAAATGATTAACTGATCTGTATCTCACAGATTGCAACACTCCCTATCTGAGCAACTGGTATCACTGTTTCCATTATGGATGATCGCGATAACTTATGTCTCTGAAAATAAAAAAAGAAACTTGAAAGCGCTTCCTTCTTTATCTCTGCGTTCGCTTATTCACATGATTTTCCTGTTTCCCGAACCTTTTCCTTTTGTTCGCTGAAGGCTCGATTCCCGAACCAAACTTCTTCTGCTTCGACTTTAAGGATTTGTATTCTCATCAGCGGAGCAGAAGCCCTGGTCATGCTGGGACATACTCTACTCTCTTCGCTTGCAGACTGCAGCTGCAGCAGCAACAACATTCGCTCCGTTACTGTACAGTAGCTCCACATAAGCTAATCAGCAGTGTTTGTCTGCCCATCACTCCCATCTTATGTTACCAGATTTATTATTCATTCGACTGTGTCGCTCGGATATGTGAAATACTTCTCCGATTAATAATTGAGTTATGCTATGTTCGCCCCTTGGCGGGGGCCTGCGTTGTAGTGGGGAGATAAAAGGGGTCCTTTGAAGGCTTAGACACAGATCTGGCACTTGGAGCCCCTGAGCTCTTTGGAAGCAGAAGAGAGGAATTACAGGGAACCGGGAAATGGGGGAAAAAATAAACAAGATATGTTTAGCTGGGTCTGACGGAGAGGGGAAGTGGTATGTAAAACAAGAAATAGGACATGGAAATCAGGTAAAGAACAGGACCTCAGCAATGTTCGATAAATCATGACTAGAAGCGAGCCTCAGAAGTACCGCCACCGCTAAACTGCTGTCTATTGTCTGGGTGTTGGGCAGACAGCGATATATTATCTGAGCTGGTGCGCAGTAAGGTTCGCTTTCTTCTGCTGGAGACAACCCAGAGGACGGGCTGCTTTGGCTCACAGAGACAATGAGTGAGAGTTTAATCGTGGTTCAGTTACCCTGTCCCTTTTCTCTGACACACAAAGCAGACGTCCAGAGAGTCCGGGGCCGTCTGTACGTGTGTATGTTTACAGTGGTGGAGCGCAGGCTGTCAGAGTCAAAGCCTGGGGTCATCCCTCACACTAATGAGTGGCGGTGACACGCACACACCGCAGACCAGCACCGCAAACAAGAGACAGAAAAAGAAGCTGGACCGGGGATTAACTCTGCTCTGCAACACTGTGATTCCCAAGCTATGCTCGACCCCCGTCAGCATCACTCAGCTCTCTGAGTCCAGGCCAACCTTGCAAACAGCTCTGGGCCAACTCTATCTTCCCCCTCGCTCTCCCTCACTCTGATTCAGCAGTTGGTGTCTCACCAGGCCTCTCCTTCAGCCAGGGTTTGCATTCTTGACTCTAAGATGTGGAGTTTGGCTTGGGCGATGACATATATTAGTAACATAACATAGACCAGTGAATGGGACTTGACAGGTTACCCTGAGAGCATGGCTTTCAAGGTTTCCATATTTCCACTCCGGTATTAACAGAAGGGTTGGGGAATGGACACCGCTGGGACAGGCATTCCTATAGGCTTTAACCCCTTGCGGTGCCGCAACCCACGGCCGTTTCTGTTCTCTATGACATCAGGTCTTGTAAAACAAAATGGGCTGCTTCGACGCTAATGCAAGGGCGAGGATCTATTAAATACAGCTGTCAATAAATCCCATTGCACGGCTCCGGCTCTGTGTGTTTATTGTTCTTTACTGAACGGTGGCTCCGCTCTACCAGCGCATGTGCAGTTTTTCACCAATTTGCCCAGAAGTCACATTCCCAGCTCTCACAAAGACACATTCTTTCATTTATTACATTTACACCATTTGATACCACATTTATAAAAAGGAATCTTCCATTGTTTGAGTAACTAAAACTCAGCCATAACACTTTATTATGGTTTACATGTGTCATAGTGATTGATGGGCATAATGGGGTGCTAATTAGATTCTAACAAAGCTATAAATCAATACAGAGCGCATACCTCCCCGGTTCTTCCAGTAGACACGGACCTGCAGCTGGCCATCCTGGTAGAAGGGTGTGCCTACCTCCAGAGGGCCAGAAGGGCGTTTGGCCAGGGTTGAACCAAGAGGGGATATCTCCTCCTTCTTTGACTTGAGCACCGATTTTACTGGGAAGAGAAAGGAGAAATGTTTGCTGCTGTAGCTAAGACACAGCAGCAACTGTGTTGTGGCAAACTCTCCAGCATGGTAACAAAAACACACAATTATTTCTTTGTGAAACCACAGCAGTAACAACACGTTCTTTATGCATAGATCTGGTGTAATGTGATGGGTACACACAGCACTAACACTGCCAAGGTTAGAGTCAATTCCCTATAGAGCCACACACGCTTAAAATGTACACATTCGTAGCACTGAGGCTCGGCCTGTGCTTCCTAAACACGCAGGAGCTCCGGATGAATGCAGTCGTGCTGTCGGTGTACCTTGGCCATTCCTGCTTTTTGCAATTCTCACGATGATTGTTTGCCTGAAGACTCGGCAATTTAGAAAAATCCAACTCTCAAGAAAAACAAAGAAAATTGGAATCTGCTCGGTTGGTTCAGCCAAACCCATATGGATCTGCAATCACAAATCCGCAGCTCCTTCCAGGCTTTTGTTTGATTTCAGGAAGTGCATGACCCTGCATGTGACTCCTGATTGCACCTACCATGCTTACTTGGCTGCCACATATCCTCCATCAGTTTCTGAATGGGGCCATAATCAACACTAAAGTGTTTTGGCTAAACGTCAAATGACATGTACATATATAGTGTAACAAGATTAAGCATCTACAGCCATGATAGCGGCTCTGTGTGGCTATACAGCTGCGCTTTGTGCTACATGCTAACATCAGCATGCTAGCATACTCACAATGGCAATGCTACTGTGCTAATATTCTAGTGTTAAGAGGGTTTAACACACTCACTATCTTAGATTATGGTGCCATCATGCTACCAATTGATCATCTGCACTGCATGCAAAGTGCAGCTGGGGCTGATGGGAGCGTCACTAGTTTTGCAGTAATTTGTTAATAAATGAAAGTATTGGACAAAGTGAAATTTTGACATGATCATCGCCCTAGAGGAAAATCAGGGGATCAAAGTTATTAAAATTCACTCTGAGGAGGAGTGCACCAAAAATCATGACAATCCATAGTTGTCGAGACCTTTCCCTTGAAAACCACAAAAATCAATCTCATGATGACGCTACCGGCTAAGTCAGGGGATCACCAGAGTCTTTCGGATTCATCTTCTGGGAACCACAAATGTCATGGCAATCCGTCCAATAGTTGCTGAGATATGTCAGTCTGGACCAAATAATTGAACAAATGGAGCGACACTGCCATCACTAGGTCCGCGTCGCCAGGGTGCCTCAAAAACATTATTAAAAACAAGTCTGACAGCTGAATGAACGATAGAATATTAGCACCAGCGTTTACCTGATTCATTATTCTGGGTGGTGCTGAAGTGGAGAGAAGCCTTGGAGCTCTTCAGTCGCACCTGTCCCCAGTATGTGACAGCCTGCAGCTCCACAGTGTAACTGTTGTTTTGCTGAAGTCCCTCCAGATCCACCCAGCTCTGAGCCTGCGACGAGAGAAAACACTAGCATGTTGGCATGTGTATGTTACCGCACTGTCACTTGAGCCTCCTTTCAAAGCCCTGTCACCGTCCCAGTCATAGTTCCAGCTCTGCTCTGCTCAGCCCGGGCCAACTGGGGCCTGTGGGAAAGCCTTGCTTATTGAGAACACATGCGGCGCTGAGGAAGGCACCGTGGCGAAGAGATAGCCTTCAGGGCCTTGTGAGGGAGCCATGTTATCAGAGCCTCCCAGGGTTTCCTCACTGTGTTTGACTTCCAGCATTCCACCATCAGCGTGAGCTCGATGAGTTTCTTGTTATTGACTGTGCGTGTTTTGACATTCCTCTACCAGCAGGCTGCTTTCAAAGCCCCGAGGTGCCAAAGTGGAAACCAGTAGTACATGTGTCAATAGGTGTCTGGTGTCTCCCACCTCTATCTCCTCTGTGCCACATCTGCTTTGCATTTCAAAAACTAATTCAGGAGAAGACTCTAGTGAGGTGTGTGTGGACTGTCTAGACAATCTGTCTTTCTGCTCTGTCTAATGAAACGCTACTGAGCCACAGATACTGAGCCACAGATACGTGCTATCAGGTCACGTGTTACTGGATATATCGTGCAAATGGCTCACACAACTTTTAATTACCAAATGTATTCATGTATGTGTACGTGTATAGTCGAGCGTCAGTGATCTGTCATATGATTTCTCTGTGAGGTCAATCAATGTTTGCAAACATCCTTGTGTAATTTTTACATGGAAAGAAAAAAAAAAAACTTGTTTGCGACACTATCAAAATGTTTTTCTGTGGGTTCCTGAGTTGTCCAACTCAGGAAGTTTGCTCTTAGCTTGCCTGTTTGTTTGAGCTTGTGTAACCAAATTATATTTATCCTGTCTAGGTGATCGCAAGTGGGGGGGCGGGGCTTGGTCCATTTGACATGCCAGACAAAAGGGCCATGAAACCTCTTCTCTCTGGCCAGAGCAAATACTTGAGAATATTCCAGTATGCAAACTGAACTGCTCCAAAGAGTAATGAGGGCTTTAACAATAAGACTCAAGAAGAAGAAAAATGTTTCCTGGATGTTTTTAGCTGTTGTGTCCTGTTTTACTGAGTCTCTCCATGGTTTAAATATAATGTATCATGTAAAAGATAATAACAGGTTAGGAATTGTGAGTGTAGTTATACAACCACTCAAAGCTACTGAGTTCTATCTTAAAATAAGTAATAAATAAATAAACACCCATACCACTTAAAAAATAGCTGAACTACACAATGAAAGAGTTTGTAAGAGAAAAAATATGAATACAAACTGAGATATTCAAGAAACACAGACCCTGAAATCATGATTTATCACTTTAAATGGGGCTATTTATCACACTTAATGTGTTTTCTTTCAAAGCTTAACAGTGCGTTTAAGGTTCTTTCATCAGTATAAGGAATCAAAACAATGAATAACACATTGCACCAATCTGTGTGTGATTGATAACCTTGCAAGTACATGAAACTATTCCATGTTTAGCCTTTGCAGGCCTTCGTGGATGTTTACAGTCTTGTGTTGAGGCTCGAGAAGATGCTGAGATAATCCTGGACCAGACTCTGCAGTCTGGGAGAGAGGCAAAACAGGGAGGAAGAGAAAGAACACATCACTTAGACAGGGTGGGAAGATTACCCCGTTGGTGGTCTTTCTCCTTTTCTTCTTGGATGGCACCATGGACTTGGTGGACACAGTCCAGCTCCAGAACACTTTGTAGTGATGTATGGGGATATCGGGCTCCTCTGGCAGGGTCCAGTTGAGACGAGCTGTCACCAGGCCTTCGTCACCCAGCGTCACGTTGGTGATACGTAAGCTGGTTGGTGTGGGAGGGGAGGACGGATCTGAAGATGTAGCAGCAACAAGAAAACAACATTGTGAGTGTCGACAGATTTTAGTACATCTGCAGACATTTAGGGAGGAAGACAAAGAAGGTCCCTTGTTCTTGTATGTGACAAATCTTGGTGCTAAGGCAGTTTTTCTTGCAAGTATAATTTCAGGTTGGATGTATTACAGGCCAAGATACCTTTCACCACTTGACAGTTTGCTTTGCAGCTGAGGAGGGGGACCAGTGTGACACTGTGTAAAGTAATTAGTCCACCATTCACAATCTGCAGTGAGATGTTATGACAGGTGTCATGTCACATCTATGACAGCGTTCAGCAGGACTGAGAGCGCAGGTCAGGGGTTAACAAACACATGCTGCTCACTTTGGCTCCACACTCAGCATTCCGGTACTCTAACTAATGTGTGTGTGCATGTGTGTGTGTGTGTGTGTGTGTGTGTGTGTGTGTGTGTGTGTGTGTGTGTGTGTTGTGTGTGTGTGTGTGTGTGTGTGTGTGTGTGTGTGCGTGTGTGCGTGTGTGTGTGTCCAGAGCAAAGCTGGTTCTGAATAATCCGTATGTGCTGTGACCCAGCCTGCTGCCGGCTGCTGATGTCAGCCTGGTGCAGGAGGAGAGGCACGGCCACATGCCAGACACACAGACCACAGGGAATAGCCCTGTAATGAGAAAATGATTCACGCCACAGCCCAATTGGCTCTCCTCTCCACTGCCCTCTCCCACCTGAAACACATTTAATTCAGTCCAAAAACACAATCGGTCACATCGGTTCTCCATACCAGCTGATGTTGGCCGTGCAAGATAAATAAGCAGTCAGCTCTTACAAATTGCCCTAACAAAGTATAGTAGTCCAAAATTGCAATCAGATGATATGGCCGTACTATATAAATAACAATGGCATGACACACCGGCCAGGAGCTCATCAAGTCCATGACAGCTCCCATCAATCTATCATCGTTTTGGCACTGATTGGTCTGATTGGAGATCAGTTTCCATCCCTGCAGCAGAATCCTTTTTCCCACCTGGTGTCTGGGTCTGTCTGACAGCCATGCAGAACACTCTGGGGAGCAAATGTATGACGAAGGACTGACAGGACAGGTCAACACACACACGCACGCACCACCAAACACTTTACTTTTTGTCTTTGGCACAGGTTTTTGGCAGAACATGGTTTGCACTTTGGACCTCAGCCAGTTGTAAACAACTTTATCTATCTCTTAACTTTATCTAAGTTTCTTGATATGCACTCTGAGGAAAAAAAAAAGACATGGTGGTCCACACAATGCAGATGTTTTACATATGAATTCAATGCTGCTTCCTGAGCCATTTAATCTCAATGTATGTGAACTGGTGGGCACATAGCTCTGTCTCTACAAGTCAAACAAACACACTGTATCTGATCTGAATCAGATGCAATCTAGTCACAATATTATATTCGCAAACGGTTGGCTGTAACTTTAACAAATGCCATCTGCAACACAACATGGCTATTTAGTGTCATTCAACACTGGAAACGCAGGGAAGGAGAATTAAGCTGTGACACAGGATGCCATCAGAGCTCGTTCACTAATCTGTGGCAAAGATCTGAAGTGCGCCTCGCTTACATCACTCCCGCTGGAAGCAAGACAACACTTGCATTCATTTGAAACCTGCAATATCCTGACTAATTCAGACATATTACATTTTATATGACTGTAAAGAGGGGGGGAAACCCCTCCTTTGAAGACATAAATGAAGATCTGGTTGCACCACAAAGAAGAACACCCAGTCACTCCTCATTACTTGGCATCAACATGAATTACCCTCCCTATTTAGCACGCTGGGTAAATGTGTGGAGACTGTGGAGGGGAAATACTTATTTACAAAATGGATTAACAAGGCTAACAAAATAATTCAACGGTTTAATACCCAAGTACAGTTTTAAATAAACACATGTAAGCAGTATGAACACCATCAGTCAAAAGTGACAAATGTATGTTTGGCTTTACCATATATTCGTATGCTGCTGCTTAATGGAGCCACGGGGTTGAACAGATTAGGAGGGGATCACACTGTCTTTCAGAGGCGCAAAGTGCAGGTGAATATAAACTAAATTCTTTCTCAGCGAAATGCAGAATTTCTTTCTGGAAGGATAAAGTAAGCTCGGATGACGAATTCAGCACATACACTTTGTTTGTTTGGTCAGATAAGAAGTCAAATCAGGTCTGAAAACTCTTTCCCAAGGGCTCCACCTGTTCCAAGGTCTTAACCATAACAAATGGGGGGCAGTGGGTGTCAAACAGGAACTTACACACAAAACAAGGCCACACACACACACACATATGTACATACACACACAGACCTCTGGAGGAGCGGAAGTGTTTGCTGGGTGCAGTGAAGCCGCGGGTCCCGTGGACATTGACTGCAGCAACTCTGAACTGGTACCATCTGCTGGCTCTGATGTCGGCCAGTTGGACGCGCTCCTCTGCAGTCTGAGAGACAGATGGGGGGGGGGGGCAAACCACAGGGGTCAGGGTTCACGCAGGGTCACAGCCCCAATGTGAGTTTGCTGCCACATCAGTCATCTGTGTGTTTCTCTTTGCCAAACTTTCAAAGACACTGCGACTGTGAGGAATGCGCAACCGTGTGCAACAGTCTGTCGGTGCAGTGCAGCACTTTCACAGCTGTAGCACGTGACGCGCTGGGACATGTGAAGCTGAAACACTAATCTGATCAAAACAATGACCCAAACAACAAAATTTGATGGGATCTAAAGACAAAAACTTTTACTGGTGTGCCTCAGCATTTCACATGTGAGGTGCGCAGATTCCTACCTGTGCCACTGTCTGCCACTCTGTGGCGTCGTCCTCGCTGGGATGGATGCCATAGTTCCAGCGGCGCTGCACCACATAGAGGACGGGCTCCACGGATATGTTGAACTTGGACGACCAGCGGATTTCCAGCTGACCCGACAGCTGCTCCAAAAACACCAGCTCTTTCCTCGGCTTCAGAGGGACTCCTAAAAGTACAAGCAAGGAAGACGATGCCGTGACGAGAGTTAATACCACCCCTGTGTGGAACATTATAGGTGAAATTTGTTGTTTTCCTCTCGTGAGTGAAAGTCAGCTGGAAAGATAAACGACGGCATCAGAGCTGGACAGATACAGATTTGAAAATGAGACATGACCTCACCGCAATAGATTTAATACATGCTGTGGGTCAACAGCATCATCTTTCTACTGTGACAGATTGTGATATTTCCTGGCCAGAGTGATGTGTTTTATTAGCTGCGCTTCTTAGTAATGATACACACAGTTTGCATTTAGGTATGTGACATGGCACACGTAACGTCTCTCTCTTTCTCTCTCTCTTGCAGACACAAAACACACAAGTGCAAACATGCACACATATAGGTTAAGTTCATTTGCATCGTTGCACTTCACATTCAGCCTTTCAGACAAAGCTGATGTGGCCATGTGCAATAAATTAGAGCTCTATTAAGTGCAGGCCTGGGACAAACGCTCAGCCAAGTCGGACTGAGTCTCTCAAGTGAATTTATTGCAGTGGAGACGTAGTGAGCTGTTGATTGAGCGTCGGGCACAGTGATAATGAGATGGAGATTGGAAAAGCAAGTTTGGAAGTACAGGAGAAGGCTGAATACATCCCACAGTTCTCAATAAATCACCTAGCACTTCAGACCATTATGCTGGACCTCTGTCGCTGCCGAGCAGCCCACCACTGCTCCGCATTTATCAACAGCATCAACACACGCTCAAGGCTACTGCACAGCATGTCGGTAAACAACATAATCAAGACTGTGTTCTGTATGCAGAGCGCTCGATCTACTTATATCTCTATTCAGTCTTCATACACAGCACGTTAAAGTGATTGAATGATGCATATAAATCCTGGAAGATGGAGGAGGGTCCTTGAGCCACACGCATAGGGAGTCAGTACTTTGTTTTGTCCCGCTGATAACAGCTTTCTGCAAGCTAACAGCTGGGGGTCATTGTGCTGTGGTTTCACAGCTCCACAGCCGATCGTGTGTGTGTGTGTGTGTGTGTGTGTGTGTGTGTGTGTGTGTGTGTGTGTGTGTGTGTGTGTGTGTTGTGTGTGTGTGTGTGTGTGTGTGTGTGTGTGTGTGTGTGTGTGTGTGTGTGTGTGTGTGTGTGTGTGGGAGAACAAACGTGTCACGTTTCCTGTGCAATACCGAACACCAAGGTAACCACAGCATTCCTCCTCTCCTTCTGTCTTAACTCATCTTCCCACAAAGTCACACAAGTACTCCTGCAAAGCACAAATCACACACAAAAATATAAACACACAAACACACACACACACACACACACACACACACACACACACACACACACACAGGCTCGCTCTTCCGCAATATGTGGGAGGGAAACGAATACACTTTCTCTCAGCTTGCTCCTTCCAAAGATAGCTTTTGGGTCAGGTTTGGTCCAAGAATCATACAGCATTCATTTTTCAATGGCCACACGCTTACTCCAAACCATGATGTAACTGCTGCTAAAGCACGATCAAGAGAACGGCATCCATTCATGTCTTAATCATGCCAACAATTACACTCTAGGAATATAATTCTCAATACTCACGCACATACTGTCATAATCACTGCTCTAATTACTGAGGTTGAGGAAAACACTACAAATAGTGCCTGTAGCACGAGGATTTACTGTAAACCGAGGATGGCTGACAGGTTGATTGGCTGACTGACTTGTTGTGACAGTGTGAATATGACTCTGGCTGAATTGACTTTCATACCGACATTTACATATTTCACATATTCTTTGTTTTAACTACCTTCCCCGGTTGCTCTTTCCACCATCTTTCACAATGTAGTGCAGAACTGCGCGCTGCTTTTGATCAGAAAACATTTGTAAGAAGTTGGCTTGCATCACATATGGTGCGATTTCTTCCAAGGAACGGAGACAATGACAGATATGAAAACAAAACAAAACACATACAAGTCCCTGATAAACCAGCTATTTCCAAAAGCGCACAGCATCTGTGGCACAGCTCCGCAAGTATATCATTTGAGACAACATGACAGAGCAGTGGATGATGGGAAACGACGTCGGTGATCTATTGATGTATAAAAAAGATTTTAAAAAAGAAAGAAGACGCTTTGTTACACACCAAAAGCCCAGTGGGGCTCCGGTGTCTCAGAGATCCTGAACACTGCTGTTTTTCTATATCAGGGACATACACATGGGCTGGGGACCCTAACCTGAACACGTGCACACACACACACACACACACACACACACACACACACACACACACACACACAACCACACACATACACACACACGTGCACACACACACACACACACACACACAACCACACACACATCTGAGAGTGATCTCAGTGGGGGAAACGCTCCATTTCTCCCCGCTTGTGTTTGCTAATGGCTTCCAGCATCATGGCTCATCACAGAGAAGACTACATACACACTTGTGCACACATAGAAACAATTACGCTCTTCAAACCATGAGCAACTAATTAGACCTTTAACACTGGAGGACCAGGACCAGGAATTCCATCCGGACTTTAACCAGAAGGGTAAACGTGGTGTTGACGGCGACCGGTCGTGAGCTCAAGAGTTTGGACTGAATCAGGCGGACAGGCTGCTTGATGTGAAGGTCTCACGGCGCGCTGAATGCTTTTCATTGACTGGGTCACTGTACTGAAATTTTCAAGGTCACGCCTGCTTTCATCCCTCCCCCCCATTAACGTGCTGTTCACCTTTAGAGCATGACATCTACCGTGACGTCCCTCAGGATTTTTCCAAATCAAATATAAATACTAGCATGCTCTTCTGTGTGTGTGTGTGTGTGTGTGTGTGTGTGTGTGTGTGTGTGTGTGTGTGTGGGCAAGCTCAAAGTCACAAATCACATGCTCTTGCTCTCTAACTTACTAAATAGAGTAAAACATGCTTAGACTGACTGCAGTGTGATTCAAAGCATACACAGCTCCGGTCTATCGCTTGTAGCAGTTCAAAGCTCGATTTAGACTCACTCCTCTCACTTCAGAATCTCCTCAACTTTGTTATGGCCCCGGGCCGCCGACAATTGTGCACTGATAGTGTATATAATGTAGTTCCAGCTCCCATCTCCAAGTTCAGGGGCACTTGGTTCTCACATAATGACTCGGCCGCCTTGGGCAGCGCTATTAAACTGTTTTACTGGAGCAAAGATTCTTGGGTACATCTGTGTCTGCGAAACCCTCAAGCTTATCCAGCAAATTCAAGACAAAAGATATATTCCGACTTAAAACAGAAACAGCATAAGGAATGTGTGGGTGAAGAGCAATATAAAAGAGATGAAATAAAGATTTATGATTCTAAGCAAGTTGTCAAAAAATTGTGTGAGGAAATCTGCAATCTACGTCACCGAGATTTAAAATGAATGTCTTGACAGAGAGAGGGATTAATTGCTTCAACACTATTTATGAAAATTATGCAAACTGCGACACTTAATCACATTAAAAACATGACGTTTGTGCTGGACCACTACCAGATATAAAACGTCAGTAATTGAACAGGAAAAATGGAGATGGAGGGAGTATCCAGGATTCAGCTGATGAACCGTGTTAATCCGATCACCCTTGGAAACAGTACTGAGCGATAATTAAATACAGAGAAGAGTCATTGAGTACACAGACACTTAAGTAACGATCAGTCCACACACTTAGACACTTTGTGCATCAGAGTTTGTCGGCCTGGGCTGCTCTAAAACTCCATTACTGAGTGTTTTATTTCGTGTTTTATGTCATTTATTATCCAAAGTCTTCCTTCTCTTTCTCACTGCTTGATTAATCTCTCTATCCTACACTGTCCTGCCAGTGGCGCAGTCATTACAAAGTCATGCTGTGCGACCAGACATTGTTCAAATACAACAACACTTAATTGCAAAAGCACAGCACAGCAAGTTTTCACAGTTAACAAATGTGATGGAATTGTTGAATTTCAGAGAGATGTATATAAAATGATAAACAAACCATCCTGGAAATTTCAATTTAATGAAATGGTGCAACAAAAGTATGGAAAATTAAGTTTGTTTGATTCATTCAGTGTAAACACGATTCAGCTTCAGTGAGGAGCCGGATCTCAGAATAGATGTTTATGAAGCTCCAACATAACACATATTACTATCCAATACTAAATTTTAGACTTGGTTTTTTGATTAATCTGCATTTTTTAAAGCCACTCTGTGGATTTACATTCAGTAATTACCTCTTTATATAGCAGTTTACCATGTTAGTGGAAGAGTCTGCCGCTCCTCCACTGGTTCCAAACACACAAGGGATTTGCTGGAAATGATGCATGTATGTAATCCAGCTTTACTGCTTTTAATTTTATCTTGGTAATATCGGCCTCTCTGTGTACTGTTTGCTCTTGCGTTCAGTCCAATTGTATTTCTGAAGTAGCTGCTCAAGAAGTGTTTGCTGTTGTATATTAGCCACACTTTTACCACCAGTAACAACGGGGGTCACCAAATCAGCCAGGATTGAAATCTGAAGAATTAACACTAAATTATAAGAACAATTTGTTGTGACAGAATCATTTCACTGTATTACAATAAAATGGAAGTTTACTAGTCTTTAGCATTACCTTTGTAGAGGTTTTTGGGGAGCTGGCAGGTGTGGCCGCAGCCGTTGGAGCAGCACTTTTTGACTGCCGAGCACTCTCCATCCTCCTCGCAGCTCTCCACGCAGGCTGCTGCGAAGCCGCTGGCCTTCTCCGGAGCAGGACAGTCACCCTGCTTCACTCCCTCTACCGACTTCAGGAACTCGCAGCTCGTGAGACACTCGTAGTGCTTCTTGGGAAAGAGGGGCTAAGGAGTGGGGAGAGGATGACAAGAAGAAGAAGGAGGAGGAAGAGGAGGAGGAGGAGGAGGAGGAGGAGAGGAAAAATACATGTCAGATTACTTTTTAAGACCAACCTGCCTGGCTGCAAACAGGCAGCTCTGTGAGCTAACAGGGATTGTCCTGTTTACATTTCAGCTCATGACTCACTGGAGCGGTGCGTACATTGAATAGCTTTGATTTAGCCTCACAGAGAGGGTCATTACAGAGCAAAAAGAGTTACTTCACACTCCTCTCAAACTTTCCTCTTATAGAATTTTCCCACTGAGTCTGAAACACTCAAACACTCGAGTCTGAGGCAACCACTGTATCTGTGGTAGTGACATACCTCACATAAATCCTGGCACTGGTTTTCCTTCAGGTCCCAGGATTCCTTGCAGGGCTCCAGGCACTGTGAAAAGGAGAAGGGTGTCAGTTCTTCAAAGCACCAGCCACATCAAAGGGCCGCTGCTGTAGAGATGGTGCTTTCTCTGCTCAAACGCTGGCTGGTTGGCTGGCAGGCAGGCAGGCAGGCAGGCACCTCACTCAGCCACTTCCCCTGCATATTCACATCAACTAGTCACGCCTCTTTTTGTTACAGGTGCCCCGCTAAACAATCTCGTACAAAAGCAAACATGGAGGCACAGGGGTTGTCCGTTATGAGCAGACAGGCGCACCCTTGCACTGTGTCTAGAAACCTACTGATGCTTGGGGTTTTGCTTGGTGTGGGCCCCTGACAGATTTCCTTACTTCTTTCTACGCCTCATTCTCATCCTGCCACTTCTCTTGCTCATGTCTGGGCCTGATACACTCTGGCACTGGCGCTAAACTCCCTTCTCTTTGCTACACTGAACAGAGAGCGCTTAATAAATGATACACTTGGTTTAATGTTCTTGGGATTCCCTTTTTTTTTGAAACACGTGGAACAAATTTACTGAATGTCTGGCATAGGCACGGGATAAAAGAAAAACCTCAGCGTGAGTGCAGCTCAAAGTCGTTTTGCCAAACATAATGGGATGATAAAAATTTTAAATGAAAGTTTACCAATCTAGTCAAACTCCCCTCGCTGTAAATACAGCAGCTCACCCTGAATGAATCAAATTCAATAAAAGCGAATACAATATAACACAAAAGTCCATGTATGTCCAACAGAATTAGGCAGATGCTGCCGTAGGGAAGGGAATGTGTTCAGATGGGACTGAAATGAGCTGGGGTCTTATGTGCTCCTGTTGCTGGCCTCTGAGCGCTGGTGTGAAAGAGAAGAGCAAGTTCAGTCAAAACAGACAAACCACTGCCAGGCTGCTTCTGTGCTGCACTGGGATCAGCCCCAAAACCACACCAACCAGAGACCTGCCAAAGTCACTCATTCAACTCCATTTAATTTAGACTCCTGCACCGGCTACAGCGCCGAGACAAGTCGCAAGCAGAATACTTTCAACAAGTTCACCGACATTCATCATCTTCGACAGTCCAATATGTTGGTCAGTGACAAGGGGGGGAAATATGATAGAGTAGATACGGAGATCTGCCATCAGCGGAGAGGTCCAAGCTTGGACAGGATGAGAGACTCAATCGCTTGAAGAAACAATGATCCAACCGATCCGCAGTGTTATGTAAGGTACAGTAGAGAGAGGTGGTTGAACGAGGGCAACTACTGTCGACTGCGTTTAACATAAAGATGATGTAAGAAATTTCACATCTCAGTCAGGGGGCCAGAGCTGTATTTATGACTCTTTAATTCACTCATTAGCCAGCTATGTCATTATTATACCATTGCCAGCGAAAAGTTTATTTGCTTTTTATGGAGTGCGGTGGACGGGCACATGATGAAACATAAACCTTGCTTCTGGAGGAACATGCTGCAATCAGGACCACGCACACGCCTGCCAGCGCCCAATTACACTCGGGCTCGGCTCTGCGCGTTGCCCAGCCCCGTCTCAGGCAACCGAGATCCCCGTGTGGACAGTGTGCCGAGTGTTAAACAAGCCGGCTCTTCAGCGCAGAGAGGGCGGAGGAGCTTGGACAGAAGGGTGTTTTCTTAATTACTTCACAGCAATATAGATATCACTCCAGTGATATAAAAATATTAGGTGTCAGAGGGAAAAATCGGACACCTTGGAGGGGAGAGCACATAGTTATGACAGATGAGCGCTCCAAAAGAAACTAATGTGGTTTCCACGGAGCTGATCAGGTGAAACCACTGTAACACCTCAGAGATTTAAGATGACATATGAGCTCAACTGCACTGTCCAAGTCCTGCCTCACCGTCTGGAGCGTCCACGCAGTTTCATCATCATCTGTTATTAATAATATGGTGACCTTATATCATTAATTCTGTTCTCAATTGTGTCCTCTGAGAGTGAAGCCTGCGGCGCAGACGGGGCAGTAGCAGCAGCTTCAGCATCCCGGCCTCAGTCAAGCACCGCGCAGGAACAATGAGGTCTTGAGGCAATAACTGTGTGTGTGCTACACCAGTGTCTTGAGGACATTCTGCCAGTAGACGCACATGTTAAAGCCCCCAAATCCCTCCTACAAATCACTGAACATACACACATAAGCCCGGGGATCAAGCTCATTTTACTCATTGAAAGATCTTGTGTGCACGGACTGAATGCATTCCATTGGCTTTTCCCGGGGACGAATCTTTTTTTTTTTTTTTTTCTGTTTCAACACAATCACAACTAAACAAGTGAAAATAGAATCATCGTTACCTCGAGATGCTCGGGCTTGCGTGCCAAGCAGCATGAATTAACACAGCACATTGCGTACTGAGGATATTGCAACACAGATCAGAATGCTGGCTGTGTGTTTAGTGTTGTCTCACCCTCGCAGTTTTTTTTCTTTTTCTTCAGGGCAAAAGTTCCAAAACTGCTGAATTGTACCAGGAAGTGTATTTAAAAGAAAAAAAATTTTTATCAGGACAGTTGCTTTTGCTAAATCAGTGGATGTATCATAAACAGCACTGATAAAAAACAAAAAAATAGAAAAAGATAAGCATTAGTGCCGAGGCAGTGATAGCTCCCTGCAGGTGTGCTGGAAACCGACAGTCTGTCATCGTCTCTCCCCAGCCACACCCACAACCTGACATTTAAGCAGGGAAGAGGAGGACCGATGACAGATGTCTTGCCAAAGCAAATAGGACGGCTGGATATAATTACAAAGGTGCTCTCATCAATCAAGTGCCTGATTCCTATTTACACAGTTTGGTGCTCAATCTAAACCATCGTCCCGATGCTGCCAAAAACATGCTTGGGAAAGTGCCATAACATATTTTCTATAAGCTCTTGTGCAATGTTTTGCGGGGGCGGGGGGGCGCCATCTTCACCCGATCACACACACGCCCTCATCATCCAGACACATGTACTTCTACTTTTATATGCTGCAATTTAAAAATTATATTACATTGGTTCCTTTGGTAAGTGAGAATTATACCAATCAAGAGCTAATTACAACAAACTAATAAAAGCCAAACGCAAAACTTCATACGTGTATAAACTACACACGTTTTTTTTTTTTATCAATGGGAACAAGCTAGGAGAGATATCTGCGGTCTGAATGTGGGGTATTAGTGGGATCCCGAGAGGCTTGGAGCCCTAAAACATTTGCACATCTTGCACCGCCAATAGCTATGCTAGTGTTTGACTTCTGCGATCTAATCTGGGAAAACACACCATGGAACGGGAGTGGAGAACATAATTGAGCTGGACAGTGTATCTGCTCAATTTGGATGCCAACGTCTGGGTCTCCCTCAAGCAAATCTCTCATGCTGGCAACACAGCTACCATCTGTTTGAATAGCGTACGGAATGCATGTAATTATCCTGTGTGATGTTAACATATTTCTGGTACAAATTTCACCTAGAAGGACACAAATGCTTTTGCTGAGAGATGTCAACAAGAGCACAGGGTTGTTTCTATGGACTTGAGCTGTTAGTGTTAACAAAAGCGGCTGATTTCCCCCTTTGTCCTCTTATCTTCCGACCCAATAGTGACACATTCTGCATGGTTAAGTAGGAACATCCATAGCGGTCTTTCACTCCCCATTTCACGCCGTAATAAAACGCAGCAGTTGTTACTCTGGGGGACCCTGAAAGGCATTCTGTGGGGCCGATGAGAGAGTTAGGCTGAATGGCAGCCAATGTCACAGCCCATCTTCAGTTTGTCATGGCTGAGACGAAGCTGGGGCGGGTGGGTGGGGGAGGAGAGGGAAGTGAGAGAGATTGGGAGAGAGAGTGGGGGGGGGGGGGGTTCTGTGAATAGAACTGCCTTTTCTCCATCATAGGCGCATGGTTATTTCCACCCATCGTGAAAATGCTTACTGGCCTGAGTGAGTGACTGGAATAACAAACTATGAAAAAGTGCGTATATATAAAATGTCACACAACTGTTTTGTTTTAGTTAATGAAGCTCGAACTGCTACCAGTCAGGATTGCCCCAGGCTTAACAACACATGGTGTATACAAAATAAAAGCAATCCACACTGATCCAGATGACATTTTCCCATATTGCCAGAACAGTCACAGGGAGACGAGCGAGACCTCTATAACTGATCCTGTTATTTTGTAAATGAAACTGAGCAGACACAAAATCACACGCCGAAACATGTGAGTACCTGCGTCTACACAAGTCTGCTGAAACACTTCCCTTATGTTTTTCCTCGCCAGTTATCCCAAAAGCTCAGAGGTGACATCTGGGGGCTGAACGTATCGATCGCAGCACCGACGGTTAGTGTTAAGCTCGAGGGGCTGCCAACAGATATTTACAAGGTGCCTTTGCTGCCCCTTGGGATGGAGCCGCAGCTCTCTGCTCCTCTGTGAGACAGATATGGAGGAATCTGTGTTGTTGATTGCACTCAACTGTAAATCTCACTGAGTTATTGCCATTTTCTGCTGCCCTGGCGCTTTTCACACTCACACGATGACCGGACCCAATTATTCCGGCTGCTCTCAGCTCTCTGCTCATATCTATTGACCCATCTAGGAGCAAGTCGTTGGGCCGTGCTCTCTTCTCTATTAAAACAGCCACTTGCTCCACGTACTCACTCCTCTCACTCTATTTCACTTTTATTTGGCTATCGTCTCGCCTTCACTTCCCCCCAGTTCCTCCTCAGTTCTTATCTCCTCTCTGCTCTCGTTTCTCCATCCCTGGCTTTTCCCTTCCCTCTCGCTCTCAGACCACGTCCACTCTAATCCACATAAAATTTAAAACTCATCTTTTCCCCCTCCGTTGGCTTTCCATCTGCCCTAAGCCAGCGTGTTCATACTCAGAATAAAATGGATGTTTTCCAAAACTCTTTCCAAAGTAGATAAATTTGAAAGCAGTAGGCTCGTGTTGCAGTGCAGACAAAGAATTTTTTTTATCATGTGATATATCTTTCACAAACATGGCCAAGGCACTTGCACTCGCCAGCAACGTTATGAGGTCGTGTTTCTGTGCCCCCCCCCCCCAACTTTATCCAGCTTATAGCCAACCACGCAATACAGGTGATGTCATTGACACATGTTTTCTGTCTGTTATGAGACAATTTGCACTTAATGAAATGTGCCAATCACAAACTGTAAAAAAGCGTCTCAAGAGATACTTCGCAGACTTGATTTTAGTTTGAAATACAAAAAATAAATGTAATTTTCATCAGAGTGGAATAAAGGCGTAGCTGAGATGAAGACGAGCAAGCATCGGTACCAACGTGGGTGACTGCAAGAAAGCAATGAAAGATTTTTCTGCAGTGCAGTCGCTCATCTTTTGTACTGATGATTCACCTGAGACAGTTTCTTGGCCTTTTGAAGTGCTCATACTGTCAGGTTACCAAACTACGCAGGAAACACACCATCTGCTCAAAGAATTCACAACTTTCAAACCAAATTCACTTTTATACTGTACTTCATTATACTGTATCCATTAGAACAGAACACAGAAGCATGTCAACGACCACACCTGTACTGTGAGTGTTCAGGCACGAAGAGACACAACATAAGCAACAGAGGGAGTCGGAAGTGACCGGGATGAGCTTTGAAGCAGGACCGCACCTAATGGTTATCTTCTTTATTCACTAATCTGCTGATTATTTTCTCAATCAATCTTTTTTTTCAATAAAAATTCCCAGAGCTCAAGGGGGTGATTTCATATTGCTTTACTTCAACCACTCAAAACCCAAAGATATTCTGGAGACAAACAATGAATCCACATATTTGATCATCTGGAACCAGAGTTCATTCAACCCCATTTCTTTTAAAAAAAAAATTCTTGGAGTGCTGTGCTATTTCATGGTCTGAAAACCTCCATTAAAACATAAAAGGGGAAGGCAAAGAGATTTTGTTATTTTTCTGTTCTTTTGGCATTTCACTGTGGATGACATTTTGACAACAATCTGAAAACACTATGATGGATGAAAAACTTTGGACATGTAAGCATTTTTGTGGACACGACTCCACAGTCTCTTGCCGGTCACCTGTTCCCTTTCTCACCACCAGTTCTCAGAGGGAAGCCACAATGAGGACCATTACTCTTGATGGTTTCCTGTTTTCTCCCTCATTCTCATTCATGGCACATTGCTCTACTTCAAGCTGCCTTACAGAATTCAACTCAAAACCATATTCAAGTCTCTCTTTTTAAGACCAAAAATGTGGAGCACGTGTAGCGGGGGGGTTGCCTTATAGCCGATGCCCACGGAGAGTCTCATTACAGGTTAGCCAGGCTGAAATATATTTCATCAAGTGCTGGAGTGAGTGTAAAATCATGTGCTAGCAAGTCTTTCCAATAGGTCTCTGACAGGCCGTTAAGTTTCAAAGGATTGTAAAAAATATAGCGAGTAAATCAGGAAGAAGATATCCGTGTCCTGAACAGTTATGTAGTCTAGACACAGTATTTTAACTCAACCTAACATGACCTTACAGTGTGTTAAGTACATTAGATACCGTGCGTTTCATTCCTGCGCCGCCGTAAATCAGCACAGGTGTGTGTTGAGCAAACAGTGGGGTGGATCAGGTAGATCAAAAAGAATCACGGCGCGCTTGAGATGCGAGTCTGCAACTTAATACACAGCAGGCTCACACAAGTGCTGATAAACATGAGCTTTTCCCAACGAGAACAAGGTTGCTCATCTAAATGCCACACTTATAACTTATCAGGAAGGAGAAATGTATGATTATATGTAGCTGCTGGAATCATTAACTGTTGATGTCTAGAGGGAAAAAGCCGTGTGCATTTTAAATATTCATACAAAAATGTTTTTGGTTTGATGTTTCACAGGTAAACTTGTACCACAGTGGTTGCTGTGGGGTTTTGCATTCCTCTGCAAACTAACAGGAAACCCACATGGCTTACAGCGTCGGTGTACTCAGAGCTAGAGGAGACAACAATTACAGCACGTTGTCGCTCTGGCACTTCCTTTCTTCCCAGTGCTGAAGTCTTGGGAAAGCGCAGGTATCAAAACCATATGGAAATACAGCATTAGGTGCAATAGATCCTCATTATCCCTGTATCTGTTTATCACTTCTGTCACAGCTGGACAGGCTGTCTGCCAGAGATAGTCTGAATTTTAAAAATCTAAATGCGGTTTTGATTGACATACAGGGGGTGCCAGAAAATTACACTTTTTTGTATTATCAGTAATATAAGTAATAATATAATAATAAGTGTCCTAATTAATTCTAAAACTGATACAGATATCTTCAAATTTCCCTTACACAAATAATGACACATTTTCCAAATCTCAAAGTGTTTTACAGCCCTGAGAGCTGAACGTTGCCAGCATCGTAATTCCTTCATATTTACAACCAACTAAAACACTGTAGTATTCCAGCTCCGGTGGGGTGAATTGAAATGTATATGGCTCCAGACTCTCTCTATTTTGTTTCCCAAACCAGGGCTCAGAGACGGTGAGTAACCTAGCAGGTGGTGTCACAGACATTCTTTGAGCATCACTTTAATTATTAATTTAAATGCAGTTGAGGGCGCAGACAACAAAGAGCTGAAAAGGAATAGCTTGGCAGAAAGTGAGAAGAAAAAAGAGGAGGAGCAGGAGGGGCAGTGCATGAATTATACATTTACCCCACAATCAGAGGTGCCTGCCTAATTTATGAGCAAAAAAAAAAAAAAAAGCCCACACAGCTTAGCTAGAATTGTGCTTTGTCTGCTGTGGAATGCAATAGCAGTTCACTTAATACTTAATGGCTCTGAAGTTTCACTCAGACACTCCACCACACCCCACACACACACACACACACACACACACACACACACACACACACGCCAATGCCCGACTCTCCTGTGAGGGCTCCTTCTTCTACAGGTCCTCTGCCATCTCACGTTGCTGTGCTCTGCAGTGACAAGAGTCAAAATTACAGTGGCTGTAACCAGAGCCTCAGTTATCACCTACCTCTGGGCTCAGTTTACATTTCATGGCAATTAGACTCAACAGGATGTATCCATCATGTGGGGTCAGATTGGTGATAAAGAGGCCAGCGGTCCTCTCCGCTGTGACGTGGCATGGGAAAGAACAAACCCTCCCCTGCTGTTCTCTGAAAAGCCGAATCAGATCTGCCCGACACATGATTTACTGTATTTACTCCCACTCCATCACACTGAATAATGTTATGATGACAGATGCACAGGAGCAGAGCAGATCACATGATAAAACACTTCCTCACTGCCAACGATATTTATTCAGCCCGTCCATAAAGCTGATTTACAGCAACGATAATGAACTCACGTTCTCGATGCAGACGATGAAAAACGCATCTCGCGTCATGGCAACGTCAGTCATGGCAGACTGAGCAGATAGTAAACAAGATAAAAGGATGTCAGCCATGTTGGCTTGTTTTCTACAATCACCACTCAAGCGGTCCCAATCCCTCCTCATCTCAAATGAAATGAGACCTGAAGATTCTGTCTCAATGTAGGCCAACGACAACTAGAACATGACACGCCTTCTGAGGGGAGGAAAGCCGCCCTAATCCCACGCCGCAGTCACATTCCAACACTATCTCCACTTGTTTATTTGAGTCTCAGAAACACTTCAAAATCACTAATCCTACTTGCCCTCTCCAGCTTCCACTAACAGCTCCTTACAACAAGCGGTTCCTTTACGCGTCTTTGAAATTGTAAAAACATACAGATTGAGAAATAACGTGCAGCCCAGTAACAGCGATATAATGTATTCAATTTGCTTCAGGTGATGTTTCATCTCTCTTTTATGTACATTTCAAAAGCTGCGAACAAAGACTTTACAAAGAAAGGGCAAACGTGGGCAAGTTCACTGGGTAGAGTTTTGGATTTTCATCGCTGCAGGGAATAAACAAAAAGGCAAAAAAAAAAAGAAAAGATGGTTGATACAAGTGCAGTCTGGAGAGCTTAAGTATAAATTACTCTACTGAAACAGTGAAATGCCAAGACATCGGTCAATCACTGCGTCTTCTTTGAGACACATTCTGGTCTTCCATCGTCCTGAAACTGTCACACACAATCTACGGGATTTATCTGCAGCAGCTTTGAGGAGAGCTGGAATAAATTGATAAGCCCACATCTACTAAGAACATCTGCTTTAAGATTCTTACATTCTAATCTTCCCTTCCTCAATGTGACTGTTTGGCATGATTCGTTCGGTAACAACATATTAGCATAGAGCCGCAGAATCATCTCTCCTCACAACACCTCTCAGCACGTGAGCTTGGGTAGGACAAGACGGCAAAGTCAACATGATTTGTCCGTCATAATCTACGATAGTCAGCCAATACATGCTCAGAATCAGAATAAACACTTGACAGCAGATTGTCTCAGTGTGACTGGTCATTATTGCTAAAAGAGGATTTCACAGCAGCTTTGATTACATTAATCCTTCAAGAAAATGAAATCCCTTCTGACAGGGAGAACATGCTCAGGCGATCTGTGAAAGGTCGATTACCCGAGAAAATAAATGGCCACTATTTAAAAACACAGGCTGGTGTGTTGATAGCGAATGTGTTTCTGCATGGATGATTTCCTGGAGTGCTCATCACTCAGGTGTTGAACAGACAGCAGCTTTAGATGTGAGCTTCTTCTTTTGCTGAAGAAGTCTGTACTGCAGTTCCACGGCCTCTTCGCCTCCTCTCCTGTGGCTGTGGGGGGTTTTCCTTCTCTGCCACCCACCATGTGAATAATGAGCTCCACAGATAGCAGCCAATGAAGCGACCCCCCCTTTAGCCAATGAAACTTAACAACCATGTCCAGATCAGGTCCTTTCCTGCTGGGACTGACCAGCCCTGCTTCACACTCCTCCGCCACCCACACACACACACACTCACACACACATACCCACACACAGTCACACATACACACACACACAGTCACACATACAATCACACAGTCACACTGCCTCAAACTAGATATAAAACAAGAAAAAAGGGCTTTAGAGAAGGTCCAGAGATGTCTCTTTACAGGCTCTCCACCACCTCAGACTTCTTCCATATATATATATATATGGAAGAAGTATATATATATGGAAGAAGTCTGAGGTGGTGGAGAGCCATATATATATATATATATATATATATGAAATAAGAAAATCAATAGTCACACTGGCTAGGATTGTCTCTTACATTTTACACTCTGCTTAACAGCTCCACTGACAGGCAATCCAGACACTGCCCACTTGACAGATTGATTTCTAGTCCAGCTTGCTTTGAGGTGTCGGTGCTGGTAATGTGGCTAACACAGGGAGGTGAGACGAACGTCTGGCCTCAACATGACCAAAAGGTGCTTTGAAGTCCGTCTAAGCACCCAACAATCCCAGCCATGCCCAGCCGTAAAACCACCAACCAGCACCCACTTCATCACATCTTTTCAGTGAGCCTTAAAGATATACTGCCTACCGCCAAAGAGAGGATGACCACACAAAAGCCTTGTGAACTGCATTGACACGCTCTTAAAACCTCAAGCAAAAGTGACGTGAAAGAATGTGTTGTTACTTTATTTAATTTTTCTGAGGGTCACTTTACCACTGACCCTGGAAAAAAAAAAAAAAAAAGAACTGATGGGGAAGTTTGACCATTTTATTTTGGCGTGAGAAAACATGGGGTTTGGTGGGGGGTGGGAATGGAGTGAGGCGGGGTGGGGGGTGGGGGTGGGGGTGGGGGGTTGTTTGACAGTGCGCTTTGAAAGACACTTTTGAATGAGACATAGTGGCATTCCAATGATTGTTATTCGGGCAAACCCCTCCGAAGCTTCAAACATGTGAAGACGAAGGCGCATGTAATCCAAAAGAGCAAACACTTCTTATTCTTGCGCTGGTATGTGCGGCTCGGGGTGTGATTGGTAGGAAGCGGCGCTCAAAAGAGCCACCTGGGATTATGCGAGACATCTATGAAAGACATGCACGACTTATTGCCGTCAAATGGCGACCAGACAGACAGAGAGAGTTCGCTCTCCCAAGCTTTTCCCCTCTGCAAACTCTCGCTAAATAAAGTGGAGAGATGCTGCTGGCTCAGAGAAACACAAGGTTAAGTCAGCAGCCCATTGCTAAAAGATGTTCTTTTCAGCCAAGTGATCACCACTCAATCTGATTAAGTGAGAGATCGGTCTTAGTGAAGGGAAAAGTGCACTGATTTTTTTTTAAATGTCCAGGGTATTCAGGGTGTTTAAATGAGAAAATATTACACTGTCTTCCTCAGGAATTATGAGTGATGGACACTTTCCAATGACTCACCACAGGCCAATTTATCCAGGCACGATGCACATGTCCTCTCCTCTCTTCCTTCCCTGAGAGAAGTTTGAGTAATGAAGCATACCGCTTTGTTGCAGACCGGCATTCAGCTGCCTTAAGTCAATCCTAGCATTTGATTTGGAGCTTGGATCACACCCATGGGCAAAGCAAACCCAGCTAATATCAGCCACGCTCTGAATGTGGAAAGCTCTTTGGCGGCTTCAGCACACTCTCCCATGCATTTGCACAAAATCTATATTCTTTTCACCGGCAAGAAAAAGAGAACACCCTGGAGTTTTTTTTTTTGTTTTGTTTTTTTTTTTAACTTTCAGGGAACACATCCAAACTTCTCAAGTGGGAAGCTCTTAACTGTAGGGAGACAAAATGACAATAGCTCATAGAAATGCCTGCTGTCTGTTCTCCTGGCGTCTCCCTGCTGAATGGAGTTTGTCTGCGGGTCCAGTGTTATGGCATGATAATGACTCCCCGGCTCTCCAAATGCCACCTCGCTCTGCTCCAGAGAGAGAGAGAGAGAGGGCAAGCAGGTTAATTACCATGACAATGGGGACACTGAGAGCGGGGGCCGGCTCCGGACACTGCATACGAAATGACCGGCGTGACTTTCTCATCACAAATGGAAGCAGGGCGCTTTGATTTCCTAAAATGCAGACAGATGGACGGGGTCACAGCATCTTTGTCTGAATTATTAGGCAGCCCGTCCTCGCATTTTCTTCACAGGCAGGGAGCCCTCAGTGGCTCTTTAACAGAGCTCTGGGTGGACAGGCCTTCTGCCCCTAACGCACTCCCCGGGAGCCACTGCCTTTGTCTCTCTGTTTGACTATGTGCTGTTCATGAAGTGAAGAGGCTAATCAGCGGCTGTAGAGCTATTCACAGGGAATCACTGTACAGCATGGGCCCATTTGGTACAATTGTTAGAGTGGCCACAATAGCTCTGTGTTTTGACACACTACACACAGGCCCTAAGTGTGCACTCGAGTCACTGATGTGGATCTGAAGTGTGGTGATGTTTGCTTCCAAAATATTGACTTCTGGCTTCAAATTAAGCCTGCCTCCTGAATGCCTGAACCAAAACCTAGGTTACAATAAAAATTAATTCAATTCAGAGGGCCCTTGAAACTATCTGGAAGTTGTACAGCTGTAAAACAAGCATATCATTATTTTTAACATCAAATTCAGGTTCGTTTATTTACAGCCTACAAGTGGGATAAAGAAGTGCTAACTGACGTGCTTGTTATAGCAGGGAGGGGGAAAAAAAGGAGTCCATTAAAGGGTTTTTTGGACATTTGAGTTTCAGCAGTGGTAGCTGGTTGATTATGAAAACAGTATGCTGTGCTTAGACTCACAGCCAGCAAAAGCCTTATTCAAACATAAAACTCTGCTGAATGACTGGGGAGCGACTAGTGCCAAGAGCCGATGTTGGCCATCACAGTGGAAAGGAGGTTTCACAGCATTACGGTGAAGACAAAGGAGGTTTGCCTTCCTGAGAGCCTGAACGTTCAACTGAAACATACAGACGGGTCACAGATTATTTAACATTATATTATATTGTATTTTTACCTCATATTTTGTTTAAGAGACAGTCAGACAATCTTGAGCTAGCTGTGCTTCGCTTTCAGGTTCTTCAACTGCCACATGGTGTTCAATTTCGAGAGGGTATTTCACATTTATTGATGTGAGAAAACGCCATGTTGTAAACATTTGCCAAGTAGTGTAAGGAAAATAACCTATAGGCTACATTTGCACATGTTGTAGAAAAGCACAAAGCACAATAGCTCTGTTGTATCCCCGGCAAAGGAAACAATTTGAAATTCAAAGGGGGAATTTAGAAATCAAACACAAAGGGTGATTTTGCAAGGCAGTTGATACTAGACACTGATTGTGATTAATATGTACACCAAACGTGAGGCCATGTTAAGTAAGCACTGCATGAAAAAATAAAAAATAAAAAAATTCAACCACTTTGCATTTTTCCTGAATTTCCAATTAATCTCCATCATTGCGATACTGTGATTTGCCCAAATTCCCAGCATGCATTCCTCTATAATTACACCAACATCTGTGGACTTTTGAGAAAACCCAATAAATACATGCAAGGATTTCATCTAATTTGTTGTCGCCTCTACAATCACATACTTCCTGTATTTCATTCTTACACATTTTTATAGCACTGAGGAAAACCCAGCAGAGGAGGGAAAAACCAACAGACACACAGCTTTCATGAAAGGGAATCCCGTCCTCCTGTGAGTCTGTGTTGTGTATATGTCCTATTTTGAGTCCTCATGGGCTAACAGCATTGAATCCTGGTTTCACGGTCTGTTTGTGCGGAGGTGAGAGCCTCTGACAGCTACAGAGAGCATTGTTCAGATTGCTACTTGGACTGGGCTCTACTAGCGTATCATCCTTCTTATTTCAGCTCCACAGTGTTCTCTGTCTACAGTCTATACAGCACATGTCTGAGGGGCCTTGTCAACAGCTCCAGGAGAGTCTGATAGAATATGTCAGCGCCATCTTTTCAGAGGAGCTGTCAACACCAGCTTTGTATCACCCCTCTTCGGGACAGGGCATGAAAAGCAAACAAGCGCTGCGGGAGGTGTACCATTATGCATCCTACAGAAATTTCCAAATCACAAGTCTATGAAAAAAAAAAAAAACAATTATGCTGTGCTTTCATAAATCGACAGGCTTTTATCCTCTTCAGATTTCTTTCAATTGTATTAAATTGTCCCCATTTACAAGAGCAAATGAGTCACAATGAAAGCAGAAGTGATCTAAGTAAGGACTAGCTGGAAAGAAAAGAGTCTTTCTCAGTATAGTCAACAGCTCTCCAAGCGATTCCTGCAGGCGAGACAAAACTAGTCCTGTCGTGACTCGCACACTTTATGTTGTGTTATCCTCTAATAATGAGGCATGTATGTGGCATGCGTCTCGTTCATGAAAAGAAGTGAAACCACACTACCTTGGAGCACTGCTTGTGATTCTGGCACCACACCAAGGATCCATTATTCTGTAGGAGAAATGAAAAAAAAAAAAAGAAAACTATCATCAATCATCACAGATATAGTTGAAAACATATTTATAATGACTACTTCATAAAATGAACATGCAGCTTTGACCTTCTCCTCTCTCATCATGATACATTTTAATATCACTTTCCCTTAAGTCGTGGCCTTTTTGACTAACAAATAACGCTAACAGCAGATACATTTCAAAGACTGACTTTGAGTGAGCTTTGTGTGCTGAGTGCATGTAACCTAAGCAGGAAAGTGGGGTCAGCAGCACCAGGGCCTGGGTAAACCTCTGGTCAGTTTCAGCAGAGCATGGTGACCTCAGCTTTTCTGAGGACCTGTTTGATCTCTCAACAAATGTCCCTGAGGTCACTGAGGCGGGGACTGATGTCAGCACTCCTACATGGACTGCAGATACTGCCAATTTTCCCTCTAATTGCCGTGGAAGTGCCACCTTCTGCACTCCACTGAGGCAAACATTTGGTCCTAATAGTGCTGTGTATTTATAAGTCCTCTATGTGTAAATATGGAGAGTTGTTGAGCGAAGGACCAGTGGGGGTAAACGGCTTGTGCAAGTGGCCATTTCCTGAATTCCATTAGGGGCGAAGAATTATGTTGTCATTCCCTGCAAAACGTAATTGGGCCTGGATGGCAAGAGCAAGGCTAGTGCTTCATAACAAATGACCAGCTCATCCACATGAAAGAGACAAAATGTTTGAATGCGCCGTATATCAGAAAAGGGGGCATTTAGGTCAATGTTTTAAAGCTGCAATAACTGTTTTTTTGGCCACCTGCGAGGAGTGAAAAGGCCGTGAACACGACACTGACATGTCATCACCTTTTAAATCAACAGTTGCCTTTTGATGCATCCAGAAGATATGAAGCAACGTTAGCATTCATTTGGAGTCAAAGTTTCTGGCCACTTGATGAATGTAAAGTCCAATATTCACTCTTCTTCCAGTTTCATGTCTCCAATAACAGAAAGATGCTGTGAGAGTGGTGACAGTGAACCAAAGCAATAAAGCTGTGGGCTGTAAAACCAAAACAATGAGCTGAAAGAAGCAAAAAAAAAAAAGTTGTGTAGAGCACAGGGCAACTGGGTCGAGTGGGTTCATCATCACTGCTGACAATTGTGACAACGCATGCAAATACTTTATGTGGAGGCTCTGAGTTTAGAGTGACATTAAAGGAATTCATTCCAGTTGGTGTCCTAGATATGAGTTTCAGTTTTGGATATTTTCTGTGCGTCTATATGAAACTGTAGGATACAGCCAAACTTTAGGGGTCTGCAGGCAAAAAGTCTGCTTAAGTTCAATGTCAAGTTCAAAGCCTTTTCCCACAATGTAATCCAGAAGAAATTTCCCATGAGACCTTAGGAGAGAACTTATCATTAAAGGGTTTAATTTGACATCCAGTACCAGTAAGTGCTGTGCTTTTAGTGTCAAGGATAATGGTCAAATGGCTTCAAAGGAATCCATGATTGTATGGTTATGTCTTCAGAGAATCTCTTCCACTGCAGATAAGGATGAAAAATATATGAGTAGCTAAGAAGACGAGGAATAGTTGCTTCATTTTGTTGCCAAATGAAGTTCAAATGAGCTCTAACTTTGCCGAGGAGTTCAGTGCACATCAGCAGGTTTTCTGCCCTGCTGTGTGAAATGGAGCACCTTCACTCTGTTTGGCTGAACACTGATTAAAGTATGAATTATTCCTCACCAGTATATCATTTTGCACTGTATCATATGATTAAAATCCTTGTAGAGTTTCCTCACTTATAAAAAATGATCAGTACAACCAAGCCAAACCCTCTGTTAGTGACACCCTGTAAAAAAAAAAAAAAAAAAACCTTGACATTTACACTGGCAGGCGATGCCTCGGGATAATTTATACAGATTGTCACAACTCTAGACCACGTCCTAAATCATCAATCCTGTTTTTGACACCTTTCTTCGCCCATCCGTCAACAGCGACAGGGCCAGATCCACAGAGGAGCTAATTTTGCTGTGTGACAGCATCCATAGAGCAGAGAAGCTCAGCAGGATGTTGCCCCAGCTGTCCAGGCCTGACCCCACCATGTCAGGGACCAACGGGGGAATAATTATAGGTCAGGACTTCATCCCTTTGACTCACCATGACATTCCTCTGCAGTCTGAACATTATGCAGTGCTGAGGACTGTCAAGGACTCCAGTGAATGAATGCTTTCCAGATATCCTCCTGTGTGACTGTGAGGCCAGACAGTGGTCTACGAATGTGCTGCAAACTCGCCTGCTTTGTTAGTGACACTGGTGGAGTCATGTAAACAGGGGATTTATCACAGAGGTACATTATGGCTGTTGTCAGCTGAGAAGTCAGAGCAGGTGGCCAGGGGCGTGTTGTATTGTCTAGCCAGCTGAGGAGAACATGGACAAAACCCCTTTTAGCTTTGAGGATAGAATTCCACCTTTTGAAAAAGGTAATCTTTTGTTTCCTGCGAGCCTCTCATTTGGATTAAATGGATCTCGGTTTACATTGGTGAAGTGTTTTTGAATAGCATTTAATCCTGCCTATATGTTTTCCAACACTGAACTACTGGGAAATGTTGCTATGTCTAAGAGACCTTGTACATTTCTGGCTAAGTTAACAGGAGATAGGACTTCAAAGGACAGACTGGTGTCTCTGTGTGTCCTTTGACAGCTCAGGGGTCCTCGGGCGACACCAAAATAACTCCTCCTTAAGGGCACATATGCAGCACCAAAATAAAGGGCCCCAAGATTTAGGCTTTAACTTGAGTGGGTGTGAGGGTTGTGGTCATTGTACTCATCAATTATGCATTTTATATGAATTATTTGACAGGAGATCTGAAAGTGAGCTAATGTGTCCAGCGCACATCCAGTGTTAACATAAAAGGGTGCTTCAGAGATCTCAAACAACATTGATGCAAAGTTGTCTCCACTTAGGAGTGAAGGCTGTTTGTCAAATGAGGTATAGCTCAGGGTGGTGCAGCAGCACCAGGGGCTGAGATTTACAGACAGGACTGTCATGGTTTAAATGCATTTACAGAGAGGTGAGGCCAAGCTACATAGACCTCTATTCATCCGCTGTCTTCACTAATGAAAAACTCCACACATGAGACGCACACTGGCTGAGGTTTGATTCCACCGCAGGTTATTTAATATCAAAGGCGAAAACAAGGGGACACGGAAAAACTACTTTCCAATGTTTTTTCTTCCCTTTCGCTTAAAACACAAATCTCTCAAGCAAGATGCTTAGACTTTACTGCGCAGCACATTAGAAATGAATGACTGAATTTAAAATGTTAGATTTTTATTGCTTTGAATGTAATAACAAGACCTCATGGACACACCTTGTTTTTGGCTTCACAGTTCCCCACATAAATAATCCACTACAAGGCTGATGCTTTCAGAATACATAATTGCACAGGGCTCCCAGCTCGCTCTTAATATTTTAGAGTGTCCGAGGCTAATATTTATGGTTGGGTGTTCCCCTCAGTCTATTATATTAGGGTGACAAGTTCCCCAAAAGTGGAGTAAAATGTCAATAAATCTGTATTTGGAAATACTATTACAACAATAAATCTAGAGCTGCTATAAATCTGACAACCAACAGACTACCCATGTGTTTCCTAACTCTCCAACTCCATGCTCGTTTCCATTTCACACTAATTCATAATTGCAACAATTAAAACAAAGTCTCTGATTTGTCCTCTGATTCAAACAAATAAAAAGGAAAGACACGTGGGTGTTCATAACATCTGCAAGTGCTAAATTCTCAGAGTATCATTCCAGTACTCACACACTGATCAAATTAAAGCTGATATGAAAAACAGAGTTTTCAATTCCAGCTGCTAAATGTGTTAAGAGGACAATTTGTCTCTTGTACCATAACCAACATAAGTAGTGGTCCATATAGATTACTAGATATGGAGTACACGCAGTAAAATATTGAGAAACAGTAGGCAAAAAGTCACAGCTTTGACATACAGCCCAGGCATTTCATTTCCATTAAAGTGGAAAGTGTTGTACGTCTTGGTTTTCCTATCGAGTATTAAATGACCCCTGAAGGATGTCCGAGTTGAATTGAAAGGTCTGTCGTCTCAATCACTGGAGTGGAGCTCCAAGCGGCCTGTCGGCCCCTTGCTGTAATAAGATCTGGCAGGGGAAGCAGATCCACCTGTAGGCTGCGCTGACTGAGCATGCTCCAGTGTTGTGGCAACAGTACATTAGAGCTTATCACATTTAGCGCAATTGGGAGCCAGCATTTAGCAGGAAGGTGACCTCGGAGGAGCTGCAGCATCGGTAGCTCGGTGTGTATCCTCCGCATGCCTATGAGGTGTGATAGTGGCACTTATTGGCAGGGCCAGGGGGTAGAGGGCAGGGGGGGAGGAGAGCCATATGTTTTTGCAGCTGACCAGACCCCCCCACCACCACGCCACCCCCATTTTCACCTGAAAGGACTGTTGAGAACACAGTGCATTAGACAGTCCGTGCAGATTATCAACAATTGCCTTCTATTCTTAGACCCATAAGATATCACCTTGCTTATCACCAACCATAAAAATGCCCCTCTCTTTAGACAAATACCTCCCTCTGATTTCCCCCTCCCTGAGTAAGGCTGCCTGAGACTCCGAGGCTCTGCGGTCAATTATATCGACTATTAGCTGTTCATTAGAGGTGAGACTTCCATCAGTTATTTGACTTCACAGTCAGTTGGTGACTAATATAATTCTCCAACTTTGCAACCCAGGGCAGTAATATATTCTTGGATTCTTCTCAAAATAAATCCCGGCTGCTGCCAAGTAGTGCTTTAAGGAACACTGTTTTCAATCTGTACCCTTTGGATGCACGGCACTACTAGTTTTCTGTCCTTTTATTTCACTTCACCGCATTCATCCTCCACCCCAGGTGTATATTATCCCCTAATAAAAATGCAAGAATTGACCGCAGTAGGTCTCTGTGTCCCGTGGAGGAACTGCATTAAGAGCCACTGCACTAGATCAATAAGTGCTTTCAAAGTAAAGTTAATTGGGGACAAAGAAACAAGCAATGCACTCTGTTGATTCATTAGACTTAATTACAAATTTACGTTGCTCCACAATGTTTCCTGACAATTAGGAATTCATTAATGCACCTTAAGAAAGTCGAGCCTTGCAAATGCAAATGAAGTGAGTATAAAAGCCGGTCACCAGATAGATAGCTGGTGAAAAGAAGCAGAGAGGAGAAGGATCAGTGACCAGTCCTTTTCTTTTCGGGAGTCCTGGGAGAGAACAGTGTGTCCAGTGGAGGGTGAAAAACTACTTCTGACACCAAATACCAAATCATCCAAAGAATACAGATAACTCGTAGTAGCTTCAGACAAGGTCTGCATCACAACATGCTTCAAGGGGGACACCAGTGTAAAATTCTTACTATGAACATACAGTAAGGCAGTGGTCCCTATCATTGGAGAGGAGCACAGATACCTTAAAAAAAAAAAAGAAGTGGGGAACAGCAACACTATGTAGAGTCATCACAGCAGTTAAGTCCATCACATTAGTAGCAACAGTAGCAGTCATCTAATTTTCCAGTAAACAGCATGTAATGAATGGAAACACTCTCCAATAAAAAGGCACCATCATCTCTCAGCCTCAGACACACTGCATTGTGTTAATTGGATATATTATACAGCGTCCCTCTCTACACACACAGGCGACCAGTCATATCCTGAATGTGGCAACTTTGCAAGCAACTCAGACCTTCAATATAGATGCTTATATCTGCAACTGGTGTTTTTGTTTTGTTTTTTTTGTGACACTTTCTTTTTGGAAACATCAACTGACTTCGTTTGTGATCATTTCCTGACAGAAAACATAACTAGCAAAAGTATCCCAGCACCATTAGTGACCTGCTCCTCTCTGCTCACAATGGGCTCAGGAGAAACAGGTTTGACTTCTGTGGGAAGCATCGACTGGCACATTTTCATTTATGACATGACACAACACCGGGGGTTTGGTTCTGTTTTTCAACACGCTGCCGGGAGTTTGAGTTACTGTGGCCACATGCTCGTACCTGAGAGTGCTTGAAAAAAGCAGAGATGCGAGTGATGTGCAGGCTGAGGCATCTCGAGGCGCATCTTGCTCGGTAAATACTGGCAGTGAAGAAAGAGTCGTCCTGCTTCCTCGCAGACACACTTCCCGGGTTCGTTAACGCTGTAATCCACAAACACAGGGTCACACACACGTTCAGGCTCCTGGAAAACATGGTCCCGCGGTTGTGTATTTAATCCCTCCACGGATCGGACACTACTGCGCGCAGGCTCCGCCGGAGAAACTAAAGAAACTTCAATTATACACTGGGGAGGAGTCACGGGCTCACGTGCCCTGTGATTGGAGGATCCCGCAGTGACTGACAGACACGAGGAGCCTTAAAACAGGTAGACTGCTGCATAGTCCCGCACACTGTTCAAGGCATGAGAAGGGTTGTTCAGTGTGCAGGCCTTCAAGGAGGAAGAAAAGGGTGCATGAATGGAAATCATGGTCTTTGGTATAATCATAGCTTGTAATATAATCAGCACTTGTAATGGAATGAGCTGCAGTAGAAATAGAAACATACAGGTGATCATTATGAGCTCAGTCCAGCACCTTGCTGTGCAGTACTAATGTACAGTGTGTTATTTCTGGACACATTGTCCAGTGTTATTGTTTCTTATTATATTTCCACTATACATGTAAGCAGTAAGTGAAAGATACATGATTTGATTTAAACACATTTAAAGGGATACTTGGGGGACACTTGAGAGGAAGAATTGGCAAATTCGAAGCAGCAGAGGTACCCTGACTTTCAGTCCTATCTGTCTACCTCCACAAACACCGGATCTTACATTTTCCATAATGCAGTTTGATAGTGTCTTTCACTAGACCTCCTGCCTCCTAGATGAACCGCGTCTTTCAAACTCTACATCCCCAGTTTGCAGTCTTCCTGATATTAAAAATGAAGGTGTCAAAGCTAATCTGAGATACATAATATAAGTTACGTTTTCACTCTTTGTAAAGCATACAGCTGTCTTCACAGGCTGAGCAGTAGCTTACGCCTTGTGACGAGTAAACTGAACTATGTGTGAAAAATTGTTGGAGATCCCCTTAAATGCAAATGCTGACTACAAAGTTCAGTTAAAGATAAATTGCTCACAGACACTCTTATATAAAAATGACTCACTTTCTTATGCATTTATTGCCTCCTTCCTTCCTTCCTTCCTTCCTTCCTTTCTTTCTCATTTTCATTTATTCATGCATTTCTTTGGCAGTGTACCAGCTTTTGTGCTCATAGAATTCATGAACAATACACCCAAGCATCGTGCACAAAGGACAGCCGGATACACACCTGTTTATTCTAATGTATGCAGAGGGGTTACATCCACTGCCATCCACTGATGGCACAACTCATCAAAATTGTGGAGTAGACAGGTTTTCTGTATCAAGCCCTCACATATGGCCACGGTGATGCTTGCCAACATCCCAGGGAAGCCCTTTCCCTTCAGCTCTCGCCTCCCAGTTTAACAGTAGCTTGGAAAAACAATTCTACATGGAAAACTATTAAAACCATCCTGACTAAATTCCTCAAGATGGACTCCCAACTTCTGGCATCATTTCATAGCCTCAGGTATGGAGAAAATATGACATGTAGGAAAAGCTTGAAATCCTTGCTATTTATTTGAGTTAAGGAGTGAGTGTTTAATTAGTAAGTGCCCTCAAGGGTTTATAAGACACTCCTGCTTTTGTCAGCTCATGGAGTACTTCCCTGAACCCCATTACAGCAGCAGCAGAATAATGAAGTTTTATTGGTGTTGCTCTTAAACTGTATTCGGGGGGGGGGGGGGGGGGGGGGGTAAAAACACAAACTTACACACCATCATTAGATTTGGCTTAAGTCGCCATCTTGCCGTGGGCCAAATACACATTGTGCCAAATAGTTTGACCCGTGCCTCACTCACTGCTGAAACTGTAATATGCCCCCATTAGCACATCCTGAACAACAGAAATGTTCTCTAGCAATGATGGGGATTGTGAAATCAGCCTCAAAAATTCCCATCAGACAGAAAATTCCCATGACATTCGCAGAAAACTCAACATTCTGTCCAGTGAGAGCGGGCAGACCAAAATAATGAGGGCAAAGGTATGGCTGTGTATCGTACAAATCAACTCACGGCTCTCTGATGATAAGATGGATGTGCACTCATTTCCCTGGTGGTCTCAGACATTCAGTGTAACTTGAAGTGAGAGATCCCTTGCCACTCTTAAAATACTTAAGCACGGATGTCTGTGTACCTTAAAAACAGTGTAATGGCTTAATTTGTTGGCTTATTACAGCCATGTGGGGGGGTGGGGAGGGTGGCGGTTTATATTGTGCAGTGTAGGAAACATACTGTCTGTCTGTGTGCGGTCCTGATGTCTCCTGCGGCCTGTGGGACATGTATCCCTCCAACGCCATGCTTTCACTGACTGGGAAAAGCATCTGCCAGTTGTAGACTCAGACTATAAAGCTATAGAAAGAGGGCGTGTATGTCTGACTGGATTTCATCTCTAACTCACGTCACAACATTAATTCACACCTATATTTACAATGAGTCTCCACTGGCAACATGTGTTTACTCATATACACAGAGCTTCTTACAGACAAACTGACTCTTCAGCTAATAAAACATCCACATAACAAAACAGTCAATACTAAGCAGGATTAGTCACTTGTCTTCATAACTTCATTTGGCTGATTTAGAGGATATTGCTAAATGTTACAGACAATAACTAACATCTGAACTCGAACCAGTTTCAAAGTTCAGCCATCTCTGGTATTTTTAAGCCATCAGCTAACTCTGGCTGCACTCCCAGAGCTGCAGAAATGTGAGTTTCTGTCACATGATCTGACAAAAGGCATCTCAAAAAGATAACACACCAGGATCAGTTTTCAGCCTGCATGCTCCCGAGGAAGACTGTGCATGCCGATCAAACACTTGAGTATCTTTGATGCCTAGAGGTGCAGGTGGACGCGCTGTTCACACCTTTGATGAGGGGCCACCCGGATCTGAGAAGACAAGCAGCTTTTGTTGTGAACCCTTGCAAACAAAGGAGCAGATGAGTTCAGAGAGATGAATGCAGTGTCCTAACACTGCTAATTTCACTGTTATAGACCAAAAGTGCGGTAATCATGTAGAGTTTAGCTTCAATTTGCATCAATTTTGATTATGTATATATAAAGTAAACAGTGGATCTCCATCAACCAGGCATTGTTCATTTGTTTTTATCATGGAAACAAGTAGTGTGTTAAGAAAGGGCTCACAGAATAAATATTCCTAATGGTGTTGCATATGTAACATTTTACTATATCTATTATTGTTTTCAGAATATTAACACATGCTACAAAACTGGTTAACAGACGCTAACAGAGGAGAGAGAAAGTTCAAAGACTTCCTGTGTGTTGGCACCCGAAACTGTAAATCTATAATTCCACCACATTATCACCACTTAATGTGCACAGACTATGAATTAATGAGAGTCGTAATCATATCTCCTAAGTGATACTAATTCTGCGATAAAAAGCTTCAGGCAGATCAGCAACCAACACTAAACAAAAAAAAAAACATGAGGTCTATCTCTTAACAGCGAGCTGCCACAATGACATCATTGTAACAGATATCATCGTCAGGCTCATCCTCCAGAAGAACAGGCTGAAAATCACTGAAATCTCACCCAAGCCAATACTCACACAGCAGTTGATTAAACACCGTTCATCACATGCCAAGGTAACAAAGGCAAACGCTATCCTTGAAGTAGCACAGGAGAAACAAAAATCAATTTTAACAATTAATTTTGTTTATTGATCCTCTTTGTTCCTTTTACCAAGTCAGTCAACAAAACACGTCATGGCAAGACACAGTCTCCCTGGCAAGTTTGAATGAAGACAGTATATTAAGTTCAGTCAGTGCTTGTCATATTCCTGTCATTTTATTTGAGATAACTGGAGCAACATGATTTGCATTGCGAGTTAATTATTCCGTTCCGTTAGCAGATTTGTTTTTTCCCCAGAGCAGTGATATGTAAGCCACAGGGAGAGTGATTTAAAAGAAACTTTGTGTGCATCTCTTGGAAATGGGAGTGTGGCTTATATTGATTTACAGTAGGCTTTATAATTTGGGGTTTGACTCTGCAATCTTTTCGTCTGGCTTTGATTTGGTCAATTACTTGATGTCTCTCTTTTATTTTGAGTTATGCCTTTGTTCCTGCGATACTGCACACTGATATCCCTTCAGATGAAGCATGAGATGTCTTTGAAACTGATAAAATACAGTATGTGGAAAATGTTTTTTCTCTTTAAATAGGCTGTCTCACTGATAAAAACCCTTTCAGCTGTACAGTCACTCTTTTTGTCTATTCATAATTTCAAGCCTATTCACTCCTGGTGTATTCGCAAGAATTTCTAACATTCCTTGTGAAAATATTTGTCTTGTATATGTGGTTGGAAAAACCTACTTGGCATGGAGAACTTCTAAATAGATGCTTGCATGAGATATTTTCCCTCTTTCACGACGTCCCAAAACAATGCAGCGTTGCGCAACGGTGGGGTATGACAGTCCAGTACAGGCTGTTATTCACATATAAACCACCCACTCAGAGGTAAAGTTACATTTTGGTTTCAGTGTAGACAGTGACGGTTGACTGACAGTTGAGTATCCCTCTGTGGCTGTTAGCAGGCCGGATGATAATAACTGCACCTTTTTATGAAGCGGGCTTGTGTTTATTTTCAGATTGGCTAAAATAAATAGACAAAGAGGAGACAGGGACGACAGAGTTATGAAACAGCAACGATCCAAACCCACGTAGTCATACTAAGGGACAGAAAACATGTTATCCAAATGAGGAGGATCTCAGGGTTTATTAATATGCATTGTACTGTTTCTGTACCACTAGATGGCAATGTGTCCACAGAAAAATTTTAAGTCCAGGCAAGTGCTTTGACACTCCACCCCTCCGCCCCCCACCCCTCCCTCTCCCTGTCTCTGACAATATTTTCCAGGAGATGATCCAGCATTAATATCCAACAAAGGAGAATTTATCAGGGGGATTTTGTTCTCTCGTCTCAGGCAAACAATTATCAGATATGATGGAAAATAGAACACATTTTGAAATTCAATGTAATCTTTCTTTCTCTGTGTCTGTCACACACACACACACACACACACACACACACACACACGCACACACACACACATATCCACATGCACTAACACATTCAAATGTTTTTACACACACAGACATATGCACACAACTCATACATTGTGTGGCAGGATTTATCCATGTTTTATAACCTCATTTGGTAGGGAAATGTTAACAGATGGTAATTCTCTCTGAATCATTTTATTTTACATATCAGATCATGAGGTGCTTGACATCTCCATATGAGTGACTTTTATCTGGATGTGCGATAACACAGGTTGTTCTTTCCTGTCTGTTACACAATCCCCTCATTCTCAGCCAATTGTAAATCTCCATGTTTCTCTTTCCCATCATCACTATTTTCCAGAAGGAAGAACAAGACCCATGACAGCCATGCTTAAATGTCATCTTCTGAACCTGTAGTTCAGGAGAAGGATCATGTAGAGTTACATGTCCCAAAAATAATGCTGTGTGTAGCTGAGTGGAGGTCCATTACACAGCATTATGTGGCTATGACAAAGCAGAAGGCTGAAACCAGTGATCCACTGCACAGCAGACATGCCCATCCCCCAGCCTCTAAGATAACAATACAGTGTCACTGAGAGATCACAGCTCCTGATTCTCCTGACTAGAAATCATACAGTAGGAATGCTAAAAATGCCCCCAGGTTGTAAGCTGAAAGCTAGCCCCACCCTATATTTTCACCAAGGCTAACCTGCCAGGTTTCAATAGATCTATTTTAAACTAGTTCAACACTAACTAAGTTCTAACTAAGTTCTAACTAAGTTAGACAAGAAATAGGCCTAGGTTAAGCTGTAATATCAGCTAAACAAAATAACAAAATAATTTGTTTTTGACATGGACATTTTTGAGTTGACCTTTGCACGGTCCGTTTGGCTTCACTACAAAAAGCTTGAAGAGTAAAGATAAATTTGGGTATAAAGGACTTATCGCACATGACCATCACACCATCTAATAAAATCACTGGATTAATACACTGTGATACCAAGCATGACAATTTTATAACATCTCAAGATTGCAACTCATACAGTGGTCTCCATGGAAACGGCATTCGTGTTTAGATGACTATTCAATTTCAATGTCAACATCAACACACCATCTGAGTGTTAAAATTATATCATGTAAATGACATTGGCCTACTGCTGAAGACAGTTTACAATTAGTCTAACTGACACAAAAAGTACTCTGGTTTTTGTAAGTGATGTGCATGAATATGCTAACTTTACTAATTACAGTAATTAGCAGTAATATAAATATGTAGCTAGAGCCAGCGGCCATTTAGCTTAGCATAGAAACTTGAAACAGGGGGAAGCAGAAACCAAAGTATATGAACGACAATTCACCATATTATGGGGTTTATGTACCAGTGTATTTCTTGGTTGGGAGCGATTGCTATGCAGCCAACTGGTAGACTAATTTTGTTACCTTTTGACATAGCCAGGCTAGTTGTTCCCCTCTGTTTCCAGTCTTTATTTATTTATTTTTTTTATATTTCATTTTTATTGTTGTTAATTAATTAATTAATTCTTAATGTGTTTTAATCTCAATTTGTGTAACTGTGTACGGTGTCCTTGAGTGCCAAGAAAGGCGCCTTTAAATAAAATGTATTATTATTATTATTATCATTTATACAAAGCTAAGCTAACAGGCTGCTGGCTAAGGCTATATATTCATTGTACCATACAGAGTGGTATCTCATCTGACTCTCGGTAAGAAAGCAAATATACCTAAAACTAATTTTCTATAAAAAATACTTATTTAGGATAACTAATTTGAATCATTAGTTGGATTTTCTTCATCTACTCAGGGCAAACAACACAGTGAAACAAAATAACTGCTTCTGAGCAATCTACAACTTATGAAGGAAATTAAAAACTGTGTAACTAAAGATTTAAATGTTATTGTGAGAAGAAAGCATTGTAAAGTCATTGACTGCCATTGTGCTGGAGGGGGAGGAAAGGCAAGGCAAGTCTGTTGGATGCCCAGGTCACCAACCCTTGACCTCTGTCCTCGACCCTTGAATCTCTGACATCTGTCTGCTTTTCCCGCCTTCTCTCCCTCCCCCTGTTCTGTCAAAGGAATTTGATTATGGTGGAGGGAGGAATGTGGCTTCCTAAAGTAACACACATGTTTTTTAAACTCTCAGACGCTCTTGAGAAAATTATCATAATTCAGCGAGCAAGTGTGATATATAAACAGCATGTTTGTAGCAGCTCACATATTGAATAGTTCATTGCAGCGCCACGTTGTTAACTGCTGTGTCTACTTTTCTTTGCTTATGTGAAACCAAAGAATTTGCACCTGAAAATAGATACATTTTTTCATGTTTTCTGCTTTGCTTTGTCTAGAAAATAGGTCTGTGGGCTATGACATAACAGTTACCACAGAAATCCTTCTGCATCTCTAGCTGGTGTAGATGGTTGGAGAAGGGGAGGAGAGGAAGATAGTGGGGGAGGTGTTGTACAGTGAGTACACAAGGCTTGCTTTTTCTCTCTAATGCCACGTGCTTGTATGTGCACACACACACACACACACACAAACACTCACACACACATACAAGCCTTTTCTTCCAGACTGGGTCTGATGCCCCAGCCCCCATGCTCCTATTCTCTTTACAGTGTAAATAAAGCAGCAGGGCTTACTAAATCCAATATGTCAATGGACACCAGAGCACAATGAGGAATAGATACCCCATTGGACATTCCCCTGCTACAGACTGAGCTTTCCCCGCGCTTCCCGGCCTAATAACGACACAACAAGAGTCGTGTGACTCACAGCACCCTTCCCCCACCCGTACATATTACCATTGCTCCTCAGTGCTGTCTAGAAAGGTCATGTGACCCTCATCAGCTTCCTGGGTTGGGGGAGGGGAGGCAGATTGAACCTGTTCTTTGTTAGGAGGTCAGCCCCAGCTCTATGGCAGGAAGCGCTCCTACCATACACCATGTAATAGAAGCGCAGTGGGTGCAGGAGGCAGTGTGGCGGTATTAGAGGCAAATGAGTGTTTGAGCATTCATGCAGTAGAGAGCATGCAATCAAAGCTTACATAGTGCAGTAGTAAAGCTCACTTGATAACAGCAGCTGCAATGATTTTAAAATGGCAAGAGGGTGATGTAAAAGAAAGAAAAAATTGAACCCATTTTTTGTCTTAATTAGCACTGGCTGGGTACAGTTAATATACACATGACAGTAGCGCTTCTGTTTCTGTAGAGAGAAGCAGCGTCAGATCCAAGTGTTCACTGCAGGATAGGTCCAAAAACATTAAATATTTGGTTATTTAAATAAATCAGAAATAAAGATGCTGAGCAGTTACCCAGAATTTCATTGCATCTCTACTATTTGCAGACCATGTTGTTCTTCTGGCTGCACCAGACTGTAAGTTCAGGCAGTTTGCAATGTGCCAGTGCTGGGATTCTATATGGTTACAAACCTGGACTACTGACTGAAACAATGAGAGATTGAGTCACAACAGAGTACTGGAAGGCCATTTACGCCCATCCAAATAATTTTGTCTAATTTCTAATCAAAGAACAAATCCCATTTACAGAGTATGGACAGATTAATGGAAAACACCATACAATCATTAATTCATTCAAATCATTAATCAACATAATTATTCTTGTTGTTCTTTAAATATTTGTGAGGGTGTAATCATTGTTCCCTTCTGCTTATACAGATTCACCATGTTTGACAGACAATAAAACATGTTGATTTTTACACTAGTGCTTACAAATTGATCTCTAAACTCCATTATTATTCAACATCCAGTATGAGCCTCGTCTGTGGGCCTCATGTGCATCATCATCTTGCAGTTCAACCACTGTGAAACTGCAACTCCTATATTGTACCACATCACAGCACCTGCAAAAAAGGTGACAGGCAAAGGATTCATTGAGGAACATGCAGCATGCTTGGAAATGCAGATGGGTCATATAGAGCCGGATGTATGAACTTAGCGAATTTTTAACTTGTCATTTTCTGGAAATGAGATGTCTCACTTCCTTACTGAAATCTGTAGAACAATTTACTGTGAAGAAGGGACTCTGAAACAGTGATTTGGCAGGCTGGAAAGCTTAGCTCATATATCCGCTCTCTTGTATATCTGCTCTCATCAAGCATGGATTGCTCTGGAGACCAGCTTGGACAGAACTCTCTCCACATGGTCCTACAACATCTGCACATCAGACCCTGACAGACATCTGCATGCTCATGTGAACTGTGTGTTTATCTTATTCCATTGTCTCTCATTAAGAAAGTAAAAAAAAAACTAAAAAAAAATAGCATTCCTACATATATTGTTTCATTCCTGCTGTAGATGACATGTTCCTACATTACTTTGAACATGGACTCTGTAGTTAACTTTGAGTCAATCCCACATACACCTGGTGCCATAAATACCCACTAGAGCGCCTAATGTGTCTTAGTCTGTTGCTGAAAATAGCCCTGAATAAATACATTATTTACCCCTCTCTTTGAGAAACGTTTGCTAAATATTCAGTGCCCAGATGTTTTAGGAAAATACTTAACTTTTTTAAGTTGCTTGGGGTGAGGACCACAGAAAGGACTGCTAAGCTCGTACAGAAAAATGGTTGGTTTTGGTCTTTTCATGGGATAAATTAAGAAATAATATTGGCAATACCATTTATGTTGTGGTGCACAAATAACTCTTCTGTGAACTCTTAGCGTGGTCAGTCTTCAAAGGCATAGCTGATGTTGTCTTCATGGATACCATATCTTATTTTGCACAGCAGTGTAGGTGCCAGAATTGCTTTTGGCATTATACAGAAGAGATTGTGGTGGACTTTCAAACATAAGTTAAAAATCAAATTGTTTTTCTCACCAACAAGCTGGACTAAAATAATGACAAAGGCCTACTGTAGATATCCTGTAAAAGAGCGGCCACAGTCATCCTTTCCCATTGAGAAGATTAAGGCACTAAACATGTATGAGTATGTGTAGTATGTGCCATTGGCTATATTCTGTTTAGTGGTCGATTTAGCCAGTGGCTTTTTGGATGTGGCAATAAAAACAAATGGACCAGGAATGGTTGGCTCTTCCCATCCAATACACAAAACCCAGGATGTTCTGACAACTCCTTCAGTCCTACCTCGGTGTATGAAGGCATACCACTGCAGTTATCACCATACTGTAGTTATATGCTATACGTGTGACCTGTAGAGACATAACAGCCAGAAGAATAGTTATGTAATAACTGTTGCCACAGATACAAGTAAAAGGGAGAGTTTATCAGCTGTTGGCTTTGTACTCCCTCAAAGCAATAAATCCCTGTAATACTCCAGGTATATCTGACTTGCCTTGTTGTGCTACTCATTTTTGGCCTCAAAGACCTCATCACATCCTCAAAGGTGGCTCATCCCCTTTGGTACAATGGTGAGATAATGATATTGTTTCAGTCTCATATTTATTGGTTTCTTTTTTCACATACGTTTTATTGTTTCAGTTTTTCATTTACAAATTATACATTGTGACTATCAGGGTAGCCAAGATTTTAGGAATACTTAAGTCCCACTGATACAACCCCCACCCCCTTTTAAAGAAAACAATTTTAAATTTTATTTCCCCAAATAGATAGATAATAATAATTAAAAAAAACAAAAAACACACACAAAATGAAAATTTAATTAAAAATTACTAGTTGTCCGGCTGCACGCATGTTTTGTTTTTAATGCAGAAACAGTTGTGAACACACACAAAAAGAATGTATGAATGAATAATAAATAAAAGTAAAAATCCTGGGATCAGTGAATAACAATAACAATTTGAATTGAAGAATATTAACTCCATCACAAAACAACAATGACCCCCCAGTATTACTTTAGCAAGTAATATATCGTGCGCAGATATTACTGTAGGTACGGTAACCAAAGGAATGTGTCACACCAGTGTAGAGCCGTAATGATGTCAACTTGTTATTTACTTTCCAAATCTGAATGACTGAGCAAGGCGAAAGGAGAATTAATCAACCGCTGTGTGACCGGGCAGGCGAAAAATAGTGGAGTGTGGGGGAGGGGAAGAGAAGCTCAGGGGCCAGATAGACAACATGCAAGACTGTAGCTTGTGAGACTCAGCTCATTGCTTACACTACAGCAAAAATATTAAAGTAATAATACACTTTAGTACGTTTTTCATTCGGGAGTTTGCTAGTTTAATGGTATAAGTTAAATTAGCATACTCTTGTGGGTGAAATCTGAGCCAAGCGTAGCTCCATTTTAGATAGGATACATTAACATACAGTAGCTTATTGGTACCGGTACACAGCCGTTGAAACAGTCTTTGGACGACAGCATACGTTTATCTCTTTATGTAAGATGTACTCCCCTTGTAAAGATAGCTAGGTGTTTACAAGCTGACATTTTAGCACATAATCTAGCCAATTGGGACAGTGAGTTATACAAGATATAGAATTGTTAGTGAGTTAATTGATAAACTTAAGCACTTTGTTGTGTTTTTATGTTTTCAATATTCAGGTTTAAGGTCAGCCTTCACCCCCCCACCCCCCCCCCTCCTATTCTCTGTCTACGTCTCTCTCCCGTTGCCGATCAGCGCCTGCTGCTGCTGTCTCTCTACGTTCCTGTTCTCAGTGAACGGTGAAACTCCACTGAGTAGCCTGCAGCCTCAGCCACAGAAACTCGGGTTGTTTTCCCCCCCCCCACCCCCAACTTTACCGCCAGTTGTCAGTTTGTCTGGGCGAATACGCTTCGTTAGCACACCGAATAAGCCGACAGTGAGTCACACAGCAGCGATCGGAACTTGAAATATGACGATAAGCAAAATGGGAGGAAAGTCGTTGCTAGCTCACTGAAGTTGGAGGTTCTCCTTGTGGAAGAGGAAGAGGTGGCGGCGGACACCACGAGTTCACTCTCACAATAAAAGGTAAGCCAGTAAAAAAAAAAAAAAAAAAAAAAAAAGTCGAGTGGCGTGTTTTTGGCTGCACTGCATTCAGGCAGCTTCTGTGTTTGTGTGGGGGGTTTTATGCGATGAGGATAATGACTTTCAGAAATTGGTGATTATGGCGTTGATTAGGAGGTTGCCGGCATAGCTTAGTCACCCATTGACTCACACGTGTGTTGAAATTCCAGTCTGTGTCTTTTAATTTTCTCTCTTTCGTTGTTAGTTATTCAAACAACCTACTTTCCTCATGCTGTGTGTTATTTTGTCTCTCACACTAACAATATATCTTGGTAGCTGAGCTGTGGACTACTTCACCAAATACAATAAGTTTTACAGGTTGATCGTTGTCCCAGTTTGGCGAATAATTAGGATATCCACTCTGCCTTTTATAGCACAATAGAAAACATCCACCATATCAAGTTGCACCAGTGCAGTTTCAGTCATTTTGTTGAAGCTGAAATATGAATGATACATATTTATATTCCCTTGCAGACTTAAAGCGCATGAGTGGGGGAGGGGAAAGACATTCAGCTGTACTAGACATTGCCACCAGTAGTTAAGGGACAGTTCATGTTACTGTATAACTACAATGTTAAGCTGTTTCCTGACTGTGGCAGCTGTAACTGTCTTAAAGCACAAGAGAGGCATCTATATATCAAAAGTAACCTGCAAAATATGAAGCTTAAGGACATTGTGATTCTGCATGTCCACATAACACTTACTAAAACAGTTTACTTTTTTACGAAAAGATTAAGAAATGTTGTGTGACCTACAAATTCTTCTTATTTTCTATCTAGTAGTCCTGGCTGTTCTCTGTAGGTCATGGAATAATGGGATGCAGCATGTACAAACACAGTTAAGATGTCTCGCCTGGCCTCTGAGCATCAAAGTGTTCATTATCTCTGTTAAAGCAAGACATGAGAAGGATTCAGATGAAAATAACATTCAAAACACACTGCTGTTTGAATGCTTTTCTAATCTGATACTACATCAGTGGCCCGAATAATGAACGCTAAAGTGATGTCCCCATTTTCTTGTTGACCTGGTGTCTGTTGTTGTATGTTGTTTGTTCACAACATCAGTCAGTCTTGTTTAGCTACTGAAATCACATGGAGGCATTTTAACAAAGAAGCTGCATTGGAGGGTAAACACTGGGGAGAAGATACTGGCAGTACTAGATTTGACATGTTGGTTACTGCTGCCACCTTTGTGTCTGTTTTTTTTTTTGTTTTGTTTTAAATAGTAAGCTATTGGATATAAGCTGGATGACTCCTACTACTCTTCACTAATGCCATCACCACAGAGACACCAGACAGCAGTTGTATTTATTGGATTTACATAATGAAAGAATATACCATCATGAATGGGTGTCTTTCCCTGGAAATGTTGAGACGATACGATTATGTAATAGAGCCATCTGTTTTTCAAAAAAAGAAAATCAGGCTCAAACAAATAAAAATAAGCGCGTAAATTGTTATAATTTGAACATAACCAACAGAGCTCCATCCTGAATTACGTTGTCAAATTGACGTTGCTTTGTTTAGTTTGGTTTGGTTTGGTTTAACAGAGGGTTTCAGGTTATTGTCATGGTAATGTTACTGTAAATTACTTCCATATCACAAAGTCAAGAAATTATCTTATTTTTATTCACTATTTTTTACATATGTGGAATGGAATTTAAAATGCTTCCACACATTTCTTTTCAGACATTTTGGTGTCATGATTATTTGTTCATTATAGCTTGCTAGTTTACTCCATTTTGCGTTAATGAAGAGATGAACTAGTTTACTGAGAACACAAGGGCTGCCCCCAATACCATGTTCAGGGCTGCAAAGCTTCAGTGAGAATTACAGTTATTTCAGATGCTGGACTTTTTCAACATCTTGCTGGCATTGTTGTACCTTGGCAGCCTGTCACATGGTCATGTGTCAGAGTCCCAGTGTCAGTGCTGGTAATGTGAGATGAGAGCAATGACACACAAAACTATTACTAAGGTTAAATGTCCTTGTCTCACAATAGCTAAAAATAATTGTTGATGTATCATGAATAATGTTGGATTATCATTTTTTAATTCCCGGGACTGTTGTGGCAATGTACATAATACTAATAATAATAATAATGATAATAATTATTATAAAAAATAATTATTATAACAATAGCAAAAAATGCAGCATTCAAATGCTGATTTGGACGCAGATTACCATGGCAACAGTTGAAGCTTTGCGGCATTCGGTTCAGCCCTAGAGACCACATGGCATTCAACTGATAAGAGCCCCCTGGAGTACAGGGAAGGCTTTCACATCATGTATTTATCAGTTTAGCATTCGGTTAAATCTTGACAATTTAGTAAGTGGACTTTGGGGTTGAGATTAGTTTGAATTCGGTAGATTAACTGTAGATGAAACATAGCTAACTGACGTTTTTGTTTTGCATAGTTGAATAGTTTTGCTTGATGTAATGGAACATGTGGATTATAAATACATATTGCTATATGAATATAAATATACATTTTGTGTGATTTGCTCATATTTGCAAACATATACCTGTTAACATTGTGACATTGATTTCAGCCCTATTGCCTTGCCTTACCAGCAGGTTTACCCATTTTGTCAACAGAGGTGAGGGCTGGCGGTGAAGACTAATTGCAGTTGTTACAAAAACAGGTTTAGTGCTGCCTGTTAAAAGAACTATAGGAGTTTTATTATGTCTTACTTACATGTTTCAGATAACATAACAGTTTCCAATTATTGATTTTTAAATATGTTATTTGTTTTTTATTGTGAGAAACCAAAATTTGGGGTTTCAGTAGATGCGACATAGATTTACTGAGTCCTCAGAGGGCATAAACGAATAATGTTGTTGGCCCACAGGTCATTGTCTACCTGCATCTTGTTCAGTGACAGGATTTGAGAAGAAACATGTTCTCTGCGATTTCAGTGCTGTAAATGGACTCAGGTCTGGAAAAAACTGGATGGCCTGTAATATGTAATAATCATAATTCATTCATCTGGTGGCTTCTAGTCACTCCTCAATTTGCTCTAGATTGATTTTTGATAAGTCATTCGAATGTGACTGTTGTGGATTCAGTGAACTGTGGCACAGAAGAGACAACAGCAAATCTAAGGTACATTGGGTTTAGACTGTGTGTTCAAAACAGAAATGTATCCCCTGCTCATAAGTAGGGCAAGGAAGTCCCTGAGAAAGCCCATGTCAGCCTTGTGGTGCTGCAAAGCTTTGTATCGGGCTGTCCAAATATTTCTGTAGCAGTATTTATTTATGATAGGCCATGGGGGGAGGTGAACCATTCTCTCCCTCCAAAAGAGACATGCAGCGTTCATGGGCTATCTGCCAACTGGCAGACTAGTGGTTACTCTGAAATAACGCCCATACAAGTACTGGCTAGTTCAAGGCTATAGTTATTTATTTGGATTCATTTTGGATTTAGGGTGGCTCTGTTTATCGTTGTGTGAACATGTGTCTGTTGTGCCTTGGCTCTGTCCTTGTGTGTATTTAAATTAGTGGGACAAAGCCACATATCTTTAAGGGTGTAAACTTTTCAGTGTCATACAGCTAATCAGTTTCTATTCCTACTGTGTCTGAACCCATTGTAGCTAATGATTCAGGTTCCTTCTTTCTTTATATGTTCATTGCTTTTAATGAACATCTGTCTGTGTCGCATTAGGCTCAGTCAATAGACACACACATTTTGTTTCCAAGGACAGTCTGCATGTAGGCAATGTCATTTCTTAATATTGACTAAAAGGAGAGTAGAAAATGATCTATGTTGCCATCATTGTAGTGTGCTTGGTCTGTAATTTTTAACTAGATTTTCAGAAGTAAGGTGTTGGGGGCACAATTATGCTGGTGGATGACTGTTCAGGAAGTTGTGCAAGCACATGCATGCCAGAGTGAGAAACTTTTTTTTTTTTTTTAACAAAAGGGAATATTGTTTTTTCACTGTCTTTTCACCCCCTGTTGATTGAGCTACGAGAGCTTATCCTGTCAGTAAATGTGAAGAAAAGTATGTACTCAAAAACATAAAAAGAACAGCATCTAGAGACCACATCTTGAACTGCTATGGCTTCACACGCCATGTTTTGACAAAGACTTCTTTAATGTCTGAAATGTGGGTGGGACTGGACAATAAATCAGTATTTTAATTAATCATCGCCTCACGAAAATCACATTGTGTCAAAATTCTCACATCAAGAATATCATGGTTGACAGTTCTCATGTGTAAATGAAGTTATGAGTGAAACTTTTACCATAGTCAGAAGATTTTTCCCAGCAACTTAATCTGGAGCTCACACCCGTTGATATCAGCGCACATCACAGAATTTTAAGCTCTATGATGGTATGTTTGTCACCGATAAACACACTGGGAGTTGTAGTTAACTTCTCATCACACTTTTTATGTACACGGACTTGTACATTTGACTTTTTATCAAAGAACCAGATATTTTATAATGCGGTTATTCACCTTTTTCATGTCCGTCGAAGCCATGAAAGTGCTCCATTTGCTCAATGTATCTCGATCAAACTGATCGAGATGCGTGTAAAAGTCCGTGTAGCACTTGCATGCGACGCAGTTACTATCACAGATAATGTCGCCTAGATGACGGTATTCCTGTTATCAGCGGTAGCTCATCCTGGTGTTGGTTAAAAGTCACGAGGCTGGGCCGTGCCCTAACGTAAGAAACGCTTAATACACGCAACACACAAAACTTGCATTATCCAGATCCATCTGTATTTATATCTTCAGTATATAGATAAGTCTGTTGGTTTAGTGCGAGAGCTTTACTTACTATCGTCAGCCGCACCAGGATGCCTGATTTTCGTCCACCATGCAGATTAAACATTGAACACAGTTAGAAATAGTAACACAACTGCGACACACAAGTCCATTTGTAAAGCTTATTAAGAAACATGTTGTTTTTCCCAAATACCTGTCCACCTGCGCTCTCTCCACTTGTCCATGCCGATGTCAGAATCGCACACGTGAAACCAAAAGTGGAGGAGTCCAATCTGATCTCTGGAGGGGAGGAACCAAATGTGATGATTCTGATTATTAATTGTATATCTATACATGGATAACACATTGCCACGTATCTGGTGAAATTTGCTGTATTTTTTAATATTGCTATATATATATATATATCGCAGAAAAAAAGATATCACAATGTCAGTTTTTCCAACATTTTGCCGTCTTAGCTCCAGCTGTCAGGTGTGTCTAACATTTTCTGTGACTTCTGGAGCCAACACTCCAACATTCACACTCAAATGCATGCAGTGATCGAGCAAGTGTATGATGGTGTCTCTCTTTCCCAGTCTTTACCCAACAACTTCCATTACTTGTTGTATCTACAACCAAGTGCACACCATCACCCCTTCAAGCATCATCGCATGTTACTAAATTGACATTTAATGGCAGTCCCACACTTGGGCACAGAAGTCAGTAATTTCATAATGAAAGAGGAAGGAAAACATTGCACAGATTAGTTTTTTGTGGTGGTGTTCTGTTGTGAATGTACTCATGAGTTATCTGTCTAAAGCTTTGGTCAGGCAGCCAGTGGTAGGAGTGTGCTGTTGTCAGGAAAACCATGAATTGTGGCTTTGAGCACACTGCTCCGGAAACGAAACAACCATCTGTAGAATGCCAGTGAAAGTTTCAAGTGTGCTGCTGCATAGTTTGTAATTTCCTTTTTCCTTGAAGTTTGAAACTTGTCAACATCATACCACAGACTGATCCTACCATGAACGCATACTAAATGGGGAAAAATGGAGCACATGCATCATCGCTCTACCCTTACAGTTGTATATAATTACACAAAGAGTTGATTGATAACTTCTATCAACTAATTTCTGTGCTGTGTAAAAGGTCGGTTTTTATTATAGGAGATTAATGGTCTATTAATATCTTCCCAAGAAGACTACATTGTTGGTCTGGTCATGTGTCTTCATCAAGTGAGGCCATTAATGGACGAAGGAAGAAGTCAATGTACTTCGATTAAAAATTTGGTATTGCTATCTCAGCATTGTCAGTAACTGTGTTTGAATTGTCATGATCTAAATACACATATAGATGAAATAAAATGACCGGAGGTATGTGCACTCAGAGGTCTGTGTAGTTACAATGAGAAATGAAAACATTTCCAAACTTTTCATTCTGTGAGTGGAATCAATTGCCCAGCAGGATATACGCTGTTTAGAGGACACACACACACAAACACAAACGGACTACGAAGGGAAATCTTTGTTGTGTGGTGTTAATGTTGTACTGTGTAAACGCGAGGTAAAAAATAAGTCGAGGCATGGCTTAGAATAAAGATCAGTATTTCAGCTCACTTGTCTGCTTTGTTTGTTTGACCCTGATGTCAGATGGAAGGAAAGCTCAAGGAGAGTGGGGGGTATTCAGGGTGGCATGAGCAGCTGTTGACAGAGAAGCAAGATCTTTTGGTCACCATAGCAACACTTGTATTGCCCACACTGGGTTGTCTCTGTGTTTACAGCTTATTTGTGCAATCCTCATCTTGCTGAAAAAAGAATTGCCTGGCTGAGGCCTTTTATGTTGTCTTTACAATCTCAAGGACACTTAGTTCTTTTTTTTCTATTGACTGAATATAGAAATATATGTTTACTCAACTACATAAAAATGGCTAAAATTTTGTTTTTTTTCAGCAAAACTGTGATTATGTAAAAAGCTTGTTAAGACATGTATGTTCCCCTAAAGATGTAATGGTTTCAGTTCCTGTCAGTGGTGGAGACAATGGTCCCTTCTACAATATGTCAACACAGATGAAGGCTGTCAGATGTTCTCATTATTCAGTCTGCTGTTTTTGATGAAATATACAGATAATTTTGCCTCTATTTCAGATGAAATACACAGGAACTTGTGGCTCTTTATCATATTATGCAACATGAAGATACAAAGTATGCACTGGCCTAGATTAGAAATGATCTCATTTTACAAACTTGTCTTTGTTGTACAGTGAATTATATTATGTAAAAGACAGAGCAATTGAAATGGAGCAATAAACTATAATTATGTACAATTCTTTATCTATATATATATATAGTGATATGAGTGCAGGGTCAGACTATTGAAGGGATTATTTGTTTTCTAAGTACAAAGTAACAGATGACATGCAGAATGTCCATTTTTCTTCTGATTTATTTTTTAATTCCCACAGTCCCTTCCACACGACGTATTTACTTGCCACCCACCCCCACAGAGGCATATACATGTGCATGCCCTACAGCGGCGGCTTCTTTGTGTGCTTACATGCACATATTGAAACCAGGTTATTTGGAGAAACAAGATTAAGGCAGGGAATCAGACAAAGTGTTGACATGCAGTAACCGGGTTACTGTAAAAACTGTCTTTAGAAGTAACTGGTCAATAATCAGATATATTTCCTACACCATGCTATATATATATATATATATATATATATATATGCGCATTGGTATATTAAAGTCAAAATGATAAAATGATACATGCATCAAGTTCTCCTACTTACATGACAAATGGTCACATTTGTCTGTGGCCAAATGTGACCATTCCAGTATCAACTCATTTAAATGTAATCAATGCTGAACGATATGCATTTTTGCATTTAATTTTCACTGAAAAGATATTAAAGGATGATGATGTGATTTTTACTGGGGTCTGTGCCAAACAAGCATGTCTCTTTAAGGAGAATATGATTTGTAGGCTGAGGCATCTGTAGCACCACAATGATTCTTTTATCATGGTACGTTGTGACACATTTTACCTTTATCAAAAAATTGAGGCTCCTGCAATTTGGATACTGCACTTGGTCATATTACGATTTTGATACTATTTTTGATTAATTGTTCAGCCCTCATTAAGATATGATCAGAAACTGCCGGGTTACCTGGTGATCAGACCAAAAATATCATTGACTTAAAAAACTGAAAGGATCTGTGTTGGTGTGGGCATGTTGCTACAGGTACTGGATGTAATACTGTCCAGGAAGTCCAGTTGGAATAATGCATCCATTAATATTAAGGATTATAAGAATCAATCACACTGCACAGCAGTTAATAATTCTGTCATGAGGAAGCAGCTGTGTAAAATCTGTCATTTTCACGTATTTAATTTTATTTTCAGTTGTAGTCTTGACTTTTATTTTGGATAGAGGAACGCTGAGAGTAATCAATCCTTTTGTCTGTCTCTTAGTGATTTTACACTAACAAAACAATAACAATTTTAGTGTCTATTCTTTGACAATATATTGTTTCCTTTACCTTTTACTCCTAAACTCAATAAAAGTAATAGGGATATTTTGGTCCTTTTATGTATGTAATGTACTGTCCACATCAATAGGGAAAAAGCCCAGGGGTTCTGTTCTTTGAACAATGTAAGAGTGCTGATATCCTTTTGTTTCTTCTGAGAATACTAAATGACACCAATGGGCAAGTGGGAGTTGTCATTTTTATTTGATTCTAATGGGTTCAGCATGAGGGTGGATCTTAGGTCCTGACGCCCCCGATTAGAAGCCATCATGATGAATCCTTTCAGTGATCCACGCTGTCTGTCACCATCCCCCATTCATTCCCTTAGGTGAAAATATAATTGATGGTGGCGCCTGTGAATGTGCACTTCTCTCTTGAAAGAGAAAGACACACCTAATGCTCATATTCCTGCAAATCTGTCAAGGCTTATATCAAAGATTTGGCTCATTGTAGTTGGTGTGAGGATCGTAGCGTTGGGACACGTTTTGCAGTATTATCGGCTGTAGTTGCACTAATGTCTTACCCTGATGACCTCTTTGATTGTTAACTGCTGGAAGAACCATTAGGTTAGGCCTAGTGGTTCCAGGGGTGGTCAGCCATGTGCTACGGAGAGCCAACAGTATGAACGATTTCATTTCGACTGATCACCTCAGCGGATAATTTCTTGTACGAGTTCTTTCCCTCCACTTAAAGGAGTGTTACTCAGTGGGTGGAGTCTTTGGTTGGAATGAAGACCTACACACTGTAGTTTCTCTTGGCACACAGTTGGCCACCCCTGGTAAACATTTAACGTGTTGCCACCCATAGGAAGCGTGGGAGAAGTGTTTCCCCTGGAGACTGAGGGCTACCATCCCCCACCGTGTGCCGACCTACATTGGCTGCCGCTAAGTGACTCATTGAGAGAGGCAAAGAATAATGCTCAAATGGTTGTTGTGATTACCTGTGTGGGGATCATTATTTATCACCCTGCTCCCATTCCACCATCCCCCTCTCTGATTCCCCTCCCCCACTTTCTCTCTCTCTCTCTCTCTCTCTCTCTCTTCCTCTCTCTCTCTCACTCCCCTCCCCCCCTGAAGACTGCAGCCCAACCAGAAGCTTCAAAGGCGGGTTTTACTCAGCAGAGCAGTTCAAGAGAAAATGGCTGCTGTTTCCAGGTCTTGTTTGCACATCTGTCAGGAGGTGACTGTGCAGGAGAAAATGGGGTCCCTGGTATGCTGGTTTTTAACATCATTCTTTTCAAACCTGCATGTGTAGGAGATGGCTGGTTGTGTAGTTCTCATTACTCCATTACTTATACATTCAAATGTTTATGTTCAAAAAGCGTTTTAATTGTTGTCAGTGGTGAATGAATGATTATCATCGTAAGCCTGTTTCAGAGTGCTGTGCATGGAATTATTTGCAGTGGCATGTTTGTTTACCCAGGGTAGCGGAAATTGTAACAATACCATTTTTTTACACACACACACACACACACACACACACACACACACACACACACACACACACACACACACACACAGAGGATGTCAGTGTTGTATCATTAAAATCTTTTATGACAAAAGGCTTTCTTTAAAGTTGTATATTTACAGCAATGTAAAAGCAGTTCTCCAAAATAGTTTGCAGTGAATGATAATTCATGTTTCCAGCATGTTCTCTCTTACACATATATCCTTAAATGAATGTCTATCCTTAGATACTCTAACCTCAGAAACTATTTCCTTTCTTTTGACTATAAGTTATATCAAAGTCAAAGTTGCTTGGATTCAACACAGATATTTAGTAAATGATAATCATCTGCTGTCTTGCCTAAGACATTTGAATAGCCTTAATTAACACACATGCTCTAATGCTCTCATCAGATGTCATGATCTGTGATGACAGTTTGAAATACAAACACCTATACTAGAAAGTTAGTGAAACACTGCACTAGCATTGTTGGCGTCAGTGTTGGATTTTGTAAAAACAAACTGCCAACGACTTCAGGTCTATTCATATTAAAAACTTTCGAAATGGTTGTGATACCTTTTTTATAAAATTTACAAAGCTTCGGGGTTCAGTTAGATGCTTCTCTATATATATATATATGTATATGGTAAAGCACAGACTCCTGGTTGGGGAACTGTTGCGGTTAAAGGGCCATTCAGCTGTTTCATTGAATATTTGCAGAGTCACATTATGTAAAGGTATGCCAAAGCATACTTGAAATTTTTCACAAGATAATGATCCACAAATGTTTGAACCTAAATTAAAAGTTCACCTCGTCTACATCGGCTGTGTAGTGAAAGCAGCACGTCGCTGCAGTCCTGTGTGGGTTCTACACTGGAAACATTCAGCCACAGTGCTGTTGTTCACTCAGTGCCTTCAGCCCAATACACTAGCCACGTAGTTACACAAGAATATGTTTTGGGTGGCAATTGTGTGAGGGAAGTGTGAGTTGTTACATGACTTGTGTAGATGGTATTTGTTTGTCAGACATGCATGAGATGGAAGACTGAAAAATGCAGCAGATGTAGTCACATTATGAAGACTTATTATTCTTCAGCTTTGACCACATCCTTAGGCCGTGATGCACTTAGGTGAATTAGTAAGCTGCTGGTGTAGTTTACATTGTCAGTAATTGCTACAAGAGTGCAGTGATCAGTTAACCATAGTGTTAACCATAATGAGCCTGTTCACCACAGGAGGGGTTCATTCATTTATCATTTAGTTTTTATTAGTCTATCCCAGCCTGTCTTTTATGCAGTCGTCGGATTGCACTTGGTAATGTTTTAATTTGACTCTCAGAAATTGTTGGTTTTGGACTTAAATGTTGACATATTTGCCTCTGTTTTTGGATACTGAGTCTATTGTGACAACATTTTGTCACAACAAAAATAAAAAAAAGCTTATTTCTGGTTGTTGCTAGTGTATGATTTGACAGGTCATTTGTCTGATCCGCCAGTTGAGAGAATGGCAACTTACAACATTTCAAGGAGAAACCTGTCCATTTGGCAGGATCTTTCAACATAAAACATCAGAGGATTAAGAGAGGAGAACAAAGAAGGAATAAAACAGGTGTATTTGTGTCCAGTGTGAATTTTGGACACCACTGAATAAAAAAACAGACTGGGCTGGCAAATGAAAGGGGGTGCAGAACATGGCAAGACAGCTCGGTTGTTGGAATTTTGTGGAGCTCAGCAATGTGAGTTGTGGGTCAGCAATGCAAGTACCTCAAAGTGGTTAATTTGTGCTGTGAAAACAGTTTTTTTTTTTTTTTTTTTTTGAATGGAGCAGCCTTATAAGCAACTGTATTTCTTTTCCCATTTGTGATGTCTTCCTTTTTTCAGAGGAATCATACCTTCAGATGTTATCAGTAAGGTTGATAAACCATAGCCATAGCAAAGGTTATCATATTGTGTGGTTTCCTGGATGGCACATTGTTTGGTCAAAGGAGGCTCAGATGCCCAGGGAGTGGGTGAGGGTGGCATCGTGGGCCCATCTGTTAGAGTTATCATTGCTCCTGCCTTGCACCGAAGGGACCTGAGCCCCCCTCCACACTGCCTGTTAATTACGTTTCCAGTTGTTCGGTATGTAGCTTGTGTTGCCTTGGGTGCAGTGGCTGCCTTGCTTTGATGTGGCTAGCCCTTCCTAGTCCCATAAGTAAGCTAATTAGCGAAAGAGAAACATGGTGACAGTGGTCAAAGCAGGTCGACAAGCTTGGTTTTGTTTTTTGGAAAAAAAAAAGAGCAAAGAGCCTTTGCCTTTTTGAGTGTGATTTTTTTTGATGATGTAAATGATAATGAGAACGTATGAGATGAAACCAAAATTTTGTTTAGTAATATTTCCGCAGGATTCTGTTCTATTTTTTTTGCAGTTGCAGGATTTTTTTTTTTTTTTTTTTTACTACAGGTGTAACATAATAGCACCCCTTTTTCTGTTACAAAATATGAGTGGAGCATCACATGGTGGCCACACCAGTTGCAGAGGTTGTTATAATTCCAGCCCTGTAGTATGTCTGCTGTGGTACAATAAAGGTAGACTCTTTCTGAAAGAATATACCAAGGTGAAAGTGAATAATTCATGTTGAGTAACATGTTCAACCCCTCTGGCTGCATGCCCACTGGTAATTGGGACAACACCATTCTCTATTTTGCTCGGTCGCTCTTGTTGCTATGCTACCAAAGGGAAACTTGAGTGGGCCTGGACAGTGTTTGGAATGAAGGTTGGACAGCCATGCAGTCTTCATACCTGACACCATCCCCCTTTATTTCTCTTTTTATTCTCAGCAAAATGTCTGTCCCTTTATCTCCCAGTAGATGGACAGGAAATAGTTGTATTCCTTTTTTACGTCATGAGTGATTGTCAGGTTGCAGTTTGTTTCTTTTGCTTTACTTTAACTTGCTTACAGGGCCATTCTTTTGCTTATCGTATTTAGTTACACATTTGTGTTTGTTTACATTGTGTTTTTGGGTCTATAAGTAATCTCATTCCAACTCTATTTACTCTGCTCTCATAAAATTGTATGCATGAGTCAGTGGAAAATGATAAAGTCTACAGTATTCTTGCAGTGTTCATCAGCCTGAGGACAAATATGTGATGGAATTCAAAACGTAATTGCATTTTTGTTTCCTCAGCTCCCGTCAGTTATGAGACAGTCTCAATTGAAATGTTAACATAAGCTCTATTAAACACCCCTATTTGTTGAAAATAACTCAGAAGGGAAGGTCAGGCTGCCTGCTATGAATAATTAGCCCCTTGGTCTCATCTGTAATTCACTAGATGGGTTGTAGACTGGCATTTAATATCCTTACTGCTTTATCAGGGCTCTTTCCATCTAGATGGTTGGCCGGGTCACTAATGGGAAGCACCATTCAGTTCTCAGTGGAAGCCAAATGGATATAGACACTCCCATTAGGCCAGAGAAGAGAGGATGGGAATACTTAGATCTAGTACTATTCATGGATTCACAGGTTAAGTGACCCAGCTATTGACATTGTCAAAGGAGGGAATCATGCATGCAGCAATGGGCAAGACGAGAGTGAGCATGTACTAAGAAAGGCTGGAGGTGAGGGCTTTCCTGTGTGCGTGTGGTTGTGTGTCTATTAAAATGTATCAGCACATGACTGTGTGTCACTAAACAAAGCCCGGGACACATTTGTGCAGTGTGCAGAATTGGTATCCATTTTTATAGGAACGTGATAAAGATATCATTTGTTACAGTGGCTTAAAAATATGTCACATGCAAGACTGCGTACCTAAATGTTAATTTCAACCTCTAATTTTTGATTAAATTTACAGGAGTGAACCCAGCCTTCCAACATACCTCCTCCCTTTCATTGGGCTAAGATGAGTATTACCAGTGACGAAGTGAACTTCTTGGTCTACAGATACCTCCAAGAATCAGGTTTGTCTCACTGATACAATGACAAAAACAACGACACAATGAACTGACTTTTGGCGCGACACATTAATTGTTGATATCTTTTTCCCAGCATTGCAGGGTTTTATCGTTTGTGCACACATAGTTGTATAGAATGCCGTTATCATGCATAAACAGTTTGTAAAAACAAAACACATAATATGCTATTTTTATGTTACGCATGGTCAAACATCACATGTTCAATTACAGCAAGATTTTTCTTTAGCTTATAGTGGAAGGAAATAAACAGGCACACTGCCTCTTAGACGCCAACGTGCTATTCACTCTTCAATCAATGATTTAAATTCCCGCTGCTCAGTTTTATTACTGTTTACTGAGTGTGCCTCTGAAGCCATTTGGCAGAATACAAGCTACTAGCTGCTCAGAGGTCAACACTGATATTGGCATGCCTTATTATCACACTCTCAAATGTCATGCTTGCTACGCCATTCAGTTTTTTTTTTAGTATTCAATTACTGTTAGCTTTGTTTGGATCAGACAAGACTTTCCTTTGAATATTTGAGTTGTGTTTGTGCACATCTTGTGCTTGGCACTCTGGCGTTAATGAATGTGAATGGTGTTTTGTTTTCAGGTTTCTCTCACTCAGCATTCACCTTCGGCATCGAGAGCCACATCAGCCAGTCCAACATCAATGGAACACTAGTGCCCCCTGCAGCCCTCATCTCCATCCTGCAGAAAGGGCTTCAGTATGTGGAGGCAGAAATCAGCATCAATGAGGTGAGGGCACGGACCTGCTTTTTTACACTCCCATAGATGTTTTCTATTGCTAATGATACAAAGACAAACTTTGATCTCTATGACAACACACCGGTTTAACTGCAAATGCTTTTCACAGTTTTGCTGATTCTTATACTGAAAGAAACACTGAATGATATTTGTAGAGGAATGCCAACTAGAAATCACATTTTACCCCTAATTGATCATTATCGACGCCATACAAATGATTAATTAAAAATCCCTTTACCTCATGATGTGTTATTTTCCGCTGTCATCCCGACAGGATGGCACAGTCTTCGACGGTCGGCCGATCGAGTCGCTGTCGCTCATTGATGCGGTGATGCCAGATGTGGTGCAGACGCGGCAGCAGGCCTTCCGCGACAAGTTAGCCCAGCAGCAGGCGGCCGGTGCCATGGCAGCTTCAACCTCTGGAAACCAGTCTAATGCACCAAAGAATGGAGAAGCCACTGTCAATGGGGAGGAGAATGGCACTCACAACATGAGTAAGTTGAATCTAAACATGGGTGTCTCAGTTATCTCCCAGTAGAAACTCACATGGTCAGTATGAAGTAATTATCTGATAGAAGAAGGGTTAAAAGAAAGGGGCTAGTAATGATTCAATCTCCTGTTCTGAAAGTCTGTCTTTCATGTTAGTTTTTAGACTTGCAGCTTACAAGGAAGAATTCTTTATTTCTATTGATGAAAAAAATAACTTACTAATTATAATGTTGACTCGGAGTGAATGCCAGTACCAGTTGAAACTGAGAAACCCCAGCATTATTATATGAATCTGTATGTAGAATTTTTACACTCGGAAACAAAAATAGCCGTGTTGTTTTCACAGAATGTGATATCGTTAGCAGTTGTTTAGCTTCCTCTGTGAGTGAAACCAGAGAGGTGTAGATCAGGTGCAGCTTAAGACAAGGGGGAGAGGAGTGTATGTTCGTATCAGTGTATACCCTTGGAATTTAATTTGAAGGTGTGGATGGCAACAGGAAGAGTTGGGTGTGAGTAAAGTTTCACAGTCTGAGGATACAGGTAAACAGGGAGGTAGAAATCAAATGAAAGCTTTTCTCTATTATAAAAGCTGCATCCATTACTGCGACTGGGTTTCTTGTTATACTGCGAAAATGGTGTGAATGCAAAGTAGGTCAGTTTTTCAGACTGAGATAAATAAAAATAGCACTGGCGCTTACCAGCAAAAACTTTCTCCATCCGTCTCTGTTGTTTGAAGGTAGTCTTTACCGACTTAAACACGTGGCAACAATTAATATTCATTAGAGATGAATTTATCAGCAGTTAAGTTTGCTGACAGGTGTTGGTGTACGTGTGTTTGCATGTGTGTGTTGATGCATTTATAAATATGTATGTGTGTGTATCTGTCTGTGTGCGCGCCGACTCTTCTCAGATAACCACAGTGAGCCCATGGAGATGGATGTAGACGTCGCGATACCAGCCAGTAAAGCCACGGTGCTGCGAGGCCACGAGTCAGAAGTGTTCATCTGTGCCTGGAACCCTGTCAGTGATCTGCTGGCCTCAGGGTGAGTCTCTGTCTGTGCTGAAACAGATCGCTGGATGAGTCATACTATATTGTATGCACGCTTTGGCTTTTATTTTGAAAGATGAATGGCTTCATATGAACTGCAGCTGACAGCTTATATTAAACAATCTTTTGACGCCCCTCCCGCTGCGTTGGTATTCTGCTCAGCTCCGGGGACTCCACCGCCAGGATCTGGAACCTGAATGAGAATAATAACTCCAACTCCACCCAGCTGGTGTTGCGCCACTGTATCCGAGAAGGTGGCCAGGATGTCCCCAGCAACAAAGACGTCACCTCACTGGACTGGAATGTAGGTCCCCAATCATCCATCCACATCTCCACTCTTCTACTTTTACCATGTGCAGGCTGCGCAGCTGAAGACGGTAAAGTAACCGTTTTGATATCTTTCCATCCAACAGAGCGACGGGACTCTCCTGGCAACGGGCTCCTATGATGGATTTGCCAGGATATGGACAAAGGATGGTATGTCCTCCGTCATTCCAGCACAGTATAGTTTCCTCGGTCATTAGGTTTATGTCATTGTTATTGTGAATAATGCAACCTCTGTGACAATTTTTTGAAGGATCTTTTCTAAAAGAAATGGATATGGCTCTTATCCACTAGGAAATCTGGCAAGCACCTTGGGGCAGCACAAAGGGCCCATATTTGCACTCAAGTGGAACAAGAAGGGGAACTCTATTCTCAGTGCTGGTGTAGATAAGGTATTTCATAAAGCTCCCCAGCATGGATTTGTGTCTTTCAGTGATAATATCATCATGTTTTTTTTCTTTTTATTTACTAGTCCTAGGGCTTGAAATGATCGGTTTTGGGATCACCAGCCAGAGTGTAAATCTGTAACATATCATTTCACGGGTATCCATAAAGTACAATGCAAACAGCACCTCAATCAGTAAACATTCTTTTCAGTAAACACCCAAGAGACTGACGGAGCGAAGAGCCCTGTATATCACAGCATCATTGTAGCATGTTACCAGATCTAAAGAAAGACTAAATTAGTTTTAAGTTAAAAGAAACAAAACGGAATTTGTGTTAGTTTTATAATAAATGCTACAGTGACATGAACTGCAGATATGCTTATTTTGCGAATGACTCTTTGAAAATAAAACTAGCAGAAGAAAGAAATTCAGTTTACTAATGCACACACACCAAGGTCAATGACTGTGACTGTGTTTTTTTTACCCTACCCACCTATTTGGCTGGATGGCGGGTGTTAATTTCAAGCCCTGGTACTCCGTTATAGCACATTTTAATGAACCTTTAATATGACACATTTTTGTAATGATGCATTTGAAATGTTGCACTTGTGGTCCGAAATGCTCAATTTCATTTTTCCAGACGACAATCATTTGGGACGCGCACACAGGAGAAGCCAAGCAGCAGTTCCCTTTTCACTCAGGTAAAGCCAGTTCACAACATATATCCAGAATAACAAAAGCTTATTATTGTCACTGATAAGTATGATGCAAAAAATGTTTCCTGCTCAATCGGGGTCCCATTGTGGCCTCATAAACCGACCTAACTCTTTAACGAATGTGGACCTTTGCGTTAAAATGTTCCCCAGCCCCAGCACTGGATGTCGACTGGCAGAACAACACCACCTTTGCCTCCTGTAGCACAGACATGTGCATTCACGTATGTCGCCTTGGGAGCGACCGGCCCCTCAAGACCTTCCAGGGCCACACGGTAAACAACTTTTTCCACGCTGCTCTTCTGACCTTATCTCCCACCATACCACGCTCGCTCCCCTGACAGTCACGCTAACAACGTTTGTGTTTTGCAGAATGAAGTTAATGCCATTAAGTGGGATCCGTCGGGGATGCTGCTTGCCTCCTGCTCAGATGACATGACGTTAAAGGTAAAACTCGTCCTCTGTCTCGGAGGTTAAAGAGAACAGTCCTGAGTGGTGATTCGTATTCGGTCATGTTTTGCTGTTTCCGTTTCCTTCACACACAGATTTGGAGTATGAAGCAGGATTCCTGTGTCCACGACCTCCAGGCTCACAGTAAAGAGATCTACACCATCAAGTGGAGTCCCACAGGCCCCGGCACAAACAACCCAAACTCCAACATAATGCTCGCCAGGTGGGAAATCACTCACGCATAGCTCACGTTCAGGACCATACAGAGCAACCGCACACATTGCTCACTTTTGAGAGAAAAGTCCAGGTTTGTGTTCTCAGAGAAAAATTGTGTACATGCGGGTGCACTTGGGTTTTTATATATTTGGGAAGGGGACACTCGTCATAGCCTGGCATTCAGGAGAAACCATGTTCCAGGCAAAATCCCAGTGCTAGTAAATGTCAGTGGCCCACAGCCTTACACCCTGACCCAGATGTGCATGCATGTTTAAATGTTCTAGTTCAAATACCACAGGAATTTACAGCCCTCGCTGACAACCCAGCATGCCTGCCTGTAGTCCACAATGGAGACAAAACTGCCATTATTGCCACAGCTTGGATGGAGCTTCATAATCTTAAGTAAATGCCATCCTTGATCAGCATGTGTGCAGTACATTTTTAATTGACTTCACTTCTGCTCCCTGCATAATGTCATAGAGTTCGCTTTCATTTCTTGTCACCCATAAGAGATTATCTCTGCCTGTTTATACATTGGTGACAATCCGTAGGTTCTTGGTTATGAAGATGTGTTAACTGAAATCAGTCTCTTTGTATCAGTGTTCGTTTTCAACAGTGTCTCAGTTTTTTGGTGGCAGGTGGCATTTCTTTTTTATGAGAAGCTGACACATTTTTTATTTGCACTGTGTCAACGTGGGATCGTTTTGTATAGTTTTTCTTCTTGACGAAGCAGCGTTCAACAATGTTTCCAAGATGTTTTATATTGGAGGTTCACGTGTCAGCATTGTGAAATTGTTGAGGACCAGCTATTCTGATGCAAACAAAACACAAATGGTAGCTTTTTTTTTTGCTGTGGCTTTTAAAGACGTGTTATTGCTTCCTTTGTTTCTGTTTAACAAGACTTGTAGTTTTGGCCATTTTTATGGCCCTCGTGAAACTAGTTTGTTTCAGTAGATCATCTTTCATGTTAGCAAAACAGATGATTATGAATCCTTTGCACTGGTCTCATCTTATTTGTGCACTCTGTCTCTTCCCCACGCCCACAGTGCCTCTTTCGACTCGACAGTGCGACTGTGGGATGTCGAGCGAGGCGTTTGTATTCACACACTGACCAAACACCAGGAACCCGTCTACAGTGTGGCCTTCAGCCCTGATGGCAAACATCTAGCCAGCGGCTCCTTCGATAAGTGTGTCCACATTTGGAACACCACGGTGAGTGTCAGGCTGGGATTTATACGGTTACTAACAGCATAAGAGAGAAGATTTACTGTGACCACAAAATCATTAGTTAATGGAGTTGGTAATTTATTTGTCTGTCCTGTTGCTGTAGACTGGAGCCTTGGTGCACAGCTACCGGGGTACTGGTGGTATTTTCGAGGTTTGCTGGAACAGCACCGGGGACAAAGTTGGTGCCAGTGCATCAGACGGCTCGGTGAGGACTTGCCAATAAAATTTTGCAAGTTGCAACATTAAGTAAAAAAATACATGTTGCTTGAAATGTATTATTCATGCTACTCATTGCTTTTCCTTCCAGGTATGTGTTCTTGATCTCCGAAAATAGCTGACTTGAGACTCTGATGATTAATCCTGAAACGTGCAGCAAATTGCCTTCTTCTGACATCAGCAAACACACTCTCATTGCTCGAGAAGAGCTGTTAAGGTGGACTGAAACAAAAACCCTCACAGGAGTAAAACCAGATGACTGCAGCCGCTTCTGAGGAGCCAACACCAACTGGATTCAGTGCACCTTACAGTCTGTTGACGTGTGTTTTTATGATACACCTGTGTGAGACAATGGAAGCGGGTTAAGAGATGCCCAAGACTGGACTGAATCCAACTCCCTGGGTGCATCCGTGTTTTAAAAAAGGTTTCTAATGAGGAAGTGCTGTGATCCCTCCGGGCCACTGGTCCAGCTGTTATCAGGTTGTAAGGGTTGAAAACACAAAGATGAGTTTTACAGAAAGAGAGAAGTGTTAATGAGACACGTGTTTGGCTGTGAAAGGCAACAAATTATGAAAGAAAGGTTGTGGTTTTAGAATTCCTTTGTGCTAATGTTACTTCATGTCCAAATGAACAAACCGGTGACATGATAAAAGTAACATCAATACTGAAGCACTGGTATTGTCTGTTGACAGGGTGCTTAACTTCTCCTCAGTGGAGAATAGTTGTTTTTTTTTTCAAGAGTACTTCTTGCTTCTTTTTTTTTTTTTTTTTTTGTCTATTTTCCACAGATGGACTTTTGAAAGTCAAAATTGAATGTGCCGCTACAAGGTAGTTCTTAGCTCACATTTAACATCAGGTCAACAAAAGGAAAACCTGCCAAGAAATAGTCCTAATCTCCTAAAATGACCTGCTCAATTCACTCGAGATTAGAAAATGTCATTTTGTGGACAAGATGTGAAAAGTGTGGTTTACAAAGAGAATTTTCTCCCTTTTTGGATGTAAATTTAAAGAATGTAAAGATATGTAAATTAGATTAATACACAGACTTATATACTGTGTATATATGTTTATATACAGTACTCTTTATTGCCATCCTGTAGGGGCTCATTAATGGCTAAAGCTGTCACATCTTTGCTGATAATGCGTGATGAGACCTCTTTTTAAATGAAGTGCATGTCTCACCAGCTTCTTTTAATACAGTCTTTCTCAACTCGACCAATCATATCCAGTGCATCGTTTTTGTTTTTTTTTCTCCAATGAGTCACAAATGGCATCAAACAGGTTCGTTGAGTGACTTTGCTCTCCTCTAATGATCACGGAAGGCCATGGAAGGAAATGTGCATTTCATTACTTGCATTCAGGGAATTATCTGGTCAACAATGTGGGAGTGAACAATCATCACAGTCTCCTGATTGGTTTGCTGCTTTACAATGGTGTTATATGTGGAACAGGATGTCAGAGAATCAACAACAAAACTCTACCTGTGAGACCTACTACAGCTTGATTAGCATTACCATGGTCCTCTCTGGCACTTTCCTCTGATAAATCTACTGAAAATGCAGAGCACATTTTGACCAGTAGGTGGAGGTCAAGCAAAAGTCCCGCTGTTGGTTTAAAAAAAAAAAAAAACTATGATTGGTCTTGTTCAGTCCCAACAAATGTTGCCCGCTGATCTGATTAGGTCAGTTTTAAAATGCCTGTCTTGTGGGCTAAGCTTCAGCAGTGTGCAGTAAGTCCGCCTCCCTCTGCATACTGGGATCTAATGTAAAAGACGGTATCTAAAAACTAACATGCCATCACTGTGATTTGCCTTTTTTTTTTTTTTTCCTGGTCTCTTTCCTTTTCAGTCAAAATTCAGCTGAAGCAACGTGAATTGCACTTTTTGTAACAGCGGGTGCAGCAAATGTTCAGATCTTGCTGAAAGTAAAGGGCCAATTCATTTTTTTGTCTTTTTTTTTCTCTCTCTTTGTTTTGAAGTCACAATTGGATGTTAATGGGTGGTTCATTGTTTATCATTTGCTGAGAGCCATTATTGTCTGTGTCAGACTGAGAATTGGGCTGTGGGTTGGTGGCCATTCTTGGCATGCTAAGGAGCCCAGTATGGAATAAGTGCTGTGACAGCTACTGTCTCTCACACCCTGGTCCAGGGTGCATTCACCTGTTTCCAAGACAAAACTTTGAAGTCATTCAGTGTCTCAAATAAATCACTCTATTTTGATATCAGAAACCATGGAGCCTTTGTCTTGAATATTTTTCTTAGCTCGGGAGTTACTATGCAGTCCTCTACAATCACTGAAAAGACATTTAAGAAAGTGTCACCAACAAAAGCTTAAGAAAAATTTGGGATATTTAATATTGTATAAAATAGATGTGTGCAAAAATACAAGATTGACAGTTGGAAATACAGTAATGTAGTTTTAAAAAAAGAATCTAATTAACAAATTACATTCTGTTGTGCCTTAGGAGTTTTACGGCAAGAGTGTATATCACAAACCCAGTGCGCATCTAATTCAGAGAACCTGCCAGGAGAAATACTTCCTCAAGCACTTAAGGCGACTTGAAAGCTCAGCCTGTGTGTTATTAATGAGAAAATGTCCTGTTTGTTCTGTTGACCGACTGCTATATACATGAGACTGGCTTTGGGACTATTTAGCTGTCCACTACGCTGCACTGCAGACAGATTTAGAAGGCTTAGAGAAAAATAAAAGGCTTGGAATCAAGAATTAGACTCATTCTGTCGTACCAACTAATGAAATCATGTGACCAGTTAATATCTGGGAGAGTCTCAAGAGGACAATAGAGGCTAAGATCAGACAAAACTAAAACAAGAGTAACTGAAAATGCAATGTCACACCGCTGAAGCAGAGGGAGGCAGTTTGTTGTTGACCCCAGCTAGTGCCTCACAGAGTTGTCCATCGATTCTCCATCAGCGTCTACATCCTCATAGTCTCGTAGCTCGCTGGAAATGTGGATTTCAACTGTACTAGACTCTGAACCTAGCAAGACAAAATAGGGGCAGATTACTGGGTGTTACTGCACATGACACCATAACAGTTTATCAAACTGTATTCATTGAGGTATTATGATATGAGGTGATATGATGCCTCCATCATAACTGTGTTTATACATGTGCATATATAAATATATATATATATATATATATTTTTTTTTTCACAAATGTATTTTGGGAATTTTAAATAATATACAAGCTGCAAATGTAGTCTTTAATGAGGAGTTTTTTGTATTGTGTTTATAATACAATAAAAAATATGATTTTGTTCTTACTTGTATTTGATGATAAACAGATTGAGGGCTATATAAATGAGTGAAAAACATAAATCCTTGAAAAGATTACCTTTATTTCTAAGGACTTATCATTTCAGAGACACTGAATGGTGACACAAAACACTGGATAGGCTTTTGTACATGATCCACATGGTGCACAAACACAACTTCAAAAAGGTAGAAAAGGGTGTAAAATGCTTCACAAAATCATCCCAAAATACAATTAATAAAACCTTATCGGGCCTCTTTCACAGCGGACATTTTGACTTGTCATAGTAGGAAAAGCATGGGTTAGCACGATGCTAATATTATTAACAATGTCTTTTCTATTCAAATGTCACAGTAAGCCATGACACTGTGACAGTGAGCCAGTGTGAACAATACCAGGACCCTGAAATTGAAGCAGCTTAATGGAAATCAGCCATTATTAATTTTACTATTTACATCTGTGCTTTTCCTCCTGTGACATGTCTGTACTGGAAAAAAAAGGGGCCTGTGTCATCACTCAGTGTTTTTAGAATGACAGAATAAATATTAATATTTTAATCCTTTAAATTAAGTTCAGTGCTCAGCATACACACATGCCACTTTATGAGGTTCACCTAACTAAAACTGATCCAGTCTAACACAACAGACCTGCAATAAATCCAGTTGAAATCCTATTCAACACAACAGCAAACTACAACTGCATTTTATTTTTGTTGTATTAGACTGCATTAGCTTTAGCTAAGTGAACCCAATGCTTTGGCAAACGGGTGTATTTTATCTAGTTCATCTACATATAAAACAGCTTTGCCGTTGCTCTCTGCATATCAATAATGACACTTAAAGCTCCATGTGATAACTCGACACAATAGCGGCACCCTTAACAAAAGGTCGGAATTTGTGCTCATTATGAAGTTGCCCAGTGAAAAAAAAAAAAAAGCATGTTGTGCCACGGTGAATTAACAAACACATTCAACACTGTTTTCAGCACTTGGAATGCAATTTCACGCGACTGTACTATTCAGAACGCCATAGATCAAAACAAGCAATTCTGCAGGGTGTTACATAACGCTACCTCAACAACAACTCTGGTTATGAAAGTATGTTATTATAAAAACAAAAAAACAAAAAAAAAACAAACATACTTTATCCTGCTCAATGGATCCAAATCTGCACCATTGAAACTAATTTAATCACAGCGATGAAAACCTCTACTAACAAATGACCTTACCACCAGACAGAGGGAGCAGGTTCCTCAGTGGATGATATTATGCCATAATAGTGTCATTTATTAAGAAGGGGCAGTCCAGCCATAGCATCAGGAGACACCATGTACCAGAAACGATGCTGATGAGTTGTGTGTCAGTTTTACCAGCCCTGATATACAGGTGAGCTGCTGCTGCCACTGAAAAACCAGTTACCTTCTGAGAGAACACTGATGGCGTCGGAGGGCTGCTGTCCGTTGCTCAGCAGGCTCTTCTTGGCTTCCTGGACATGACTCTGGTAGAGCAGAGTGGTTCCCACCATGGGGTTATGGCCGCCTGCGTTAGGCACTGAAGTAGAAACTGAGTCCCAGGCCAGCTCCCTCCTTCGCTCCAGGCTGAGGTCGACACTGAAGCCTGTCCAGCCGTGAAAGGCCAGGGTGTTGAGGAAAGCCTGCATGGGGTTCAGGATACCCTGAAAGAGTAAAGTAAAAAAAAAAAAACACACAACACTTTAAGGTGTTAGACATTGATCAAACTAATAATCGTTATTCTGTATGTTGATGTTTTCTAACCCACCATGATAAACCATGTGATGAGGGCTGCGTTCCTGACATTCCTGAAACTGTTGTCATTGATGTCTGTCTGCATCTCCAGGTAGAAGAGGAGGCTCTCGTTGATGATGTTGGGAACCCAGCTAAAACATCAGAGTAAAAACAACACGACTCATTAGTCGCTCTGAATAATACTTTAAAGTTTGACTCTAAATCACATTATTCTTTTCACCATATGTGAAGCCAACATCCAGCTCTAATCATGCTGAAAGAACACTGAAAAACAATGGTTAATTAGTCTGACCTCTGCTGAGGACTAATACATGCGAGTTTTCCTGAGCTTGTCTTGTGAGAGTTATAAACAATACAAATAATTAAAAATAATCTCTAACGAACACATTTACAAACAGTGCAAAGTGGAGAATTTACATTATATTATGGGAAAAACTATTTTTAAAAGGATGAGGTCAATGGTTTTGCATGTTTGACACATACTTTACATCACAGCTAATCATTTCGCAACTGCACAGCTGTGTTTTGTAATTTGAATTTTTTTCTTGTCTTACAAGCATCTATAAAAAAATATGATATTAAAATGTATTAGCAGACTTTTTTTTTTTATAATCCATCACAGTGAACACCATGTCTGTGGCATCAATCTTGTGATAGTTCCATAGTTACTTCATGAGGTAATTCATTGCTGACTTTTACCATAACACATTTTGTACCAGGGTAACAGAGTGCTTCCCAAAACGTGAAACTGTTCCTTTAAGGATGGTAACATACCAAATAAAGAACACCAGCATTATTTTAAAGAAGCGCATCTTTATCTCGCTGGCCAGCCGTCTCTCGTTTTCTGTGTAGATTCCTTGGCGTCCTTTCAGTAAAGATGTCACTAGATTGAGAGGGGGAAGAAAAATCAAGAAAGGTGGTTATTTTTGCCTCTGTGTGTGCGCGCGCGCGTGGGGGTGTAAGGCAGTATTAGTCAGAGAGATCTGAGAGCGAGGGACTGACCTGCAGATATGGTTCGATTAAAGAAGACAGGGTTGGCTAGAAGGACGAGCAGCATCGGTGCGTATGTGGTGACGTAGTGAGGGACTGCGTGCTGGAGGCCTTGCTCGCAACTGCACAAAAATGCAACAAATTTAATTAGCAGTTCCTGTAAACGGTATTTTACCTTAAATATCATTAACCCAAACTCCGGGGGGTGGGTGGGGGGTGGGGGGTGGAAGAGACAGCGACACAAAATATGTCAGTGATCTTTCGTTTATCGCCTCAAGAGACGAGCCAGCGGTGGGAGGTGCGTGTTGGTGAATATAAAGGAACAGCAAACAGTCTTACTCAGAGATGGATGGGTAATAGAGCATGGCCACGCCTTCCACACACAGCAGCGCAGCCAGACCCCATGTAATCATGTGGTAGAGGATAATGGTGCTGATGGGGAAAGGAAGAAGTCATGAGACCCGAGCTCACAACACATGCTGCAGCTCTGTATCTTTTTTCTTTTTTTTTTTCCTGGGGTGAATGAGGTGGTGAACAAAGAAGCATTACATCTATAAAAGACATTTACACATTTGGCTTGGTGTGAGTGACGGCTCAGTGTAAGGCTTTGTGCTTCAGGTGATAATTGAGTTTTTGGTAAATGGAAAGTGCAAGGGTGATGAGCACCTGATTCCTGCAGATGTTTTCACCACGAGGAAGACGTCAACGGCATAACAAAAGGTCCACCAGAAAGAAGCGCTGAAAAACAGCTGGATCCACATCTGTAACACATAAATTGGACATAATTTGGTATGAGTAATTGTGCCTTCTTTGTGAGGTTTATCTTCTGTTTATCTGTGCCTGTAACAGATTCAAAAGACGCATTGTGACAGATATTTCACAGTTGGCTGTTCACATGCTTGTGTTGAACACGCATTAAAACAAATGACCTCGGTAATCTGCGGAATCGGGATTCTCCGGGATAATGCATGCGATGACGTGGTTGTTTTCCAACAATAGCACCTTTCCATAATCTGTCATTCATCAAATTATACTTAAACACGATATGTTGTGCGGTCGCTCAGCTCACATAAAGGCTTAAACTGAAATGTTTGATTGTTGAAGGAGGTGATACATACTGCACTGCCAACGCAGAAGACCTCTGGCCAGACTTCGGTGTTGTTGACCACTGAGATGTGGTCGATGATGTTCGGCAGGCCCAGCCACACTGATGACCTTATCATGATGCCTGGAAGAGTTAAAAAAATAAAAGTAAAAAAAAAAACTTCCATTACTGTAACTGTTGAGAAAATTGCACAATTCCTGCTTTGAAAGCAAAAACAAACGGAAGAGGAGAGGAACAAATACAAACACAAGCAGGGCTAAAAACGTTTGTCTGGGTTTAATTAACTTAAAACACATCAAACTGCTTCTTTTCAGTCTCTATTTTTAAGCACATGAATTAATTAGAGTCTGTCACGGAGTCCTTTTAATAGCAGTTTTACATCATGGAAATATGAACTGCCTCCAGGTGGGTTTTATAAGGGTGTTTCCATTTCCTACACGAAACTCTTCACTGCAGAGAGGCATGGAAAAAGAAACAGGCTCTCTCCCAGTATCTTTATGCGATGCAGACTGCGTGCTGCTGTGTATTTCACTTAAGAATCGTGTCGTGGGTGTGCTTCAAGCTGTTAAGTTTGCAGTGGTGAATGAAATCTCACCGGGCACTAAGTACACAGAAATACATGACTTCATCTGCCTTCGCTCTCACCATCCGTGAATGAACAGTTCAAATGTGACAACGGCTGTGATGTAACAGTTCGCAACAGTATGAAAACAGTCTAAAAGCCTTTGCAGCAATAATTCTCTAAGAGCTGGTTGATTTAAGAGCAATGCTGCATTCAAATCAATGAAGACCAAGAGGAAAGAAGATGGGCAGTGGTTATGAGTCATTTCATTACTCACGAGACGCTGATTTATTCTTTTGTGTTATAAGAAGTAAGCTGCTTCACAACTAAATATTTGAATACATCTATTTTGTGCGAACTTGGTCGTTAACATATGCGTTGGGGATATCGCGATATATCGGAATTGATGATAACCGTGATAATTAATACATTAAATATTGATATGATGATATGATGTTAGGCCTTGTGGACTTTTTGGTTTACCAGTTCACCTGGTTTCCTTTTCACCATCCATTAAGTGTTATTGTTCTTTTTATACACTTTTGTAGTTACAGACTCTCTCTCCACCTCCCTTCACTCAAATTTGAGTCTTATTCATTTACCATAAAAGAGATAAAACATACATAAACAAAGTTACAGAGGAATTTGACTGACAGCCTTGTTATCATAGCAATGGTATTATTATTGAGGCTTAAGTGATGTCTCTAACTTGTAAGTCACTTTGCACAAAAGAATCAAATGAGTAAATGTAAATGTAATGCAAAAAATATTTTCAAAGTTTCTATAAATATTGCGATAATATTGTTATCGCGATTTCTTTTGGCCATGATAATGGTGCAGTGAAAATCTGATATGGTGATATGGTGCCAGCCTTATTTTATTTATTTATTTTATTTATTTATTTTTATTCATTTTTTTTTTTTTTAGAGTTTATAAAGATGTTTCCAATAGAAAAAAGTGGGTCCATTTTTACAACTTGATTTAAAAGCGAATGTGGGATCAATTTATACAGATATACAAATATTTCTGAATTGTCCTTTTAGGCAATTACATTTTTCCTAGCTGTACACCCATTGTGTTTCATGTTTTCTCTCTGTGTGAACAGAGCAGGCCAGACAGGCAAATGCAGAGCAATAAAAGGGTTAAAAGCTAAATATTTTCGTGCGTAATTAGACCCAGCCACACCACGCTAAGAAAACCAACCTGATCTTTTCTCTTTTTCTCAGCTAGGAAATAAAAAAAAAAAACTAGGCAACATAGCAGCAGTTTGTGCTGTACCTGCGCATCCCAGTATGTCACATATACTGATGATGAACAATATCCGTGAGGAGGAAGCAGGCCTTGGCAGAGGATACTGTCCCAGTCTTCTGTAGCCCTTGCGTTTTGGCAAAATTTGTAAGATAGCAAACAGCAGGCTCAGAGCTGCACTTCCCAGACTTAGAGCCCCGAACAGGATGGGCTGGAAGGTGACCACAAACTCTGTCGCAGCGTCTCGGTTCGGGCAGCAGAAAGTCTCCAGCCGGGGGGATGCCATCACGGACCGGAGACAGACAGACAGACAGAGAGAGAGAGAGAGAGAGAGAGAGAGAGGGAGAAAGAGAGAAGTGGGCTACCGTGTTAGGAGGAGTAAGAAGAAAAAGAAAAGAAAAGGAGAGGAAATGAATCCATGACCCAACTCTCTGACAAATCACGGGGCTGAATCATCATGTGCTTCCATTTAATCCCTGCAGTTGTAGCTTAACTGTGCCACAATACAAGAGACCGACAATGGACTGTTGTGTGATAGTGATTTAGGTCTTGAGTTTGGTGAGTTCAGAAAAACGTACTGTATATTTTTAAATGAGCTTCAGATTCATGCGAGTTATTCCACTGCACAGCATCTCTGAAGAAAATACACTTCAATAAAAGTATAATAGATTTTGACTTGACACTTTGTTTTATCAATAAGGGAAAATTGTCTTGATTATTGATTATTACAAACCATTAAGCTATAAGAGAACAGAACAACCTCAGATGGAAAACAGCAACCTACACTTTTACACATCATAACAACAATAGAATAATAAGAGAATATACGCTCTTTAATATGCAGAATATAGTGTCCCACTCTGTAAGTGTGGACACTGTATTCTCTGCATAATTTACTATGGCAACACAATCAATAAAACAATCAATTCATCAATCACTTAATATTGATGTGGGTCACTCTGTGAAACATCAGTGTCCCACTGGGAGTCACTCTTGACACAAACGGACTCATCATCCACTTAAAGCTGTTACATTTAGACTTGTCGCACCAGTGTGTGACCAGCCACGCGGCTTCTGAGTAGCTTTTCGCATTACAGTACATTACGGTATTAAATACCCTGTAATTGTGCATTAATAAAAGTGTATAAACAGGTGTAAAAGTGTGACTGTTAAACTGACTTTGAGTATTTAACCTAGAAAGTATGCAGAGTATGTTCTTTGTAAAATGAGTGATTTTGATAAGGAAAGATCTTTCTCTTTGCTAAGGTCACGAAAAGGTCAAATTCTTAGGACAAAGAGCTAAAAGTAAATGTGTTGTGCCTCAACAGAAATGACAGCCCGAGGAATAAATTAGCCTCAGTCGAATTCTTAGATTCATGATAAGGAAGATGACATGCTGGTGCACTTTGATTGCATAGGTTAGCTGAGTCCACCAGGATTTAGAACCCATTACTTGAAACCCACTCCCCTCCAGTGCAGTATGCAGCTGACGTTCACCATGGCCAGTTGCAGGAGAGGCCATGGCAGCTGCTGAATCTGCTTACTTGGCCTGAGATCTGAGAAGACTGGTGGACATTTGAAGCAGATTTATTTGGGTAACAAAGCATCAAGGGATTTCATTATTCACTACTACAGAGAGGGTATTCATTGAGTTTGTACAATGGTATTCTAATCCATATGCACCTTCTCTGACAAGGCACAAAGTCAATTGTATGGCAAGCTTGTAGCCTGCTGCCAGGGATTAACAACTCCCCAAGGAGTGTAGTTAGAGTACTGACTTGCCGTTTGAACGTCTGCTCTCTGTTGCTGCCCTCTGCTGGTCTGCATATAATCTGATTCTAGCTCTCAGGACACAGTGGATATTACTGGTACTATACATTTGAGAATAGCTATGTGTGAAAAGCTTCTACGGCTACACATCATTGTATCATATCTATAGTCCACAAGAGGCACTGCCACTATTCTAAATCAGTAATCACCGGGGTGTATCCCCTCACATGATTGTTAGCTCCAAGTCAAGCTGGATTTATTTCATTATCAACATACAGATGTTGTGTGGGAACTTAACTGAACCCTGTGAGGAAATTATCAGGTTGTTCCCTTCAGGGAGGTCAGAGGTCACTGGACCTGCTAGGGACTCAGTGATTTACAGAGTAGATTGTTAACATGGGTGCTCAACTCTGCCTGGCTGTCTGGCTATTAAGCCCCCGATCCACATTCTGGAGAGTCTGAACAACAAGTGGACTTTCTGGGTTTTGCAAAGCAACCTAAAAAATCACTAAAAAAGTATTTAGAAAATTAAGTCCCCCATTTTGCATTTATCAGCACTATATTAACATTTAGTAAATAGCTTGCAACACACTCTAATGTAGGTATAAGCAGATATTAGGACATTTTAAAGTCTTTATTAATGCACAGTATTGGTCAACAATAATAATTTTTTTATGAGTACATATATTATATTATTACAAATGTGTTTTACTTTATTCATTATTTTATACACCGGCCACCACATATGGTCCCTACAAGGTGAGTTATAGTTGGTGATAAATAAATCAATAAAGCCTGATATCTACTTATAATTACACTATAGTGTGTTAAAAACCTCTTTTTTTTTTTTTTTTTTTTACAGCACAGTAATAGCTTCCTATGTTTTTAAACCAATAATACATGATGCATTTACAGTGGAGCACAACTTTACACATGCAGATGACTCATTCATTTCCCTTCATTTTTCTCCACTTCAAGCAATGTCCTCCCCCGACACCCCCTATCTCTCCTGCCGGAGAGGATGGGTGTGGTACAGTCTCAAATTACACACACATTACAGACCTGCTCAACAGGCCCTTGTGCTTCTTCCCCCTGCACCTTCATTGGTTGAGACCCAACTGCTAAAGTCAACCAGCCTGCTTCCTGCATGGCAAGTACTTTGTCCGAGAGGAAATGACATCACAACACCAAACGCACTGAAAACAGATGAGCACCAAACATGTTTCAGATGTGTTTTGACTTCGAGTTGGACGCAGTTCTGCCTCTATTCCAAATTCCTATGAAGCAAAACAACCAGGCCATAAAACAGCTTTTGGAACGACACTATGAAATATGTCTGCTGGGCACAAAGAGACGCCGCGAGACACTACATGTCAAACTCGAACTGTTGTTTTTTTCTCAAACCCTTTGATGAGTGGTGAGTAGCTGCTGGCAGCGTGAGCTCACACTGCAGCTGGAGTATATTCACTGCTTCACACAGTCTTTCACCATTTCATTTTAATCCATATTTATGTTGTTTGAAAGTATAATACTGAGCAAAACTATTGTTTTTTTATGTGTTTACATCTAGATGTGGAATCAGACTGGTCTCCAATTCATGATGCAGCCTTTAATGGACGTGTCATTGCTCTGCAAAGACTCATTGCTCAGGTAAAGTTTTATGGGACTTTGTAGGATGTTAAGGGGACATTACACTGCATGGATAGAACATTATAACATGAAATTTATCCATGTATGTGTTCAAATGTTTTGCTGCCTGAAAAATCATCATATATGTGAAAAACCCAATTGATCGTTACTAAAATATGAAATATTCATCACCCAACATTTTATAGAGAGATAATATTGTGTTAATGATGACAATGGACTTGCATGTCATTTTGGAACACAACTCCACTAATGTGCATCTCCAGTATTCCTGAATCCACATGTGTATTGTTCTCAGGGTACATGTGTAAACCTGAACACACTGGATCAGGTCTCTCCCCTGCATGGAGCATGTATACAGGGCCACGCGACTTGTGCCAAGCTTCTGATGGAGAATGGGGCAAATGTCAGTAAGGCATCATCATCTGGTTATGCTTATTTTTTGTTGTTGTTGTGAATGCAACTGAATTCAAGACAGTATGTTGTATCCTGCTGTAGTCTAGTTAGGAGGCAACCATATCAATTATTTCTGGGTTTAACATCACACCAAGGTGAAGGTGCATTTTAGTAAGAGATTAACCAAACACACACACTGACAAGAACGCGGACACATCCTGAATGCATAATAACACATTAACAAATAGAAATGTGCAGACAGAAAGTGCGACTTGTTAAACCACCACAGTGTACTGCATGTCTGATGGTAGATCTACAGTAAATGTGGTATAAATACAATCATTGGATAGTGTTATACATATAATTATCACTTTACTGACACTTTCTCACTATAAAAATATGACTGTCTTCTCTCGATTTGTCCATTATTCTAGCTTTTAATTGAACAGTTAAGAGAATTTTTGGTAGATCAACTAAAAAAATATTCTTACTTATGTCAGGTAAACAGTTCAAATGTGAATGGACAGACTCCTCTGTCAGAGGCCTGTGCCCGGGGCCATGCAACCTGCGTGTCGCTACTCCTTCAACAAGGAGCAACTACTTTTGGGACCAGCCTATCCAGCTCTCCAATCCACAGGGCTGCAGCCGAAGGTTAGGGGTCACATTCCTCTACATATATGTACGGATAATCTATGCTGAACCATCTTAGTCAGTGGCTACAAAATGCACAAAGAGTGCCAAAACATCAGAAAAGCTCTGAGAAATATATAAGGTTTAAAAAAGAAAAGAAAGCCTAATTGTTGTAGCCTACAAAGTAAAACGATTGCATATTCTTCCCCGAGATGTCAAGCACAAGTAGATTTCAAAGCAGATCCTTTCAAGTACATCGCTTACCTTTGTGATGATTGTGGTAATTCTGTCCAGGTCACCCAGAGTGCATTGCTCCTCTTGTTCAGTATGGTGCAGATGTGGATCAGTATATCGAGCAGTCAGGTTCCCCTCTCCAGGTTGCATGCTCCAATCAGCATCTGAGTACTGTGAGGAAACTGCTTCAGCTCGGTAAGAAAACTTCTCACTTTAATTTAACCTCTTAATTAAACGTGTTGACCTTTTAGGTTGAACAGGGGACCACATTTACTTTAAGTATAATCTCAAATTTAAAGCAGACAAATTAAATAACTGTAGTACAAATCAGGACAACCATGATGTTTCCAGTGATGGAAGAAGTTCTCACATCCTTTTCCTAAGTAAAAGTAATAACACCACAGTGTGCAAATACTCTTAGAAGTAAAAGTCCTGTTTTCTAAATTGTACTTAAATAAACATACAAAAAGTATGATCTCTAAAATGTACCTAAAGGGGAATTCCACTGACTTTACACATCAGAATCTGTTTATAGGTCTTGGGAGGCACCATTGATTATGTAAAAATAAAGCCTTTTGTGACACTAGATGGATGCTCGATGAAATCTAATAACTTGTCTCAAGTGGTGTCACTTGAGTCAGTTCAATGTGGGGGTGTGGAGTCAGAAAGAAGTGAGTGACGTCTCTGGTTCTGCTGCATTTGCATTTCATTTACTCAAGTATTGTTCATTAATATAATGTACTTTCTTTGTGGGACATATTGTACTTTTTACTCCACTACATTCATTTAACAATCATAATTTGTGGTTACTTTACAGACAAGATTTTACATACAAAAATTAGATTTTGCTGATAATATAGGTTCTACTTATGTGACATTTTGACATTTTGCAGAATTACAACTTGTACTTGATATATGGGATCTGAGTACTTCCTCTACCACTGCAGAATCATCATATAATTAGTATTATTTGTAAATTGTTTATGGATAAATAAATGTTAAGCATGTTGTGCTTTACTTAAAGTAAAATAAATCATTCTTTGGTCTCATTTATTTGAATATGCATGACCTGAGTAAATGCAGTCTAGCTAGGAAATGCCCCAATTGCTTTTATATAAGCAATGAATAGGATGTATGGTTCTCTGTGCTGTTGAAGAAGAAAAGCATTAACTGAACTGTCAGAAATGCTCTTCATCAGTTATGTAATGTGAGGATATCATACCTCATTAGTCTCTTCTCTCCTTCAGGTGCCAGTGTGAACAACAGCGTGTCAGGTGACGCACCCCTGCACGTCGCAGCTCGTCTGTCCAGCCCAGAGTTGGTGTCTGTCCTGCTTGAGCACGGGGCCGATCGCGCCCTCAGGAACCTAGAAGGCAAACAGCCACTGGACCTCGCACCCCCCAACAGCCTGGCGGAAAGGCTGCTGAGACAAGCAGGAGGTATTCAGTGCAAACAAACTTCTACTACTTAACAAGTAGCCTGAGTGAAGGTTTTCATGGTCTTTACATTGGGCATTGAGCAGTAGCTAATAATCAAAGCATCTCTCTACTACTACTTCTCCCCTGATGCCTGCCCCAGGAGTGTCTCCTCTAATGCAGCTGTGCCGGCTGAACATCAGGAAGACTGTGGGCAAGCAAAGGCTGGGTGGGATTCGCGACCTTCACCTCCCTACACAACTGAAACTGTATCTTCTCTACCAATCAGACACACGGGGAGATGAAATATACTGAAAAATTCAACCATTTCTCTTTTAGGTCAATAGGGGGCGGACTTGCATAATCTTGTAGTGAGATGACTACATCATGGTTGTGATAGTAATCAAATGTAATTCTGCTTTGTGACAGATTCTAAAGATCAGTTTGGACTTTTATATGGAGACTTGAAAGTCTTGGGGCAAGATTTGATCATTAAATATTCATAAACAGCAATACATTCATATTCAAAAAGCAAATTATGGGCTAATGTGGTCCAATAATATTATTAATGCTGGTTTGATATACGGAAATAATATTTCCAATATTACACAATTCATCTAACATTGCTTTTTTTGGTGACAAATTCAAAGTTATCATGTGAGCAGATGAACTGACAACACAGATTACGTATCTCCAAGTCATTCCAGAAGATCCTCTGATGGTAGAACACACACCATGACATGATTGATAACACAAATGTATTTTTTCACACTGTTACTATCATGATGTAGTCATACAAATGAACCACAATTTCTGTATTATTTCAAATCAAAGCCATTAGATATTATAGTCGCCTCCTTCTGGCTGGATGAGAAAGCTAGCTATCTAACAGTGGGCCTTTGTGTTTCATAGATTATCATTCATGCAGTCTCTCTGTGATTTCAAACATGGTCATACTCTTCTGAGGACTTAGTCTAGATAATCAGTAACTATGAGTCAGCATTCACTGCACACAAACCAGCAGGGGGGCTTGAGCTGCTAAGAAAATAGTTTTTTCTTCACTATTTTTCTCTCTTTTAGTTTGCTTTTTGTTTTAAATGTGTTTAAGTATTATTAAATACTGAAATTACAACTGTTCAGTTGTACACACTGTGAAATGTATAGCTATTGCAATATACTGCACTTTGTATTTTGCCAACAGGTTATGTTTAAAAAGAGGCACTATATATAAATGCCTTTGTATACAGACTGTGAAGAAGCATGTTTATTGTTCACTCACTGTAAAAAAAGGAATCTAATGTTGCGTGTTTGCGGTTGTGCACAGGATGTGTTGTGATACTATGCAAATTATGTTTCCCCAGAGTCTAAAGTATCTTTTTTAAAAACAAGCACAACACAAGGATCAAGCTAAACAAACAAACAAAAAAGAAAAGAAATGTAAACACTGAATATATTGGGAATAAAGAAGACAAAACACACCATATATAATAAAAAAGTGACAGTACTTGCTGTATGAATTCATATGTTATAATTCAGTTACCATGAGGATTCAGTCCTGATGCTCTTCCCTGTGCCCATCTGAGAAAAGGAACTTTGCAGATGTTAAAGTGAAGAATCAGGCATTTATCAGATCCTAATTTCCTTGTGATGCATTATTACTTCTTATAATAACCTGAGGAGAAGAGGGGCACTGCTACCAAGATGGAGCAATGACTGACACAATTTCTGACTCCCATTAATTCAGATGACAGAAACCAAAGAATAACATTTTTTTTATTTAGGTCATGTCTTCTCTCCATTGCCCAAATCTAGTATTTAGGATGTGCTGGCTGATTTCATGGTAATCATTTGTTTATCCGTTGCCTCAAGCAGGAACATGCAATTCAAAACAGATTTCTTCTTCTTCTTGATTCTCTCAATACTTTGGTCCACACAAGTCCCATAAATATTGAATGTGAGTGAGGCATCATTGGTAATGTTTCCTAGCGGCCTGTCAGCTGTCACCAACCTTACCCAAAACTGTTCAAGGGCTCACTGACCTCCGACCTGTGTGTTTTTCTGTGCATTCAGCCAATCAGTGGGGTGGACACAACACACAGGGAGGGAGAGCAGAAAACAGGTTCAGGGTAAATGGAAATATGACAAAGATAGTAAAGCAGACATTTCTAGGGTATGAAGAGTATAATATGCACTTACTGATTATGGTACATATGGATCATTTTTATGTTGCTCCACAGTTAATGGAATTGAGTAATTTACCAGCTCTGTATTATAAGCATTGATTCCAACAGGACATTTAGAGAGATGATGAGAAGGGCTGTGTGGCGCCGTGGTTCACTGTGGACATAAACGTCCTATCCACGGTGACAAAAGCAACAGTTGCTCAACTCACCGACACCCCTCTTGTTAAATGCAGCGCTCATTAACTTTCCATCGACCCCCCTGTCCCAATTTGCCACTTGAACTAAATCATCGTCCCCTCAAACATCGCATGAGTGCCGGGGGCCAGCCACACATCGAACCGGGTTTCGACTTTACTGGTGTGTAATGTTAAATCAATACTGTGGAGGAGCTTCTGACTTCAGAAGCTGTCGAGAAAGACATACAGTATGCACTGCCCATAATTAGCGACACCTACACAATCAGGTGAGACAAGTCCGTCTGGAAATGTCTGCCACATGACCGCTCAAATCATTTTCCACTTCAACCGTCGTGGCATAACTGATGGCTGTGTTCTGTCTTGCTCTGTGCAGTGCAGTGTATCTGAACAACATCCTGAGTTCAGTCAGGTACTATGTGGCTCTCACATGCACTTAAAAATCAAGCCACCTATGTGTGATAGCAAAGCTTTTACTTTTATTCTCTAGAGGCTGGCACTCCATTAACCCCCATCCGGTTTTTTAGTACATAGGCACTTACTACCCAAATAGTGCAAAATGCACTTCTTACTGAGGGTTTAAGTGAAACACGCACATGAAAGTTTTACATCCAGCACACACGTTCGCTTAAAACTATCCTGTTCCTTCTACAAACAGCTAATAATGGAACGGTTTTACACTCAGAGCAGAAGGAACCATATGAAGAGTTACCAGTAATATAGAATGAGTTACAGAACCAGCAGCACAATGCAATCTTCAGGGAATAAACATTTTGTGGCTGCCAAAACAGCCCAGTGTTTATAATCAGTGTAGGATTAGTTTACTCATTATTGCTTGAATCTTTCTAATCATCCCTCGAATGCAAGCAGCCACCACCTACTATGAACAGGCTGCAAATGTTGCTGCCAGACAACCCTTATGTGCACACATCTAATAACCAAATTGTAATCATTCCTAGTGCGGCTGGCTCATGTCCTGATTGCTCCGAGCTGGATCTTGTTATAGATATCAGTGCTTCCCACTAAGCTACAAGTGGGTTGTGCCGTGTCCTTGTACTCGCCAGTAATTGCTTTGGTATTTTTAGTTTGCAAGTGTCAGGGTAATTAAAACAAATGGAGGAGATTGTGGAGACAGAGATCTCCTGTGGCTTCTTGGTCTGAGTGTGGAGAGGTTTAGTTAGGTCATACACTGCAATGTTTTCAATTAGACACTGCCGCACTAATGAGGGTTTATTAAAGAGTGTGAATACTTATGCAAAACAGGACAACTGAGTGGCCACAACATCTACATCTCAAGATAAAGTGGGTGGCTAGATGTTGTTTCAAGTTACACAAGTTTACTCTTTTATCTCTGCTTGACTTAACTATACAAGGAGAAAAGTATTATAATGTAAAAAAAAAAAAAAAAAAAAGATTAGTTGAAAAAAAGAGTTTATTTTAGATTCTGTAGATTTATATAATGTAAAAAATTGTACATCATGATCACAAAAATAACTCATCTTTACTAAATATTGTAACTTTTGCAATAAATACACATTTATTTTTCCATAATCAGTTTTTTAAAAAATGCATTAATGATTTGTTAAAAGTGTCTCTGTTATGATAACTCACAAGTGCCTGGAAAGAGACAGTACAATCTCTCCATATAATAACTCCATAACAACTCACATGTCCCTAAAGTCAGCGCTCCTCCTCTCCATGACAACAGCCTTTAGGGAGGGCAGGGGAGGGAAGGGGAACGCACGAAGACCATCCCTCGGGTGGTTGACTGTGGCCCTGCTGAAACCGTCTGTGTCTGTGGTTGACAAATGCAGGCGGAAGGAGCTGTGGCACGTCAAGATGTCCGCTGGGTGGTGCCCAGCAGGTAGAGACACAGCAGGTTCAGCACCATGAGGACCAGCACCAACCCAATGAGAACCTTCTGCACCCACAGACACGTACTCAGCTTCTGCTCCATCCGCAAGTTGCTCGCCATCATTCGCATGAGCTGGTGGAATAAAACCGAATCAGTCACATGGTTTATTAGTGTAACACCTTTGTAATGAAAGTCCCAGAAACAAGTCAGGCTCAATAGATGTATGTACAGGAAAATAAAGGAATAGTTCAAGATTTTGTCTGTATTTTAAGCATGAAACTAGAGCAAGGAGGCTATTAGCTTAGCTTAGCATAAAAACTGGAAGCATGGGGAAACTGCTAACCTGGTTTTCTCTGAACTTAAAAAAATTAGCCTACCACAACTACAACAAACACTTAACATTGTATTTTGTTTGTTTTAAACTATACAGAACCAGAAATGCAAAACCACAATTTGTGTTTCAATGTGGAGTTAAGTAGAACCTGGTGAATGAGTCGCGTGCAGTGACTTGTTGAGTCTTGTTGTCACTGTGATGTTGTGAGACAATCAAGTGCTAAGAGGCCACCTAAATTTGTTTGTCAAGGAATAGTAACTCTCCCAAAAAGCTCAAATTGTCATTTTTACATTCTTCTTAGTGTACAGATTTAACAAACAGAGACACAACGTGTTAATTTAGGAGCTTTACAGGTGCTGGAAAGCAAATTTTTTTAACATTGGAAAGAGCAAGACTAACTATTTCTCCATTTTCAGTCTTTATGCTAAGCAAAGCTAACTACTTTCCTGTTCCAGCACCATAGTTAGCACATAGAGATGAGTGTTATCAATCTTCTCATCAAAGCAAATGAGCAAATTTCCCGAAATGATGAACTATTCATTTAACAATGTAACCAATTATTTTACGTAGCATTATACTGGACTTTTAATAGCAATACTACTTAATGAACCTACACTCAACTTACACTTACTAACGAGAAAATGAAGTTATCATCCAGAGTGTGCAATGAAAATACAAAAAAACTATTAATTACATCTTTATTGTGGCATTTCATGTATGGAAATGTATGACAATCTATAATGGTGTTTAAAAGTATGTCAAGGAACAAATATATCATAACTTAAATATAGTAAGTAATGTAGAGGAACAAGGCTTCTCTTCCACCAGCACTCACCAATGTGTTTAATTCCTGCTGCCCACTGGTCCCTGTATCCACAGGGCTGTCCCTGAGAAGGCTCATTGTTGGTTTAACACTCTCCAGAACATGACAGCGCAATCTGTGGGAAAGTTACAATCTAATGAGTCATGAGACCATAGGGAGGATATATATCCTAGTCCACTGTCACAACTGTCATGAGAACTGTGTGGCGGCAAGAGGCCATCACCAACAGTGTACATAGTCCTTCAAGTATTTACTGTCATGGTTAAATAAAGAGCACAGATGTGTGTACCTGTGTTCCATGATTTTGGTTTTTGGTATTTCTTTCCAGAACTGTGCAAGTTCTTGTGATCCAACATTGTCCATCTCAGCAGCCATAACCAAAAATCTGTCTTGTGGAGAGGCCTGAGAACCTGCACGAAACCATTGAGGTCAACATTAAACCAAAAGATTTATGAAAGCCAGTACAATTAGGACAAAAATGTCGTTGCAGTAAATCTTGGATGGATATCCACATTTTTATGAGAAAACATTGTTTTGAATGCCATTACATGAAAACAAAAAAGGGAAGGATTAGATTCTTCCAGTAAAGGTGAGAAAAGAATTAAAATCGCTGTTTAAATCAATAACAAACCAAGGGAGCTGAGAGAGGCTGTGTTAAAAAAAATTCAGTGCAAAGTATTGAAAAGAAAACACCACAACTACATCCTAGAATTAAAGGCGTTCCTAAAATATCATGTTCACGAGAATGGAGGGGACAGACAGACAGACAGACAGTGGACCGTACGTAAAGACAACCTGAAAACATAATTCCTCAAGCCACGGCTGTCGCTGATGTGGAGGCATAAAAATGCAACCCTAAAGTGGGCAGTGCTGATTCCTCTGAGCTATGTGCAGCACATCTTAACCTGCAGCTGACATTTTAGTGCTCGAAGGCCACAAAATATTTTTATTCAAAGAGTGCTGTCAGTTGTCTGATGGTTTGTTTTGGGGAGATTACTCTTTTATCACTCTTGAAATATGTATGTCAGGGAAAGAACAGTTCCTGCTGGCACTTTGAGAGAGTAATAGACTGGACCATTTGATTATTCTAAGGTTCAGAATTTGGAAACATCTGCTGGGAGTGGAGTATAGTGCAAAGCTTAAGTGCGGTACCTCCATGTAAGGACACCACTATGTCTACTGAAGCTCCTGGTTCACAGCAGCTGCTACTGGGCTTCACTCTATACTTCTCAGGTGCTGTGGTCCGTACCTGTGGAGATATCAGATGCACCTTTAATAAATCTTTTGATTTTTGTTTTGTCTGACTAACAATCTCAAACCATGAGCAATTCACTTTACAAATATATATACATGCATTCAGTGAGTATTCACTTTTTCACATTATGATTCAGCCTTATGCTAAAATCATTGAGATTTAGCTCAGGTGCCTCCCACTTCTCTCAGCCACTTTTGAGATGTTTCTACACCTTGATTGGAGTCTAGCTGTGGTAAATGCAATTGATTGGACATGATTTGGAAAGAAACACCTAAGGTATAAGGTCTCACAGCTGACAATGCATATAAGAGCAAAGACCAGGCCATGAGGTAGAAGGAACTGCTTGCAGAGCTCCGGGACAGGATTGTGTCAGGGCACAGATCCAGGGTTTGACGGTTCCCAAGAGCACAGCGGGCCCCATAATTCTTAAATGGAAGAAGTTTAGAACAATCAGGACTATACTTAGAACTGGCGTGAGAAACAAGATTCTTTGGTCTGATGAAATTATGATTCAACTGTTTGGCCTCAATTCTTAGCGTCTTGTCTGGAGGAAACCAGGCACCGCTCAGCACCTGCCTAATACCATGCCACTGGTGAAGCATGGTGGTGACAACATCATGCTGTGGGGGTGTTTTTCAACAACAGGGACAGCAAAACTGGTCAAGGTTGAGGGAAAGTAGAAAAGAGCAAAGTACAGATATGTGCTCAATGAAAACCTGGTCCAGAACGCTCAGGACCTCAGACTGAGCCCAAGGTTCACCTTTCAACAGGACAATGGGTTCAAGTCAGGGCTCTGGCTGGGCCACTTAGGGAAACTCACAAAGTTGTTCCTAAGCCTTAATCCTTTGTTATCTTGGCTGTGCGCTTTGAGTCAATCAAATATCTCTGGAGAGACCTGAAAATGGCAGTCAACCAACAGTTCCCATCCAACCTGACAGAGCTGGAGAGGATCTGCAGACTCTCCAAATCCAGGTGTGCAAAGCTTGTTGCATCATAACTAAGAAGACCTGGCGTTGTAATCGCTGTCAACGGTGCTTCAACTAAGTACAGAATGAAGTCAATGTGACATTTAAGTTTTTCCTTTTTAATAAATTTGAAGCAAATCATTATGGGGTATTGAGTGTTGACTGATGGGGGAACAAATTTGAACAAGACTGCAATATGAATGTGAAAAAAGTGAAGGGGTCTGGATACTTTCTGAATGCACTATAATAAAACAACAAATCCTCACATTTGAGAAGCTGGAACACACACACACACACACACACACACACACACACACACACACACACACACACACACACACACACACACACACACACACACACACACACACACACACACACACACACACACACACACACACACACACACACACACACACACACACACACACACACACACACACACACACACACACACACACACACACACACACACACACACACACACACACACACACACACACACACACACACACACACACACACACACCCCTACCTTGAAGGCCACTTGATTTTTGGTCACATTGCTCAGGATAATGAGACATTTCTTCTCCATCTCTCCAGAACCAAAGCTGAGCTCCTCTGCAGGGCTGGAGGGAGAGGAAAACACACACAGTGTGTCTTACACAAGTCTTAAATAAAATACAGTGGTTTATTATTGCCTTTCAGAACAGATACAGCTGCTAGATGCACACAGGAGTTTCCATTTGTTTCACACCATGCTTTGTTGTTTCTTTTGTTAAATAATACAGATTGGGCTACCTGTACATTGCTGCCTGTGTGATAGGATTATCCTGGGACTTGTTGCCTTTCCTGCTACACATCACCTTAACTATCTGCTTCTGCAAGTCTTTCCTGGATGATGATATAGTGGCAATATTTTGTAGCTCAAACAAATCATAAACATACGAATGCAGGGTTTCTGTCAACCATGTTTACATAAATCTAGTCAGATGTGGTCTAAAATCAATAAAACACCTCCCATGACTGGATTAGCCTGCCCTAGAGGGGTTCTGTGTACGAAAGCTGAATTGTGGGCCACTGTAGACCACCTGTTGTGGCAATGTGGTTTAACACCAATTCATTTACAAGAATGCACCACAAATGTCTTGACAAATGAGACAAACGATAAGTAATCAACACAGGTAACAGCAGCTCTCGCCTTAACGCCCTTTTTAATTCAGTTGGTAATGTGCGTTTGTGCTGCATATTTCGCCGCATGTTCGCATTAATCACACTGACAAATTAACTGACACATAGTTAATATGAGGCTTAAACAATTAGTCGATTTATCAATTAGGTGATAGACCGGTTCACCCTGTTGATATTGGCAGAATTAACATCCTGTGGTTTGCAGATTTCAAGACTCTTCCACAGCTCCTGACTACATATCTTTACACGCAGCTTATTCTTCACACTAATGGATCTCTCTCAGGCTTTTGACCCATCTGGCCATCATTACAGGCTATAAGAGAAATTAAACAGCATTATTATCAGGTTTAGAGTCCAACTGAAATCACATTCAGGCATCCCTTTTTGCAGGAAAGACAATGTGTTTTTTATTTCCTGTTAATAGTTTTTTATTATTCAAAAGGAAGGGAAAAATGGGGAAATTTCAGAAATACTCCTTTTCTTTCAGCATGTTGATGTCTGTGCTTCTGTGTTTGATTGACAGCAGCTGACAGGCTAAGCACCGGCAAGGGAATGAGAGAAAATGTAAACAAACTTGTCCTGTAAGTCACAAGCCATGGGCAGACAGTTTGCTGCTAGCAGTGGTAGTGAAGAGTAAGGCTCACAACAGCATCTATAGGGACCTAAATGACATTTGCAGATGTGCTTACATGCTATTTAGTGTGCTGCCGCTGACCAGCTAGCTAATTAAATATCCAGTCTGCAAACTGATATTTGCAGTGCACTTATCCCCGTTGAATGGTTGTTTGTTGGCTCTTTCATCAAGTTAAGGTGCATGACAGAACATATGTCCACGTAGGTTAGATAAGAAGAAGCAGAAAAGCTAAAGGAGGTTGTAGTTCAAAGTCTCTGGCTTTTGTGTGGTGTATCAGGGTGCTGCCTGGCTTTTAGTCAATTTGACTATCTGCTCATGGTAGAGTTGACATTACTGCTTTGTAAGTATGGATTAAAATGAAGCATCTGATTGGCTGTATGGAAACAAGTTTATATTTTAATCTCTGTAGATGGAGAAACTAATGGTATTCTGACAAATTAATACATAAAATGGGTAGTGCAATCATGGAATCAACACAGATTTCTCCCTTTTGGTTTCTTATTTTGTTCCACAGGAGAACACACGTCATGTGTTTTATAGAGCACATATGTATGCTGTAGCAGAAAAAAATATGCAATATAATTTCTTTTGGTCTTCAGGCAGGATAGAGCTCTGATTATGCATCAAAGCTGTGAAATTCAGAGCTAAAGCAAATCTGTGGCTTAAATTCTAGGGATGAGACCCCTTGCCTCACTCTCTGATTCTTGTTGTTGTGAACTTGATGCTTCTTCTAACCAGGTTCGCAACACTAAAATCTGGCTATATATAGTATGTGATTTCATTCAGTCACCCTCAGTGGAGACTGAACACTTGCTCCATTGGGGTCTTTAGTTTTGCCAAGAAAAAATTTGGTGAATAGACAATAATATCTGCCTTCTATGTCTAAAGGTTCTCATTGATGCGACTTGGCCACGTTTCATGGACTAAACAAAGATATATTTTTCTTTTTCATGTCCTCGTGTGTTCTTTTCTCCAGTGAAACAGCTGTAGAGTCTGGCATTTGCTTGAGCTCAGCGTGAGTCTTCTGGCTCTGGGAACCTTTGGCAAACACAAGATCAAAGCCCCCTACTCCCTACCAAAGCCCCCAGCCTCGAATTAAGGCTAACACAGCTCAGAAACATAATTGCATTTAAGGCTCATTTAAATCTGTTTATCACTATAATTCACAGCCCAGAGCTGTCAGAATCCTCACATCAAAGGCGTTACTCCATAAAAAAAAAATGAACTCAACGGACATTATTCATGAAAATGAGGAGTAATATCATACAGAGTGTGAATGCACTGCTAAGTATTTACCCAAGATCCAACCACATCACTATGTGATTGCTATACTCCTCCGCAATACACAGCTTTTGAAGTTGACACTCTTTCCTATAAAATGAAAGCTTAATTAAAATATATGATGTTTCTAATGACAGGTGCGAGACGTGACGAGTGCTCCTTTCTTAAAGGTTAATTGATCACTGGATCAGTCTGTCCCCCTGATTACTGTGGCACCATTAATAATCAACAGCACCGGCTCATTTCTACTCATTGAACAATTGATTGGTGGCATCCTTAATTCCCGCCCACGTGTGACCAGATCAATTGAGCTATAAAGGCACAAACACATCAATAATGACTTTAGGCTTTGAGCCAATACATGAAGAGAACATTTTTGTCAATATCTACAAGGCAATTATAATTTGTCTTTTTTGCATATGGCTCCTCAATACACATACACTCAGTTGCAAGTTTATTAGATACACCTGTCTTACCTTCATAATGGTTATAATGTTCAGTTTTGTTATTTTAGATTAACTGGCAACTGATTGTACATTTATTCAGATGGGGCACAGTGTGAAGTCAATCACAGTGCAGCACCTGAACAAGTTTTGGAGTTCGGCAGAAATGTTGGGAAAAGAATCAAACTAGCAATCCTTTGGTGACCAGTCGCCCTCTCTGGCTTCAGTCCTTTGTGTCTCTCAGACAAAAAAGACGAAGTCCTGCTCAACAACTATAAACAAAACTAAGAGTCTAAAACCATACCAGCAGCCCTGTGAATCTGCATAGCTTTGAGCTAAATAATGTCAGCGTGCCAACATAGTCAAACTGACAATGTTAAAATGCTGATGTTATGCAGGTATAATATTCACCATCTTAGTTCAGTGTTAGCATTCTAAAATTTGCTAATTAGTTATAAACACAAAAGTGCAGCTGAGGCTGATGGGAATATCATTAGTTGTGCACGTATTTGATCATAAACAAAAGTATCGGCCACATACAAACACTGATTTATTGATGACACTAGATGATAAGTCAGTTAAATCAACAAAGTCATAATTCATCCTGAGAGAGAGATGAATGTGTATCAAATTTTATGGCACACCATCCAATACTCCAAGATATTTCACTCAAAACCAGACAATGACCAAAACCTAAAAGCAGTGGGATTCATCCTCTGGGACCCATGAATACTTCCAAAATATTGTGCCATTTCAATTAGTAGATGTTATGATATTTCAGTGTGCACCGAAGTGTTGGACAGATGAGCTGACAGACCATTACCGCCCCTAACGATACAATATTTTGATTTACAAGGTGAGGCATACATCAATGTGGATAATATTCAGGTTATATAAACAGGAGAAGACTGACAGGTCACATACAAAACAACCCCATCTCAAAACAATGTCCTATGCACATAACAAACACACAATGCCCTACACAAATTCTGTAGTCCATATGTCCTGTGTAAAATGTGCAGACCATTTTTTTTTTTCCATTTCCTTTCTAACTGCAATAAGAACATGAGCAATTCTAAGTAAAAGTACATGAGTGTAGATGACGACATAATGGAAAGGGGAGCAGGGTGACCTACCTAACATCTAGCAGAGGGCCTTTGAAGGTGGTCAGTGGCTTCCTGGCTCCTTTGGTCCTGGCACTTGTGTCTCCTTTATCATTGTCCTCTGCCCTCAAACTGTCTTCCAGGAAATTCACCTGAAACAACAAAGACCACTTAATTAGAAAAGAGACTCAGAATACTGATAGCGTAATCATGTGACTGTTATCTGATTCCTTCTTTGAAAATGAAATGCTTGACCTTTGACCTTTATGAAGAGAAAGCTATCAGTTAATGAAGCCCCTGACAGTCATCTGTAATGATTAATAAATGGTTCTTGTGAAATAATGGTGAAGCATTGTTTTATCAAAAGAGAATCTTTCTTACAAAATGTATTTTTTCTTTTACCAAGAACCCCTTGTGACGATTCCTGACCTTTCTTCCAAGTAGTCTCCAGTGGGAGCACAGAACAACAGGCAGCATGTCCACTTGAAAATGCAGAACCACATAACCCACAAACACATGACTTTCATAAAAAAAAAAGACCCTTGAACGAAAGTAGGACAGAAGTCATGATATCATACTTTCATTTAAGCATAACATCCATAAACTTTAACCCAAATAATCTGCAGAGAGGTCACAAGACCACACAACAGCTGACATGACAGAAATTGTGAAACTTCTGTATAAGCGTTGGACATTATAGTTAAAGTGGCTAATTTGGGGAAATAGATGTTTTCACAGTGTTGCTGGCACCACATATTGTGTAAACAGATGGGCGAGTGAGCAAATCATGGGAGCGGAGGGAGGAAGGGAGGGCAGGGGCAAAGGTGAGTGGACTCTGCGTGTGATGGCAACATTTATGACTCAGAGGGGAAGTGTGTCATTTGTTGTGATAAGCAACAAAACATGTCATCTTAATTTAATGGCTGACTGTCATGCAACTGCCACAATGAAGACATCAAGAGATAATCAGCTGCTGATGAAATGTCTCTATTTATTTGTCATTTTAAAGAGCAAGCTTAACACAATTAGGTGAATGATGTGAGTAGAAAAAAAGTAAAACATGCTCCAATTTGAATTAAAAATGAAACTTTGAAATATTAGACTGTTTCATACAGATATCAGAATTAAACATGGTATTTTGATAAGAATGAGAACAAAATAAATTTATTTTGAGAAACAAATTACTTAAAAACACTTTCATTCTAATAATCACGTACAAAGAAATAAAATAGACCATTATAAAATATATCTAAAATTCAAGAACTTCTCCATGATTTCTACACACTGTGTAAGATATGAAATGCAAAGACAAAAAAAAAGAATCATTGAAGATTTTGCATCATCCTAAACTAAAAGATTAGTGAAATCATAATGAGGAGTGTCTATTAATGATACAGTAAAGGCACAAAAGTCTATATGATTAGCACTCTCCAAAGTCACGGACCTGGTAAGGATAGTGTTAGTGGACAAGGCACAGATGGCTTTAGTAAAAAGTTGCCAAAAAGGCAAGCTAAGATTTAGTGCTGTGGGTTAATAACACCGACTACTGTTATATAACAGTAACAAACTTAGTAGTTTTCTAATCTGACGTTAGAAGATATAAATGATATGAAATGATTAATTGGCAGTAATGACTGTGTTAGCCGTTTTCTCTGAGCTAATTAAACAATGAAATTAGTGTCTCACTTGGTTCAGTGTTTACATGATAAGGTGCAAAATGTAGGTTACTCATCATTTAGCCTACATCCCTACATAAAGTCAGGATTTGTTTTGTCTTTTTAAACAGTACAGTGCAATTTAGAATAGTTCAAATTGAAATGTGTGATCCACAACAAGTCAAGGGATGAACATGTCAAGGAGTGGTGTTGACATCAGTCGACTGTTAGGGAGGTGCACTCACAAAAATTCAAATCACGTGAGTACACCTGCCCGTCCAGCCTGTAGAGATCTTCTGGGCACAGAGCTCCTTGTGTGGGTGTGATCCTACACTGCCTTACCATCTCCAGCCCTTGTTTCAAAACAGAGAGAAAGGCAATTAGCTTCCTGAAGCCATCAAGGTCTCAGCACAGCGCTGCCTGGAACCCAGAATTCAGGTCAGGGTGGGTGGGTGGCGGTGAAGGGGGAGAGTCTCTTGTTTATTCAGACAAGACGGATCAGAGGCAGTGAGCTGAGTACTGTGGAATGTGTTCAAAAAGGCTTGAAGTGCCAACAGGTTGGTATATTAACGCAGTGCCACAAGTTTAGTCACAGCACAGGCTACCAGAGTCTAAGCCTTAATGCCTGATAAACATATCAAGAGACTGTAGATGCTGCTGATTAACCTGTTAGAACAATTAAAAATTTCTCTTAATCTCTTATAATAACCTATAATCACCACTCTCCTCTCACCTCACTACCAGTAATTAAACTAGCCTTTGTTTTAAATACTCTTGATTCATTTAACAATCAGCGGTATAATTATTTCCAAACAAAACTATCGGTTTGTAAAGAAGTTAGTACACAGATGGTTTTATCTTGTAGATAACAGCAAAGCCTTGAATGAACCAGTTTCTGGCCAAATGATGGCGTTTATAAAGTTCCCGAGCTTAAGTTAGAATTAGTATGTGACCTTCAGCCAGTGGCAAAATTAGAAGTCACATGAATCACCATTAAAATTAAATTTAATCGCTATAATTCACCATTAAATGTTGGAGTTTATAGAAAAGCTACTGAAGTACTATTCTCTAACTGTGTTTATTCCTCAACAACCGCCAACCATTTGACTGCAGTCAGGCATATTCATACACTTACTTATACACTGTTGCTCATAAAGTTGGAATAAAATATTTTTTACCTCTTTCCATGAAATGATTGTGACAATGTGATTTATTCTTAACAGATAAAGTGTATATCTTCTCAAAACTTTAGTAGTCAATCTCTTCCAAAGTGATTACTGATGCATTTAAATAGGAATAAACAGAGGATTGTGTCTGAAAACAAAATGATTCCAACTTTATGGGCAACAGTGTATCATACCACACGCTGTGTGTGTGGTGTCCTTGCAGGGTGGTAGGGTAACTTTAGTTTCTCATGCTAATGTGAAAAATATCTTCCTCTCTGCCACAGAGCTGACTCAGAAGTTCTGATATATAGACTGACACCTCAGGGGACAGTAGTGCTCGTTATATTACAGTTATATTATTATACAGTTATTAGGTTTAGTATCTGGAGATGAAATTGAGTCATTTCTCCAATAGAGAGCTATGGATCTTTTCTGTGGGGTTATGCAGGGCAAGTACACCTCACTCTGACCAAAAATATGCCAGGAGGAGGTGTGCTAGGTGATTCTACGTTTAAATTTTACAGTAAGAGCATTAACAAAACTCGTGCCTATGGAGTACTGTTGAGGCAAACAATTGACTGATTAGCATGTCTCTGCTTTGTAAATCTAAATCTGTTGTGCATGACCATTGTCTAATATATTAACAATGGCAGTGCTGTTTGTTCATTGGAGCTTAGGAGACTCACGGGAATAGCTTGGGGTGACGCAGAACTGTTAGGTCTCTCCAGTAGATACAGTTAGTGTCCTATAGGTAGCAGGCTAAAAAAAACTACAGCACTGTTATGTCCTAGTCCTCACATTACATATAGGTTAAACTCAAGTCTGCTGCTCCCTGACTGTGACAACAAAACAAAATATCTGTAAATAAAACTTGCAACACTAAATAATAACAAAGCAAAAAGAATAAATAACCATGGTTGAAAATCAGATGCAGCAAAATTATGTAAATGTACAACTTTCTACAAGACTTCAACAGGCATTTCCTGATGAAAGGCATATCCTGAGGTGACCCCCTTAATACCCTCCATCTATTTACATGCAGGCTCTCTTTGCATTCTGCTAGCTAAAAGAAGCTAAATAGATTATGAAGTGAGGACTGGATCGTCCTGTAGGGAACGAGTAGAATCTGTGACATAAGCTGCAGTCCTGGTACAAGCAGGTAAAATTCGGTGACACCAGAGTGAGACTGAGGTAACAGTGCAGCCGCAGACATATTCAAGCTGAAGCCTGTGGGTGAGTCAGTGATGGTGCTACACTGTTGCTGCATGCTGCTGTTTGGGGGGGGGGGGGGGGGGAACAGGAATCCAGCTACAGCAGGGAACAGCTTAAGTAACAGACTTGACAACCTCTGTGGATCATATGAGGAGCTGAGAGGATGAGAGGAGCAGTGTGCCTGCTGTGATGCATGGGCTTTGTTGGCAGGATTTAACTGCAGCCAAAGACATTAGGAGTCACCTTCACAGAGACAATGAGCAAGAGCTTAACGTCTACCAAATAAGGGCATTACTTGCCACTTAATTCACAGTTGTCTCCACAGAGCAGCCTGATTACATGCTGTAATCTCTGGCTCAACTTAAAGAAAGTGAGTCAAAAAAGAAACAGGAGGAATCTTTGAGCATAGTACATCTAACATGACTGGGAGCAGAGAGTTGCATCTATAACAGATGGACAGCACTGCCTGAAATACCAGAATGAGAATTAATCATTACTTAATCACTCTCAGCTTACGTTATACATGAGAGCAGCTACACCGATGACAGAAACACTGGTCCTGCTAACTGTATTAGTTTCAGCATCAGCAATATGTATTTATATTCATTTACTAATTCTTTACATTTTCTTATAAAAAAAAATTTCTAGCACACCTGAATTTCTGAAAGGAAACTATAAACTTGAAAGAGAATGTACCTTTTTGGGCTTTACTGCAACCTCAGAGTTGAAGCTGGACTCCAGAGTATCTTTACCCTCCATTTCGCCCTCTTTGCTTTCCGTCTCATCCTCACTGACAATGGGTCCATTGTCACAGATGGGTGTTTGGAAGTCGTCATCAGGAAGAGGAGGATAACTATACTTGAAGGGGTCCTGCAATGTAGCCAAATAAGTTATATCACTACAAGCATGGTTTTTCAAGCACATACTGTCAACTTAAAGTAGCGATACTGTCTTTGAACAGAAAGTTCAATGACTTCCATGTGAATAAATGTCATGATATGAGTTGTAAAAGGGGAATTCTGTTAAATAATCAAACTGATGTTTATCATTTACTGAAACAACAAAGTTACATTTCACTTTTATTGTTGGCACGAGTTACAACCTTACAGTCCTGATCAGGATTTATATGAGAATACCGAGAAGCTACAAGCATGCAAACTGTACAACGTTCATTATTTCGCCACATCTAGAGTTTAAATCTGTAATTTTATTTATTAATACAAATTTTATGAGTAAACCAATAGTACAGCACATATACATATTTCTTAAAATGGTTTATATCCAGAATTTGTTTAAATTGATTAAACTTTATGCAACACAATTGTGCATCACACCATCATTACAATATGATCCCACTAAAAGATGTTAAATCTTACTGAATTTGTAACTAGTTGTGGCAATTAACTTAACTTTTGCAACTGTCTATCAGACAGTACAAGATATAAGGATATTTAAAAAACTTTTAATATCAGACATAAAGAAAGACAAAAAAACATACCGTTCCACCCATGTGAGGCGGCAGGTACTCGGGACCTATGAATGTCTGGACCTCAGATTTGGAGGCAAACTTTAGTTTGCTGATTGCCTCGGGACCCAGCCACGACTTCACAATCTTCCACGCCGCTGAAATGAGACATGTTCTATGTTCAATTTGTCAGAATCAGATCAGTATTTAAATAAGTTATTGCCGCACATTAGTTGTTGTAATTGTTGATTGTAAAGAGAGGAAAGGCTCAGTCTCACCATTCATGATCCAAGGCATATCCACGATGATCATTTTGGCTGAAATGTTAAGTTAAGACAAAGTGTATATATTTAGTATGACTTAAAAGTAGCTGTAAATTATTAATAAGTGAAGAAATAAGAAATATTCATTGTGCTTTCATAGCAACTCTTGTTACTTACATAAAAACTTTGGATAATATACTTTGAAGCAATTTATGACGTACTTCACAAACTCCATGTCCTGAAAAACAAAGTGGGGAAAACAATGATTTTAAAAAACAAAGCAAGACCGAAGGCTTCAACTATAGAAGACGCTTTATGGGTTTTCAACAGGGAGAATGTTTGTTCACTTTTAACCGCCTCTAGATCTGAAGTGACCCACTTAACATAAAATGAAAATTCATTACAAGCTCCACTGAATGATCCCCCGCTCGATCCCTCTAAAATATTATGTCTGGGAAAGAATTGAGGATAAATTTTCTTTTTCTTAACTGTCATTATTATTTGCAAAATAGATAATTATATGACTTGCTGACACATGCACACATTTTCTCACCATTTGCACCAGAGTGTGATTGCACTACCTATATCTAATGACTTTCATCATATCAAAGAGTCAATCAAAAAAGGGAATGGCTTAGACTCAAATGCATTTTCTCCACATAAATAACAAAAGGCTTTTCAACAATTTCATCTACTCTTTAGATAGCACCAGAAAATCTAATCATGGCTAAGAGATAAAATTCATATTATATATCACATCTAGAAAATACATATCTAGGTGAAAGGTTCTGTTTTGCTTTAAATCGTTTTTTAGGTGAACATGATAAATGTTCATGTTACTGTTTTATGTTAATTATAATCATCAGACACACAGCCGATATGTCAATAGATACAGCCCCTAAACCCTGACTGGGCTTCATAATTGGCTAGAAACCTCATTGCTATGCAGGAGCCTCACTCCCAAGCCTTAATGAGATCATACTGGCTACCCTTGCTCTAACTCGTACTGTGGTTCAACAAGCCTCAATAAGGCTGCTTTCCAAACTGATCTTCTAATCTACTCATTTCATATTTGGGTTGCATAGCTATTCATCCTTCCTGCCTTGTTTGTGCTGGTTTATTTATATTTAATTGAGTCATTTCTCCAGGAGAGAGCCTAGCCAATGAAACACACTCGCTGACAGAGAGCTCCATCAAGGAGCTAACGCCTGTGACACAGTGAGTCTACGGATTAGGCAGTCCACTCGAATTGACCAACGGGATTTAAAGGTTACTTTAATCTCCAAAGTGTAAAACCATTGAAGAGCATCAGTCCCTGCAAGACCACAGCTCAGACAGCAAGAAATATGAGGATCCTCAACAGCATTTCAATTTTTTTTTTTAAATAAAAGTGAAGCATGTTTAATGGGAAGGAATTGAAAATGTTTGTTTTGAAAACCTGGATATTAAACATAAGAAAATAAGCTAAATTAAAAATTGTATTAGAGCATAACAAATGAGTTAAAAAAAAAAGAAGTAATTGATACAATTACAAAAAAAAATGTCTGAAACAATAATCATGGACTTACTATATTGCTGAGGCCAGACTCACTCATATCAAACACAACAGTAAGTGGCATTCCAGGTTCTTTCTTTGCATACCGCTCCAGCCAGAAGGCAACATACTTCTTCTTGTCCAAGATTGTTTTTGCATCCTTGACGTGTAACTTTACTTTGAACCAGACTAAACACAGGAAACAAGGTTATAGCATATTTGTATAAAGAATATTTGTTTTTTAATTTAAGTGTGAGTCATTTTGGATTCGTGTTGAATGTTTACACACATTTAACAGACCAGATATCATATCAAACAGCTAAAAAAGGCTAAGTTCTAAGTCCATATGAGTAGAGTAATTATGTTGGTGATAAGCCATGTACATACAGAGCTTGTTGCCCTCTTTGTCATATCCGTGGAGGTAGACAGCACCAGTCTCGAACATCCATCTGGGAATGGTGCTCTCAGAGACATCTGAAACACGCAGGGTGACACACATTACACCGTTAACAGATGTTTGTTCTCATTTAAAGTATAACTATACAAAACGTGGCTTTATAGGCAGAGGGCAGAGGTTGCTTGCAAGGTTGTTACTAGAGTATTTGAATCCTTCTCTGTATTTGGAGGCACAGAATATTTTACATTAGAATTTGTTTTTTTATTGTCCTTAAGATAAGCAAATTGAAGCAATTTAATCTGTCTGAAATATTAAACCGGACATGAACAATAGTTTCTTACTTTTCAGAGGAAGTCATGCACTTATCATAACTTCTATAAAGCTTAACTAACAAGGAACCCAGTTTCCCTAAAGTGGGTCTTCCTTAAACTACTTGGATAGCACACTTGTCATCAACCTTTTTCAATAACTGAAATGAAGGATCCTAATGACCAGAATAAATCAAATTTTCTAAAGACAACTGTTTGACAATTGAATTTGTTGGAATAAAGCTGGACTAACTGCAACTCAGACAAATACCTTTAGAAAACAGAAACAGTAGGGACTGTTCTCAGAGGTAGCCTATGCATGGAGATATGGGTGTTTAACACACAATGACACACTGTCTGGATTCATCCCAGAGTGGCACAAAGACAACCAGTGATGTGTGTTGCAAGCTTGCATCTAAATATGGCAGTGTCAACATTTCTACTTTTAGGTAGGGCTGGAAATTGAACTTTGCAACGGACTGAATTGAGCTTGTAGCATGAATAAAATATTGCTTGGGTACTGATTTTTTAAACTCAGGTACTGTATTGGCACTAGTATCAAAAGGAACACCTCGCCCTCGTTTTAGGTGATGTGAAATTGTGCGTAACACATTACACAGCATTCAGCATGACTTCTTACCATTCACACCAAATTCTTTTCTCCACTGAAGACTTTCGTCAATCATTTTCAAGGCATCATCAACAACATAAAGTCTCCATGTCAGGTAGCCCTCCACCAGAGCATCGTCTGTTTGAAGCCTTTCCACATCTCTGGAGTCATATTTATCTGCTGAATCTGTAAACACCGGCAGAAACACAGGCTGAATTCAAATTCAAAAGGAGTCAGCACAAGTTTTCACTTTCAACCACGTTGGCCTACTTATAAAGTACTGTTAAGGTTATGTAGTGCTGTAAACTCAGGTAAAGACCACCTGGAGACAGTACCGCATTGGCAATACACAGCTAATGTTAGCTAGTTATCTGTTAGAGCCTATTTAGGCTCCGAGCATTTAGGTCAACATGACGTTAAGTAACAGTTAGTGGACAGTGAACGTACAGTATTTGAATTTATGTAAAGGATAATGACTATGCAAGTGCCTGGTCACGGAGCAAGTTATTTCCTGCTTATCCACCATAACTTGTGTTACCTTGGAGTAACTCATTCTTGAATCTCTGTCTCGTCTCCTCAATCTTCTTTTCGAGGTCCTGTCAAAACAGAGTTTTTTTCACGTCAGGCACGTCTTTGGTTTCAACAGAACAATTTGCAAAACAGCTTAGAAAAGTGCGTTCTAACGGTCTTTAACAATACCTGCTCTCCTTCGTGTTGGTCAAGTTCAGCCATATTCAGCTGTCCCCGGTAGTTTCCTAGTCTGGTAGTTCCTTATTGAGCTAGCTAGCTTACTAACGTTGACGTGAATCAGTGCGAAGTGTGAAACTGACGTCCCGGGGTCGCCATTTTGGCTCTAGCCGTGGCCACACCTCTCCGCTGTGGTTTTAACTCAAACAGTAAAGGGTTTTTTGGGTGGCGTTGAAGTTCATGATCACGGGAAATTTAAAGGGTTTATCTAATCATTCTCATACTTGACTCGACTGAATACAGGGCTAGCGAACTAAGTATGTTATAATGTCGTCAACTCACTTTTGTTTACCAACTCTCACCCACAATGCACTTTACAGGAAGTGTTCAATTCCGGTTGGCGCGCTCATAAGAATATACAAACAGTCCGTATGGTGAAACGCTGAAAGCTACTGCATGTCTCTCTCGACAGTTAATTTAGTAACGATAGGTCCATTTGTACACCTTGGTGATACTTCTGCCATGAACGCGACAGCTCCCAATTTAGCAATAACGTTAACCCAAGCGGTCAATTGGGAGAGATAAGTCCTTGTTGGTATCCGATGCTTCTCTTTGTATAATGGAAAGCTTGCTCCTGGAAGATCTGTATCGCAATCCCCATCGGATTTCCCTGTGTGGAAAGATAATCTTATTTAACTGCAAACGAGCTTCAGGCACAAATGACGGCGAAATAAGCGAGTTAATATTCCGCAGCCTTTCATTTGAACAGGAGGACAACACGTTCCTGAAGGCAGCGGATGGAGCAGCTGTCATCAGCAGGAAAAGATCAATTCATGTGGATATTGTAAAATGTAAATGTGCCGTAGATGCTCAGAAGAAAGTCGCCACACCTTGTGTTTTAGTGACACGGAAGAGTAAGAAAGGAGAGAGCTTCAAGTATAGTCTTCTCACACTGAACAACTCAAACCGATTGGAGCCCTGCATTGAGTTTAAACTCACTTATCAAATGAGGGAGTCTGTGTCCATCCTCCAAGGCCCCACGGTGTTGTGGACTCATGCTGGTAATGTCTTCTATACATCTTTGCAGGCAGGGGAGGTGAGACAGATACCCATTCAGTTTTCCCACAGTGTTATTGGAGAACTCCCCCTCCACAAAGGACAGCTATTTATTCTTGGACAGCAAAATGAAAATAATCAGCTCACGAACCAAACTCTGGGCTATTTTGTTGAGAATGGACATACGTTTGATGGCACTATGATCTTACCTCACCCTTACATTTGCATCACACGGTGCATCTTGGTGCTCTCAGCTGAAAAAGTGGATAGTGTGCTGAAATCTGCTGTGGTTGCAGCGACTTCTAACCAGCAAATCGTGTATTTCGAGAATGGAATCGTAAAAGACACATGTCAGCTCCCCTTCCAACAGCCTGAAGATATTCAGTTGGTCAACACTGGAAGGAATGGCTGCCTGTTTGTCATATCATTTCACCAGGGGCATGTTTGCGCTGTGTGGAAGGAAACATTTCAGGTATGTAAAAAGTGGGGGTTCACTATCTAAGGAATACTTGTCTTTTCTTTTGCTATCTTTCATCCAGTTTGCGCATTTTTAATAAGCCTGCTTTGTTAAACTCTCTTCTCCAGATAGCCTCCCACTGGTCAGGTGTCAGCTCAATGCATGTGGATGACTTCCTGGGATGCGGAACAGACCAGTTGCTATTGGTTTTTAAGGATGAAGGTGTAACAGGGCAGCTCCTGGGCAATTTCCTCATCACTGACCTCTGTGGTATTTCATATTCTGTAAGGCATATGTCATGAACCAGAGTTTGCCATTTTATAGTGCATTTTTCTTTGATAAAGTGCATATGTGACAGAGATCAGAATGACTTATTAAAAATACACGTTTTCAGAATGGACAGGACACTGGAGCACCAAATCGATCTCCTCCAGCAGAGAACTATCTGCTCACTCTTCAAGCCTTAGAGTCCAGACTACAGGTGAACATTTATAAACTATTACTGGAGTGACAACACAAGTCTTGTAATGCTTAACAGCAACATTGCTCATTTTATAGAACATCGCCATCTTTCTACATACATTAGTCATATAGTGATGTGTATCTTTGTCAGAAAAATATCGTGTTAATTCAGTGATAATGATTTGATTGAATCCATAACCCCAGCCCTTTTTATTCCTCATAATCAATGACCTGATGATGGTATTTGTATGAGATAACGACCTATATTCCAGTTTCCAAAATATTCTGTCAATCAAATCTGTCATCTAGAGTGGATTGACCATGCTTCAGGAGCTTCAAAGAGAAGTGAGAGTGAAGGAAAGAGTCGTGCAGCAGTCGGTCCAAGCCCTTACTGACGCGGTCTCAGAAAGAGAGCCTATTCTGGCGGAGCCTGAGCAGGTAATGTTAATGTAAGAAAATATACAACCTTTACTTTCTGCTAAATGGCATGTGTTGTGTCACAGTGTTTAGCTATATTTTAGAGGGTTGGGTGGTGTTTGTAAAGGGGATCAAACCAGCAACTCATGAGGCTGAGGTACCGTTCCTACAGGCGCTGAGGAAGCAATGCCAAATGTGTGCAATGAGAACAAATGCCACAAATGTTTCCTTGTTTTGTCTACTTTATGTCTCATGATGTCATTTTAATTATTTAAATGCTTTTGTGGCGGTTTTGTGACGTGGTTATGAGCCTTGCTTAACTTCTAACTGGTGGCCTTACTGACATAAGAAACACCCACAGCAAATGTTGTATATGGCCCAAAACAAAATTCCATGAAAAGCAAATGCTAGGGATGATTATCCTGTATTTTGACAGAAAGTATCACTTCCCAATTCTCTGTGTTTTCAAATAGCATTTTAAAAGTCCACTGCGTTTGTACCAAATAGACTGTTGTTCAAATTGAAATGTCTGACAGAAACTGCTATTGCTGTCAGTGCTGTCACACACTTGTCATTGCTGATTATAGTCTTTGCACTTTCTGTCCAGGAAGGCCTCATTGCTCTGTGGGATTCTGATGAGTCAAAAGATGAGGCCTTGGATGACAAGATGCAAGACATGCCAGCAATGTCTTCAAAACCTCAAGTTGACAAGCTCTGGCATCGCATTGCTGAGGACCGAATGGTTGTGGGATTGATACTGACGACTGACAGCTCTGTGTAAACACCATTTGTTTTTTAATTGAAGTGAATTTTATAGATTTTTCTGTGTGAAGAATAAGAGATCTTTATGAGCCGCGGCATCAGCCTTCCAAAATTTCCAACTGAACATGACATTATCTAAACACTTGATAGTGATCCCTCTAAAAAAAACACATCCACATAATGGGTTCTTCTGGTTGAGTGGGTCCATCTGTGTATGGTAAATATACAGGCGATATTGATATGACGGTCCATCTACAGTATTAGGCAAGTGCGAAGTACTGCTGACCAGCTGTCACCGTATCATTGATGCCTGATTAGATTTGTCAGAACTACAACTTTGTGGTGCCAGATCTTGTTGAGTAAATCACATCTGTGAGGTAAAACTTTTCCTTTTCCTGAAAGAACTGAGAGTTTTTGCATTTTGCGATCAACAAGGCAGTTTTATAAAGAAACTTAATGCAAAATGTCTGTTAAGGAATATCAATAATGAATTAAGGATGTTTTTTTTTTGTTTGTTTTTTTTGCATTTTTGATTGCCCCTGAACTTAATATGAATTTCACAAGCCAGCTGCATGGTGGCTAGGTCGTCACCATGGCAACAAGTTTTTAATAACATCTCCAAGCTCCTTTAGTGGGAACAAGAAGCTATCAGATTCCTCCATTCACCTGTTCCTGTTTTTTTATTTGAGAACATTTGAAGGAAAACTACTTCTGGCATGACTGCCTCAAGAGCCTGTACAGTGCATTCAGAAAGTATTCAGACCCCTTCACTTTTTTCACATTTTGTTATGTTGCAGCCTTAAGCTAAAATCATTTAAATTATTTTTTTTCTTCATCAATCTACACTCAATACCCCTTAATGACAGAGCAAAAACAGAATGTTGGACACTTTTTGCAAATTTATTAAAAAGGAAAAACTGAAATATTACATTGACATAAGTATTCAGACCATTTGTTATGAGTCAAGTCAATTAGCGCCAATTCACAACAAAAGGTATCTCAATGCACTTTTCAAATAGAGGAGGTCTAGACCTTCTCTATTTGAAATTCCCAACAAGAGCACTTGAGATTTAGCTCAGGTGTCTCCCATTTCTCTCAATCATTTTAAGATGTTTCTGCACCTTGATTGGAGTCCACCTGTGCTAAATTCAACTGATTGGACATTATTTGGAAAGACACACCTCACAGCTGAAAATGCATATCAGAGCAAAAACCAAGCCATGAGGTGGAAGGAACTGCCTGCAGAGCTCAGAGACAGGACTGTGTCGAGTCACAGATCCTGGGAAGACTACAAAATATTCCTGCTGCACTGAAGTTTCCCAAGAGCACAGCGGGCTCCATAATTCTTAAATGGAAGAAGTTTGGAACAATCAGGACTCTAACTAAAACTGGCTGCCGGGCCAAACTGAGCGATTGGGGGAGAGGGTCTTGGTAAGAGAGATGACCGAGAACCGGATGGTCACTCTGGCTGAGCTCCAGAGATCCTGTGTGGAGATGGGAGAAACTTCCAGAAGGACAGCCATCACTGCAGCACTCCACCGATCTGGGATATATAGGGGGGTATCCCGACGGAAGCCTCTCCTCAGTGAAAGTTTCCATCAAAGCACCAAAAGGACTCTGACTGTGAGAAACAAGATTCTCTGGTCTGAAACCAATGGTGAAGCGTGGTGGTGACAGCATCATGCTATGGGAAAGTTTTTCAGCAGCAGGGACAGCAAGACTGGTCGGGGTTGAGGGAAAGCTCAACGAAGCAAAGGCCCAAGGTTCACCTTTCAGGGATGGCTCCGTGAATGTCCATGAGTGGCCCAGCCAGAGCATAATCAAATATCTCCAAGGATACCTGAAAATGGCTGACAACAGATGGGCCCCATCCAGCCTGACGGAGCTGGAGAGGATCTGCAGAGAAGAATGGCAGAAAATTGAATTTAAACGATTTTAGCGACAACATAACAAAATGTGAAAAAAGAGAAGGGATCGGGAGACTTTCTGAATGCTCTGTATGTGATTGGTGCACTTGTACTGCTGGTGTCATTTCACCACTTAGAGATATCAGTGTTGTTAATCAGTTTACAAACAGTCGCACATTCACTCACACACAGTCTGTAGTTTTGTATCTGATTACCCGCCGTCCACGTGATATCTGATTGTTAGTGATGTGTTATTTTTGTTGCAGACCAGTGGCCAGTGTGAGCTTATCCATCCTGACAGAGACGGGCCAGAGCTCAACGCCCGAAGTCATCCAGACCCAGAGCCAAGTGCTGTGGCTCTCCACACCCTGCCCCTCATCATCATCCTCCTCCTCTCCCTATGCCTCCTCGTTCCCAGAGCCCGCAGCCAAAAGAAGCAAGCAGCACAACACCGGTAGACCCGATGATCTCAACACATGCAGACTGGCTGTGACTGCTGTGACCAAGCTGACTCCTCTGTTGAACTCTGGCTGTGTCAAGTGCCGTGTCATGCTCCATTACGTCCAGAGACAAGATGCTTTTTCCCTCATGAGCAACCCAACACCGGTTGTCCTGCACTGTGGTCAAGTTGCTCTAGACATCAATGGTGATTTCCAAACCCAATTGTTGAAAAACCCCAAACTCAAAACAGGTAAAATCACAAACACCCTACGACTTGAGATTTTAATTTTGACACAAGTGGATGTTCATTATTGTCTCCTTTTTGTGCCCAGATGAGGTTAAAGAGGACTTGCTGAGTCTGTTGGCAGTGCTGGATCGCTGGGTCTTCCATATAGACTCCCCTGATCACAGCTTAGGTGACATAGACGGCTGGATTCAGAAAAGAGTGGGTTGTGAGAGGATAGAAGTGAGCCCTCAGTATCTACTGTTACATTCTTCGGGACCACCAGCTCTCATGCTGCTGCGCTGGCATCAGATAACCCCTTTCCAGGGGGAACTGTCTGTCCACTCCAGGTAAATCATTTTTATTTACAGATACCAGTGAGATGGCTGTATTATTGACCTCAGAGTTGTAGGTGTTGTTGGTTTTGATAGTACTGGGTTTTGGCCATAATCATAGTATCAGTTCATAAAGGATAACGGTGGATTTATTTTTTTTTTTATCTTAAAGTGTGGACGTTTCCTGCAAATAAAGAAAGTTTCTGTTTACATTTAGTGTTACTTACCAAAATCCATTGTGTCTAAGGTCTACAAGTTATCGAAAACCACACTCCACAGAGTATTTTTAAGTCTTGATTTTTCCATTATCTTCATATAATTTTTTGTGTTTTTTTTTATTTTTTTTTTTATGAAGGGCTTCCTTTAGTTTGTATAATTTTAAATATTATAAGCTGCAATTTTTCAATTCTTTTGCAAACTTTAATGTTACTGCTCATTGTATTGGTTCAAACACTGTTGCCAGGGACTCTCTTGAATAATTCAGTTTTATTCAATGTAGCTAAAAAAGCTAGTTCTGCAAGTAGAAGTATGTACTGTTCAATTTATATTAATATATTCAAAGTTGAAGATGACCAGGATGGATGTCAGTGTGATATTCCACTGAATTAAGATTCTCTGCCAAGCAGAGAACTTAAAATTACAAATCCTGCAAATAAACTCTGAACAGGTAGCAGGGTGTGAAGCAGATGATAAATGACATGAATTATAAAGAGATATGAAGACATGTAATGTTTTTTTCTCATTTATTATAAGATGTATTATGTAGTAACATGCACAATCTGGCTCTGTTCTTCCTTGGCAGCCAGTTACAGATGCTCCAGTTCCTGGACTATTTCTTGGGTTACATCCCCGTGTCCTGCTCCATCCAGCCTGTCAAAGGTACAAGAGAACAGGGTGCAGCGCAGATATTTTCTTTGGCACTGGAAAAAGAGGTGGTGTCACTCAGAGAGTGTGTGTCATTGCTTCTTTGTGAAAAAGAGGAGGATGAGAAGACGAGGAGCCCTGGGCGCGATGACACACCTGAGCCAGGTACTGTGGAGGGGCTGCAGAGGTGTAGAGAGGCGTGGCAGCGGGATGTGGAGATGAGTAGGATGAGGTTGAGCCCCCTGGTGGATGTTGAGAGGTATCGTAAGATGAACCTAAGCATGTCCAAAGTCCAGCTTGATGGGGATTTGGCAGCTCTCTTGGAAATACAGAGAACTTTGCTCCACTGATATGCTACCGACATAGTTATTGTTAGAAGTCATCTAATCACCGACATACGTATTAATGGAAAAAGCCATTGTGTCATGTCTAATAACTGAGAAAAGACCCCCGTTGCTACCTTGGTTATGTCCTGAGCTGAACCGTGTGTGCCTGCTCTCTCAGAGAGCCTCTTGGGTTCATATCTTTTGAGTGTCTGTTGCTGTGTAGAGCTTAGCCTATTTCCATTGGATCACCTCTTGGGTGTCACAACCTTAATCAGACACTGATGCGGTACTGCATCTCTGCTCAGCTTATTCTTCTGTTTATATCCCTTTAGACCGTCAGTGTTTGAAAATGCTCTTTTACGTCTGTTGTTGCTGCTGCAGTGTGCTCTTCAGTAGGAGACAGAGACCATTTTCATCCTTGAGTGAGAAACTATTTGTGTAAAAAATAAAGACAACCGATGACAGTAGAGCAAGAGGTTATACATTTGCTCACTGGCTGTAGTTGACTGAAAGCTTTTAGTGGTATTTCCTCTCATGGTTCAGTTATTTTCCTGTGAAACGATGTAAATAAAACACTTCTTTGGTGCTGTTGCTCCTATGACGCTGCACAGGCTGTTAGTGCTGTAAGTCAAAATGCCATTTGTCCAAGCAAACATCGAATCCTACTTAACAGGACCTAGTCTTAGTTGGATACAGAAGGTCTGCAGCAGCTTGACCCGTAGTATTTGCTAAAATGGATTTTTTTTTTCCCCCTATCCTAGAGGGGGCTGAAAAACGAAGATGTTCATTTCAGGTGCATTTTGCTTGTTCTACTCCATGTGTTTATGGAACTTACTCAGGCGGAGATCCACCACCCCTCTTTTACTACTTTAATGTCTCTGCTTCATTGCACATAACAGCTTCCACTAGACTCACTGCCACAGGTCTCCAGTAAACATAGCTGTAACATAATTACTACAGATTTCAGTATTTCCATCAGCTATTCCCAAAATTTTATTTTATAATAGTAATGCTGCTGTGAGATGATAAAACACTATAAAAGTAAGACATTTTTTTTGATGTGTTAGAATGAAAATAAATCTCTTTTCAGCTCAGTTAGTTTTTGCTCACAAAAGACTTCACAATCTTTTTTTTTGTTTTTGATGTGAGACAAACACCTCTCTCAAGGCAAGCGATGAAGAAGAATTGTCCTGTGCAGTAAATAACACCAGTAAATGGCCGGGGGGGGATAGATCACATGTGAAAAGGAAAATTCATCTGTATTGGTGTTCCCCTAGAGCCCCAACTGCCACCCAGAGTAAAATATATGTTTTGTCATCCCATTATTGCCTGTTAAGTTCTATTAACTCTGAATGGTGGAAGTAGACTGCAGGTTTTCTACAACAACATCTCAGACAAACATACAAACATCTCAGACATGGTGAAAACAAAATCACCTCATCTAGTTTGTTAATGTGACTTACAGACAAATTGACGATAGGCAGATTTCTGCATCTTTTGACACTTCTGCAGCTGCCAGCTGTCGACTGTGACTTTAGTATGGCCGCCTATTTATGCCAGGAAAAGAAAGGAGGAAAAAAAAAAACCGGACAAAAAGCTAGTCATGATTTAAAAAAATGCTCATGGTGAGTGAATAGTAAGTAAAAATTATGAGATAAAAAGTTAAATCAAAGTAAAAAAAGAATAACAAATCAAAACATTTCGTGTTTATTTCCTATCTAAAAATTACACTTTTTATCTCACAATGTTGTTTTAGTATTTCATAATATTTAATTGCTATCTCATAATTTGAAATGAACCGACACATTTTGGTATATAATTACAATAATAATTAATATTTGAAGACCCACATTTACTGATCATATAAGTGTTCATATTCATAATTAAAAGGTTACAGTTTCAGATAAAAATTCAGGATTTAATGTCTTGCTGAGCTGATGATACTTTTTTTATTGCTTTAATATTATTAAGTTAAATTTAGATGTAATCCAAATTTGCAATTTCATTTTTAATGGTGGGTGGACATTTGAACCACAGCTTGTGCCTTTTTAATAACATCAAGTTGAGTCATCCATAACAATGAATGCCACTGCTAAGCCATGTTTATATTGATACTGTATGACGAGGGCACTGGTCTGGTCTTTGCCTGCAGTTGACTGTTATTGATTGGGGTCACAGGGTTTCCTCCTTTGGACTCTGGAACTCAGTGGGTCAACCAAACAGGGTTGGAGGACATTGATTATATCTACAGCATAATGAACAGTGCACACACCACATACAGACATGCCACATAATAAACATGATTCTATATGCAGGGAGCTCCCATGTGAGGCAACACTGGTTCAAAGACAGAAAATCCTCATGAGTTAGCAACATTTAAATTGAATGTTACCATATTTAAATTATTTAATCGTGAAGCTCTAGGACATCTCACCAAGTGTTATATAATTACATCTATAAATACTAGTATTTGTTGAGGTTGTGCCTTTTGCTTATCACAAAGCAACACATTTTTATTAAGCCCTGAGGCATAATACTACACTAAACGGTACACACAAGCTGAATTATACTTATTTGATAATGCCCGGCTAATAATTTATACCATTTCTCACCATGTGAACATTGAATACGCAGGCTGTTGAGCTCGATTCAAAAACAAATTCTCAACACAATGTCCACTCACCTTGTTCCTAAAGCTTCCAACCACACCCTGTGGCTTTTTCTCAGCAGACAGCTGCTCAGTTGTCATGGAGATAGTTTGGTCGAACTGAAGTTGTGGTTTTCAGATGTGGTTACATTTTAAAACGGCCTCTGAAGTTTTATTAACTCACGGGGCACACAGTTCTCGGTGTGAATTCATTGACACTTGCTTCTCACGAGGCTACCTTGAGCTAATAAAGGAAAAGTGCGGAGATCAGTGCAACCGGTCTGCAGATGATCACACGTCAACCCGCAGCGTGTCTGGGGCTGGAGTGCCACGTGTCTCAATGTACCGCTTTTGGTGCAGCATACATAATATAGATACCACAATTACACACACACACACACACACACACACACACACACACACACACACACACACACACACACAGTGCTTGTTTTGCTGTTTGAAGAGTGCCAGGGAAGCATCTGAATATACACAGTCAAAATTATGTTTTGATTATGTAGTGCAATATGTGTATTCAGGCATAGGAGATACTTTTGGCAAAATCATGCACCAGTGTTCTTAACTTCGTTAATGTCCTGCTTTTCTCTCACACTAGCCCTATCAATTGCTGTGCAGTTGCTATGGCAACCCCCATTTCTTGCCTCTCTCTGTCTCTCTCTCTCTGTCTCTCTCAGACCTCTCAAAGCAGCCTCCCTAAACCTTAATGAATGAGGGAAAGTTGTTTCCCTCTTAAACACCATTATAAGCTGCAAATAATGTTCCCCTCATAAGCCGTCATTCTAAATTTGATTGCATAAAGGCTTGTTGCATCCTTGCATATTCAAACAGCAATAATAATGGATCATGATGTAAGGCTGTGTCGGTGAAATGGATGGTATTTCCATGTGAGGATTAGTATTATTGATTAGTTTATAATCCCTGTGTTTTGAGCATTAAAAAAAGCAGTTGGATTATTCATGCAGCCTTCGCAATAAGCCTACCACAGGCCATGTATTCATCTTTAAAACAAATAAAGGTTGATGGATCCTGGCATTACCCACACTGTGGTAATGAATAGCGTCACTGGGTGGATAATGGCATTACAGGACATATATCTGAATATCGAGAACCGATGTGGTCACTCCTCTCTCTTTATTGATTATATATATTGGTAACAACAGGTGGGAACGGTGTAAGAAAAATCTTTATTACCTCGTGTATATATCTATTACAGTTGTCCTTTCTTGTATGTGAGCACCAGGCCAGTATTTTCCATTGAACTGGTTGGCGAGCCCCAGCTGATGGAATCTCCACGCTACAGTGTGAAGTCCATTATCATGCATTAATGGAAACCCACAGTCAGATCATATCTGTGTCACCCCAAGCCACCCACTGATCCACAGCATGTGTCATCACCCTGACTTATGGGCTTGGTAAAGAGCATAGAGCAGTGTTTGTCATTTTCTTTGATCTGATGAGCAACCAGGCGCAAAAAGCATTCTCATGTGTTTGTGCCTCACTTGATAGGTAATTTTTTTTTTCTTGAAAGGCATCCATCTTTTTCGTTTTGTATATGAGAGGAAAGCAATATATGGTATAATCTTATCAACTATTGCATGTAAATATAACACAAAGCCAAGTCTTTAACCTTACATATAACAGGAGAGGTGGAAATAAAGTAAATATTGTGCACAGTCAATTTTATTGATGTACAGGCCAGTAAATCTTCACCACAGTATATCAGGAGTGCAAGGACCATTAGCTGCTCTGTACTATGAATGTTACGCAGGTCTGTCTTCGACTGTCGAATCCTTCTACAAACATACGTCACCATCCAGCAACAAACAGGCCAAGTGAAGGGAAACAGTCCACAGAGGTCGAAGAAGAATACAGAAAGCTTTTTTTTCTCTTTTTTTTTTTAGAAACATAACCTTTCCTCCATTACAATAAATATTTCATCAGACTAAATCTACAAAAACATAGTCTCAAACTCTAAAAGCATACCTAAGATACCTGGAGTATTTACCTGGAATATAAATGAATTCATGTGGTTATGGGCATATGACGACATTGAGTAATGCAGTGCATGTTCACAGTTTGTAGGCTTACATATACATTTGCTCAAAATTGGCCTTTATACTTTATGAACCTAGCCTGTGAAATATATGAATTTATTTAATAAATTACTTTAGAATGAAAAGGAAAATTAATGACTTTCAAAACATCTGAATTAACTTACATTGGTTTTTAGGTGACATCAGTTGTCCATGTATATGATTTATAATACACTTAGAGAAAAAGGAAACGACACGAAGTACCTTTGGATGTCTGGCCACAGGTAGAAAAGCTCAAACGGTGCATTCGGCTCTGATAGACCACTAAACAAGAGGAGATGCTTGAAAAAATAGAGAAGCATAGTACTTCATCTCACCAAATCTTTTGATATCTAAGGCCTCAGGTATTTCATAAAAATGCAGTATCCAATTCCCAATTCCAGATTTTCATCTGCTTTGTTCACGCTCATGCCTGAGACGTGTGCTGCTGCCTAACGTTTGAAAGATGCATCTGCACGTGCTTTCTGCCTGTATATTTGAGACGTTTGTCGCTGTATTTTGTATAAACACAAGAAGTGCCGTGACAATAATACACTATAAAACAGTCTTAAACATCCTTGATAAGAAAGACCCCTTTTTGCAATCACAAAAGGTCTTTGAGGGCCTGACTAAGCTACCTTACAGTTACAAATCCATGGAATGTTTCTTTGTTCCTTGTTTGTTCTGATGCCAACGCAGAACTGATTTCAAAAAATTTTGGTCCGTCTTCTCCAGCATGTTACTAAGCCTTGAGTTAAAACCGTTATTCCAGATTCTTTAGGAAATATTATGCAGCAGTACAACAACAAAAAAAAAACATCTGTGCCTCAAAAACTCTTCATGTTATCAGAACATGAGCATTACTGTATGATGCATGAACATTATACATTATCCCTGAAAGAACATCGCCATCATCACCATGGTGCCTCTCAATGCACAGTCTCCCATCTCATCTCACTGTGCTTTCTGAGCATTTCTCAATCTGAGAAATGAAAAATAAATGTTATTTGTCGAGGGTAAAGTCTTTACTTCTTGTGGATGTCCTCGTGCCTGATGATCTTGTAGGTAACCCAGTAGAAGACGTTGAAGATGAGGAAGGCCAGAGGAAAGGCAGCCCTGGAGATAGTGTCTATCCTCTTGGCTCTGTCCACAAACTTCTTCCTCATGGTGTCTATGTCTTTTGGGACTGACGGTTGAGGGTTTGGAGCTGGAGCAGCGTTCTTAACAGCTGAGCCATCCTTCGTTGGCAGACACTGGGTCATATTGTAGCCAGCAAAATTAAAGCGGCCTTCACGCATATCCTCATCCTGAAAAAAACATATGCACATGTGGACAGAATGACCTTACTTTGTGTTTTTTTTTTTTTTTGAAGACTGCAGCTCAGCTTTGATACTTTACTTGTTAATGGTAAATGGGCTGCACTTGTCTAGTGCTTTTCAACCTTAACAAATAAAGCCCTTTATAGTTTGCCTCTCATTCACCCCTTGCACACAGTGTCTTGCTCAAGGACAGTTCAACATATGTACAGGAGGAGCCGCGGATCAAACAGCCAACCCTGCAGTTAATGTATAATCTGCTCTACCGCCTGAGCCGCAGTCGCCCAGTGGCCACAGCCACAGTGTTACTGCAGTGCAGTGAATTTACATGGACATTAATCATGAGATATTACAAACACTTTTAAATAAGAAAAAAAAAATCCCCAATATAACCTGATGCACTTACAGTGACTGCTTAGGGGATGAATCTTAATTCAGGCAAGTAATAACCATGTTGCACTACTTCAGTATCCCAACAAGCATCTATACAACCATGTTAGGAGCTCTGAGGCTGGAGTTAGCCACAGAGCTGCTTTGACCTACATGCTATCGTCAGCCACAATGACAATGCTAACATGGTGGTGTTTAGCAGGTATTGTGTTTATCATTACAATACAACACAAAGTACAGCTGAGGCTGCTGTGAATCTTAATCTTCAGTTTAGTTTTGCAGGTTTTTGATCATACACCAAACTGAAGATGGTGTTAGATGATGGTTGCCATATTATTTTAATCTGTTCTGTACAGAACCTCTATTGCATGTCAGTCCTTGAAGAGGGATCCCCCTTCTGATCTTTATTGTCTGTTCTGCACTCCCTGAGCCCCCTGGATGCTGTATAGATTGTAAAGCCCTTGGAGGCAAATTTTGCAATATTGGTCTATATAGATAAAATTGACTTGAAATTTGTCAAAAGTCACCCGTCTGATGTTGAGATATTTCAATGCATAAGTGAAAACTTTCACCTGTTGATATTGCTAAAGGAAAAAGTCAGAGGATCACCACGTCATTAGGATTCATCTTGTGGTTGGACTCATACAGACCCTACATCTGTACAAATCATCTGTACAAAAGTTAATGGCAATCCATTCATTAGTTGACGAGATATTTCACTCTGAACCGGTTGGTACAGCTGACCAGTCTACATCACCACACCTCTATTGTGGCTTAAAAGTTAGATAACAAGCAAAGGCCTCTTAAAGTCTTTTAAAGCCTACCTTGTGATTCCTCCTTTGTCTTCGCCTCAGGCGAAGGAACTCTTTCTGTTGCCTGGAGACAAAATTAACCCCAGCATATTCTAGCAATGCAGCAAATACAAAGAGCAGACACACAGCCATCCAGATATCAATGGCTTTCACGTAAGAGACCTGGGGGAGAAAACAAATTTCCTTTGTTAGATCCTGCAAGGTAACATCAGCTAACAGCTCACATGCAATATGAATTAGTGCTTTAACTTGATATTGGTTGATTTTTTTTTTTTTACCCTTCCCTATTCTTTTTGATTCCTAGATCTGCTAGATTTACCAAGTGATTTGCACTCACTGATTCTGTTTTTTTCTTTATTTTACTCATTATGACAGTTAACTTCTAAATGATTATGATTAAAGGGGGTGTTTGTTAACAGGAATATCAAAGCTGCCAGTAATATCAGAGATCGCATGGCCATAAACAGTGGGAAATAATTGCTGATTTAATTACCGAAAGAAAGAGAAGTGTAGCATTGGTTTTGATCTGTTTCTTTTGAGAAAGGGAGGATGAAGTCGAAAGCCTTAACTACTCATCAGCGTGACCTCCTATCTTCATGACAGCTGATTAGCATGTGGAGAAAACAACTCAGCTTTATGAGGGCACTTTAGGCATATTGAGTTATTGTTTTCTTGAATCAAAGCTCTCAAAGGCTCTCTTTAAATATTTATCAGTATACGTGTCTTTCATGTGAGAATCTCTGTTGTGGCTCAGACCTTAATGTGCTCAGCTGCAGATTGATACGTGGAGAGAGACTGATCATAAAGATCTGACACTTGATGCCTGTAGTATCCTTCGTGAAATATGTGCAAGGCAATTTACCCTGATTGAAAATAAGCTGGCACCATCTTCCGCTGCTGTTGGTAATGTACACATGCTTTAGATGACAGCAAATTGATTGCTGTAACTGAAATGTTAAAGGTTCTGTAAACGAGATCTTACACAATACTACAGCAGCAAACATCTATTTTCTCTGTAAAGAGATAGTGGAGTAATGGCGTCCTGAATAGAAAACGATCACCCCCCTCCTCAAACTTAATCTGAACTTCTCTGGTCTTTATTTTGGTTGCCGGGACGGCAACGCATGCTTGTTAGTGCATGTATGTGTGCATGTTAAAGCATGTGAGTCCCTCCCTGTTAAACCGTTGGTTCCCCCCCGCGTTTAATACACAGGGACTGCCACATGTGAAATGGCACCTTGCAGTCACCTTCCAGGATTTTCCTCCATTGAACCACGGTTTTGGTCTAAAAGATCTCCAACAAAGACAGAGATAAGGCCAGAGCACAGGTGGACTGGCTGCTGGGACTACTGGTTCTAAACGGTCGGCCTCTGGACTGTCAAAACATCTCTAAAGTTTAAAGTTTTTACCGGCTCCATCAGTGTCATTTGTGTGGCCAATTTCAGTGGATAAGTCCAAGGCTGAATTTCTTTCTCAGCCCGACCATGGAGCCAAAACAGGTCTGGCTTCATCAAGAAGGATAACTCTATGAGCTGCTAAAGGGCTGCAGCTGGACTCGGAGCTAGCTTTTCTTCTCCTCGATGCGCAAGTAACTTGATGGCTGCATAATGTTACCTGTCTGTTTTCATTAGTGACTGGCTACAGAAGGCGTGATAACATTATCTAACTTAGTGTTACCCATATTATGAAGTTGTTCAGCAAATGTTGCTATTCCTAGCTGGCTTACTGACAGTTTTTCTATGGAGCATTTGACGGGAATGCTAGCATGGGCTAATGGTTGTGAGAGGATTGTATTTTGTTGGCTCTCGGTTACACTGGATAACTTTATTCAGTTGTGATTCAGTTGTGCCTCTTATTGTGTGTTTAGTGGCCACTTTCACTGGGCTTCGTGACACCTTGCTGAACGAGAAGCCGACAAAGCTTTTGTTTTAGTCTAAGATGCTGGTGGTCTAGAGCAACGGTGAGCAGTGGCAATCATTTACAGAAACTCTCTTGCAATGTACTTCAACCACATATCATTTCATTCATTTGATTCATTGATGGTTTGGATACATTTTGTCATATTGTTTGTCTTTATATTTGCCAGGGATATGAATCCATCCTCCATCTGATTACTCTTGCTTTCCAAGTTCACTTGGACCTTAAGGTCCCTGTAACTTCATATATTTACATGTAATAGAGACCCTGTAGGTCTGTAAATTTCCTGACTTACACCATTTGTTTTTAATAAACCACGGATAAAGGCTTTTCTTAATCTTATAGTTTTAGTTTTCATTGATATTTTCTTAGCTAAATTTTAGCTCCATAATACCTTTACAAAAGTCGCAGACATTGATTAAAACATATCCTAATATAGTTGCCAACCTTTCGTGTCGGGGCTATCGCCAGATAATCTAATTCAATCATACTAAGATCTTTTACATGTGACAAAATGGTGACGTTTCTACAATCCATGTAGAGTTGCAGATAAATGTCAACTTAAATTCTTAAATTTCTCCTAAAAGTTGCCACAAAACTCTACACACAGCATATTTCAACTCTAGTTATCGCAGTTTTGGTCCTTGCAATGATTTGTCCCTAACCTTTAACTGTGAAACACTTTTAAGCAAGCAGTTAATAAACATCTGAATATATGAGTGACCAAACTTGATTTAAATATATATACTACAATATATAAACATATACAATTTCTAACAAATGTCTGTATTGGTGCCTGCATTTATATACTCTCTTTACATTGTGTTCTACCAGTCGAGGCTTTTATGTGCTTTGAATAAATTAGACCTGTATTAGTGCCACGAGTTTACCAGTCCTGCTGTAAAGAGAAAGAACTGTGGTTTACCTTTGGAAGAGAAGCTCTAGAGCCCGAGCTTTGGGTGGTCATGGTTAGCACAGTGGTGATGCCCAGTGCCACTCTGGCAGGAGCAGCATCCATATTGATCCAAAAAGACACCCATGAGAGGATGACAATCAGGAGGGAAGGAATGTACATCTGGATCAGATAGTAGCCCATCTGGCGCTCGAGATGGAATTTAACTTCAATACAGGTGAATTTACCTGTTCAACAGCAAGGAACACAAACACACTTCAGCCACCGCACCGGGAGGAATGTTAGCTGCATGAAGTCTAAACAGCACTTGTGTGTGTGTGTGTGTGTGTGTGTGTGTGTGTGTGTGTGTGTGTGTGTGTGTGTGTGTGTGTGTGTGTGTGTGTGTGTGTGTGTGTGTGTGTGTGTGTGTGTGTGTGTGTGTGTGTGTGTGTGTGTGTGTGTGTGTGTGTGTGTGTGTGTGTGTGTGTGTGTGTGTGTGTGTGTGTGGTGTGTGTGTGTGTGTGTGTGTGTGTGTGTGTGTGTGTGTGTGTGTGTGTGTGTGTGTGTGTGTGTGTGTGTGTGTGTGTGTGTGTGTGTGTGTGTGTGTGTGTGTGTGTGTGTGTGTGTGTGTGTGTGTGTGTGTGTGTGTGTGTGTGTGTGTGTGTGTGTGTGTGTGTGTGTGTGTGTGTGTGTGTGTCCCCTCTGACCAGTGTTGTAGTGTTTGGTACAGTAGCCCAGCTCCTTCTCTTCCCTCATGATGAACTGAGGCAGGGTGAGCCCCTCTGACACCTGCACTGCACCGTTCTCCAGCCACTCAAAGATCAAGTCATTCATGGTGTAGCCAACTAGAGACAGAAGAGAACATAAGATGACTCAAAACTGAGACACTCAGTAAAAGCTCACTGAAGAAACTGCAGTGACAAAACCGTGAAAAAGTCAATCCTTACAACTTTCCAGCTGCATTGTACAAGTTTGCACATCCATCGGAAAGTTCTTCAGGTCCATCGGGCATGACAGAATGAGAGTCAACCTGTGATGTGAGACAAAGTCGTACAGTAAGATACAGACTACACCAAGGAATACATGTTTGATTCTGACAGAAATATGCTTTAAAACTTGAACTGCTGAGTCGACACATGGATTGAAAATAATTTGCTTGAAAAATGAAATTACAGTTTTTTGTAATCTCAGTATTGTGCTTCTTTCTCCTGTGTGATAGCCTCTGACACATCATGTAGGATTCCCTTCAGCAGGTTCCTATCACACTTTCATTACTGCAACTTATTGTCTCTTTGATGCATTGTGGCCCACAGTCTGTTCACTCTGTTATTTTTCTCATGAATGGAGAGAGCGGCTAACCGCCTCTCATCTCTCACGTTGACCCTCTCTGCCTCCACACCTGAGCTCCCCTGAGCCTTGAGCTGCTCTTTAAATGGACTCAGAATTGATCTGCTCTGTATCGTATCACTGCAGCGAAAATTGAATGCTGTGTGCGATTGAAGTTGTATTGAAATTAAATGAAACATATTTTCATATCTTATGCTGAATTTTGCTCAAGATTTGTGCTGATAAGCCTTAAAAATGCCATCCATTGTGATCTGGTTGCATGTTTCACAGTTTTCCGCAGTGTCTATATGGATATGGATATGGATATGGAGACTAACAAGTAGAAGGATTCCCTTTTTTTTCCTTCGCTTTTGGTTCTATCTTTGCTTTGGATTCTCAACAATGCCCTCTTGCAATCAGTGTTCCTTTATTAAAAATCTACATTGCACATGGGGATGTACTGTAGTTCAGTGAATTATGCCATTTCAAAGGAGAGATCATAATGCGATAAAATCCATTTAGCACTACGCTTTAGATTGACAGACTTTGATGTTTGAGAGGAAATGTAAGAAAAGCAATAAGTGAACGTGTCCTGGGGAGATCTATGCATCAGAGCTTTTGCTTCTCTGTAGTCTCATCTTTCACTCCACAGATTCCTACCTCCGCTACAGCACTGCAAGGCCCAGATGCTGTAAACTACGGTTGCAACTAACAATTCTTTTCATTACCGACTGATAAACAGATCATTTTCTTGGTTAATAACTTGGTCTGGAGAACATCAGCACTGACAATTGCCCATCAAAAATTTCCCAGAGCCCATGGTGACATCTTGAAATATCAGTTTTTGTGCAAAAAGATTTTCAGCTTACTATTATAGAAGAAAACTGGAAACATTGAAGCTAGAACCGGTGTCATTTTTAATGCTTTCGTTTAAAACAACACGTTCAACACATAACCTGATACTGTAGAGGACAGTCCCATCCTTAAAAATCCTCAGCAGCTTGTTGTCTGTGGTGACATCATGGAAGTTGGCTCCTTTCTCATTGGCAAAGAAGAGGTCAGGCTTCCATATGGAGTCCAGCATGGACGGGTCCAGGTCGAGGGAGGAATCTGGGTATTTGCTATACGCCAGCCGAGGGTCATTCCACTTCTGCCGCAGGAAGATGTTCACTCTGTAATCCTGCAGAGATGACAAGCAGCTTTGCATATTTTGTAGTGTGGTGATTGGGGTTATGAGAAAGCATGCCGGCGATGGGGCATCAGTCATCGGTATCGTTTTTTTTTTATGTCATATAACTGTCGTTTTGATAAGGTGAATAGGAAAATTGCATTGGTCAGCCTACATCTGCATGATTACTCTAATACAGTAAAATACATCCATTATAAAATAATGATAATAAATTAATAGAACAAGCAAGCAACTATACCAATTCTTAAAAAGTCAAAACCTTATTGTTCACATGTGTTTTCTCGAGTGGTAGAATGTAACTAAGTACAAGTGTATTTGTACTTGAGTATTTCCATTTCACACAACTTAATATTTGTACTTCTCTGCATTACTGAAAGTAATATTCTACTTTTCCATCAGCTACATTCATTTGACAGCTATTACTTTGTTACTTTGTAGATTAAGATTTTACATAGAAAACATGATTATCTTAAGAAATATAGATTGAACAGTGTGTAAAGTTGTTAAAATTATCTCTTGTAGTTTACACATGAACCCATATATAATATTATTACATTAATATAGTACACACAATAATATAATGCTCTGGAAAGGGCCATTCTGTATTATGTAATTTTTTGATACTTGTTGTACATTTTACAGCTAATACTTTCACTTAAGGAAAAGCTTTCAATGCTCCCTCCACCACAGATTGAAAAACATTTCAATATTAATGTAATATTAATGAGAACATATGAAATAAAATGGATAATGAGCAAAAAATGATTTCCATTGCACACCACACAAAATCTATATCATCAATATAGCGACACTATCATCTATATGCCTATGTAATTTTAAATTTCATATATACATTTGCAACACTGACCTTATAATACTGTTCTTATTAATCATAATTATCTAAGTGCCATTATGGAAGCTAAACGGTGCATTTGTCAGATGTAGTAGCTGATGAGGAAAACTCTAACAGTGTAGTTAGTCGTAGATTGAATGTCACAAAGCTCAGTTGCTCAGAGTAATTGACATGTCATGATGATGAGAAGCCCTTATGTTTGACATTTCATCAGCATATTGGCGGTTCCAAATATTTGCCTGCGTGTCTAAAGCCATGTAATGCCCTGGCAATCTTATGAGCTCCAGCTCCTGTGCAAATTAACATCATCCATTCATGATCTAAATAGTTATTATCAGTCATTATGGATCCTTTGATCAGGATGAGTTTCCATGCAGCTTCGCAGGTTTTATGTTTGTACCCGAGATGCTTTCACACATCGCATATCTACATCATACATACCCCTTATCATGCCGTATGTCGATGTAGATGAGCTTCTGTTTGAAAGCCCAGCCCCTCCACCCCCACTCACAGTTACCAGCTGCACTTGAAGTGACTTTTAGTTGTTCTATGAATTATTAAACCTGGACTAACACATGTAAAGAGGAGATTAACTAGCAGATTTAGAAAGATTTGTGATGTCTGTGCGTGTCATGGACCCGCCAATAGACTCTTTGATGGCAAAAAAACAAGTATTTTTATGAATAGGAAGACATAGCATGGATAGATGTTTAAAAAAAAAAAAAGAAAAAAAAAGAAAGAAATTGTTTAGTTCAGGTAAAAAAAACAAAAAACAGGATGATTCAATCTGAACTCCAGAGCAGGGATCAGGGCTTTAGAACATTTCCAAGCACAACGCTCAACTCACCATTGTAGTTTCTGCTATAGAACCAAAGCTGTTGATAAATATGTTGCAGGTAACATTAACTGGTGGACCTGCAGGTTGAGGGATAGATAACACATTGACACATTGTACAGGGCAGAAAGCAGCCAAAATGCCAGAGGAACTCACCATGGTTGTCTCTGTGACAGAGCCGAAACTGTTGATAAAAATATTGCATGTAACGTTTACAGGGGGACCTGTGAAATGGAATGACAATGAAATGACAGGAAAAAGCCTTAAACCATATCTTCATGGACGACTGGGTTTGGAGCAGTGAAGATCTTTCAACAAGAAATTCGGGGTCCGTTGGTTTACAAGCTGTTGTTGCACTGTGTATGTCAATGTGCATTAACACCAACAAGCAACTCTGTTTTTATCTTTATCATTATTATTATTGTTATTATTATTATTATTTAATGGGAGCTTCAGGAGTGGATGATGACATGTCGCATGCTTTGTTAAACCAGAGGCAAAAGATCACATACAAGGAGACGATCCATGTTTGGTTTTAGTGACTGAACTGATGTTTTCAGATTCTGCTGAGTGTTTTTTCAATGCAGTTATATTCAAACTGCTTATTTAACAATCAGTAACAATATCATACTATATCAGCTTGTTATAGTCTTTAAACTCAAGTGATGTGATCTCTTGTATGGTGATCTTTTGTGGTCAACATTCTGTAAACACATCTTTTCTACATCCTGTCCTTACAAATTCAGCAGAGGATACATGCACACACACACATGCACACACAAACAGTAATGTAGAGCTGCCTGACTGTCAGTCAGAAAAAAAAAAAGCATTTTGAATATGTCAATTCCTTTAGTATCTTAAATGAACTGAAAATGAAAATAATCATCAGTTGCAACCCTACAGTCGTGTATTAGCTCTGATATAAAACCAGAGCATCATCTACCCAACACTGTGAGTAAAAAGAAACCAGCATGCTCTAATGAGTAGTGTCATTTTTACTCCAGAGTGGCCTGAACTGAAATCTGTTTTGCGAGGCTTGCCAGGTTATGCCATCTAATGTCACTGCAAATCTTTTCTCTCCATCTGATAAGTGAAGTTGTAAGCCCTTCCCATTGCCCTTCCCCTGTGCGTTCTTCATCAATATTGCATGGCACTTGGTATTAATATTTGCCTCAGTTTGTCGTCAGGTGGCTACATTTAACAGCAGAAGCAGAAAAATAAAGCGGTGCCTCCTCACAACAAACTCAGCAATGAAATCTAGGTCAGCCTTCAGAAATACAGTTCAACGCTCCCTTCAAAGTATGACTAGCAGGTTCGCTACAGAAATCATCTGTTTACATCGCAGTGGGTTCATGCAAAAGTGTTTGTTTTCTAGCGATAAGGTGCTAGATTGTGTATGAGACAGGGAGCTTTATTTATCTCTAAATACAGAGAGAATCTGAACGCAACCAGCAGCATTCAAATCAGGCTTTATGTCTTTTAATCCATGTGTGCTTATCCTCTCTTTATTAGCTGGAAACAGTCGCTTACATTTCACCCATCCCCTCAAAATGCCAGCCGGAGTTAAAGAGACTGTCCTCCTCTCATCTCAAGTCCATTTCAGCAATCTTGTCAACATTTTCCCTTCACTCCCAGATGGAGAGGAAGTATCTGGGCCATGTATTTCTGAATCCTGCTAATCAATCCCCGTGCCGTATACTGTCTATCCTGGAATCCCCCAAACTGCCCGACAAATCCCAGCCCACCTGACCCAGACTGCAGTGGGTCTGAGCCCCAGCAGTCCAGCCTCTGCCTCCCCTCACTCAACTCTGTTCCAGTGACAGATGCTGTGTCTCTCTCCAGCATCACAGCAACAACAACAGAGGAAGTCAGTAGCCTGCAGCCTTGCCACAGGGACACCATCCATCATTTGGTCTGTCATGGTGGCATCCCCGTCTGCTCCCAGTACCAGTCTGAGACTGGTCCTTTACAAGGACCCCCCACACCCCCCTCTTCCCATTTCTAAATGATTATTTAATGGAGATATGGATTCTATTGCACATTATTTCACCAAATGAAAACAAGTGTGCAATGTTATGGTGAGGGGTTAGTTCATGATTTAATTCAAGGCAGGACAGTCACTCCACTGTCAGCTGGAGTGATTGATTGTTCTTATCAAAGGAATGGCAGCACAGTACCTTCTAAACAGATAACAGCCAGTGGATCTCCAGATAAGTAATAGTCAGACTCTGCTGTGTTTACAGTTACACTTAAGGGAGATGGACCTACTCCACATGCAGAAACACTCCATGTGCATTATTGACAAAAGGTGGTAGTTGTGTGTGGGTTATGGGGGGGGGGGGGGGGGGGGGGGGGGGGGGACAAGGCAAGACTCAAGTGTGTGAGGTGAAGTGTGTGAAGATTTCCAAAAGACGAAGATGATGATAAACACACCTTTAAAATTCGGTCTTATTCGTGCATCATACCCGGACGTGCGACCCATGAGTGAGTCCAGAAAGTCTGATGGAGACAGGTTGGAGGATGATCTGGAATCGTGCTCCTTGGCATCCACAACTCTGGAACACACACACACACACACACACACACAGCCACACAGCGTGAGGAAAAATCACTTGTTCAGACAGAAGTCAGAGCTCAAAACCGGGCGTTAAACCTTATCTGTCGCCAAGCAGCTGCCGGGGAGTGATGGACACACACATGGAAACTAGAAAATGTGTTAAAGCGCACACACGTATCAGATTAATCTTATTTGATTTCGATGTCTCGGGCATTTCCTTTAACATCATCCAAGACTACTACACAGACACCACAGCATGCTGTCATTTATAATGGAGGCATTACAGGAATATAGTTGTGATGCCGCAGGATAATAGAAAATAATACCATTACGTGAGTAAATGTCACTGTTAAGTCATCGCACTAAAAGAAAGAAATCCTTATTGAGTTATACGCTTTAAGAATATTTTAGGGAGCGAATGGGGCTCACAACAATAATTCAAACTGTTGAAAATAAACAGTAACTTTAGTCAATCCAAATCAAAGCAACACTCAAGCAATTACCAACTTAGTCTGTGAAGAAAAAAGTCGCCACCCATTTTATATTGTTTCTTTATGTAAGCCATCAAATACTTGAATGATCTAATTTTCCAGACTTCAGAAAGAAGAAATAATTAGTTTTAAATCACTATGTCTAGTAAATAGATCCCCTTACCTAAAGTTGCTCGTCTCCATGAAATATGTAAGTAAAGCTACCAAAACCTTAATGAAGGAGCGATTCATTCCTGGTGGTTTCCCCATGTGCTCACTTTTCTATTTCTTCCATATGTTTACATTGGTCAAACACATAATCCAAATTGGGATGCTGCTTTCTTCCTGAGCAAGTCGCGAGCGTTTGGGTGTTCTTGTGTCACACAAAAATACAGGAGACATTCCTCAACGCAGCCACACAGCATGGTTTAGTTTCATTCAAACTCTGACTCCCAGAAACAGATTTCTCGAAGCGGAGGTGTGATGGAACATCAGTCCTGTGGCCAGACGTCGAGAGGGTGAAACTCCAAAACGCATCCCACCCCCCCCTACCTCCTTGGAAGCTTTGGCGTTGGCTCGCTCTGTGAAGACAACCTTTCCCACCCCCCCGTTGGCCCGTGTTGTTACTTATGAAGTGAAATATTTCGCAGGTGGAGGAAGCGTCTTCTGTTGAGGAATGGGAGAGGAACGCCTTTTCTCATTTCAGCACTTGGACAGCTCCCGGCTCCGTTACGCGCAAGCGCAAGGCTTAAAAGTGGTGGACGTGAGTTGGTTCTCAATAAGTCCAATAAACGAGAGAGGTAATTTGCAGAAACACATTCAAACATCCTGTTACATAACGATAGATGTCTCTTTTAAATATTAGAGCTTTTGTCTCACGAGATCGCCCTGATCATGAAACTCCCAGTGCGCGCAGCGAGGCGTCAGGATCAACTGGCTTTAGGAAGTGTGTATGTTTTCCAGTGGTGTAATTAAGAACATCAACTGATATCGATAATGTCACGGTATAATATCAATCTATACCCTCCAGTTGAAATAAGCCTATGACATAACATTCCTCCTAATTTTGCTGAAATCAGAAAAAAACAGACGGACGCTGATTGACTGGTTTCTCTGACATCATCCTAGGCTGTAATTTTACGCAATATGCTTTTTTTATGTGTGCTCCCATCCTTGTCTGTTTGGAGCTACCTACATCCTCACAGAGATATGAAAAGTGTAAACAAAGGACGCACCAGCGAGAAGCCGCTGGGAGAGTATTTGGTACCCTGGTTGCCCTGGAAACAGATTTCCGAGGCACATCATTGGAAATGCTGAAAGGTTGGCCTCCCAGAGCGAGACAGAAGAGAACTGACAGACAGACAGTCAGAGACACAGACGGAGGGGTGGAGGGGGTAGAGGTTTAGTAGGCCACCACGCAGATGTAATAATTATTATTCAATATAAATGTATACAAGCTCCTGGTATTGATACAGAGGCTGGATGTGAACCTGGCAGTGTGAGGATGTGAGTGGGCTGTGAGGCTTCAAGACCACAGGCATGAATGACTCATTCCACATGAATACACAGGCATGTGCTGTGGAAGAACCAGCTAAACTTAGTGAGAGGGTGGAAAAAAATTTTTAAAAAGTATTTCATTCACATCAAGTGAATCACGGGCATCAGTGTTGCGAGATTACTCCCAGTGCATCACATGCCTGAGTGCTGTGACATGCTCGAGGCCATATTACACTTTGGTCTGACACTTGGTTTTTACTGACCAGTCTCCAGATGATCTCGGCCTGTCTCAGCCCGAGGACGAGTCATAGTGTCTTCCTCCTTTAATGCTGAGGTCCAAATTACAAGTGTCACATTGAATCTCATGCTTTGGGAAATGTATGGCTTGCCCTGGTCGGGGATTTAATATTTTGCCATCAGAGGTCTTGTGCACAGCGTGTTCTGCAGCAAGTTCAACCGGCATGAATACTGGATGTCCTGTATGAATTATTTACCAACAGGCACATGTACTGTATGTCCATGTTTTCTTTTTTGATTAACAAAGGGAAACAAACAAAGTCAGTTTTTGTCTCCCGTGATGAGCAGATTCACTGTTACGTGCATGACTCGAATGTCACTGTGTCTGATATAAGTCAAAAATAACAGCTTTAAAACCTGAAGTCTCTTTAATGATTACATTTCCTACTGGTAAGGGCCAAAAATTCTCTTTGCACTCAAGTAATTTATTACCCATCTCCGAGACAGCTGTGGTTGGCTTGTCTGTGTAATGACAACCAACCACAGCTTCAATTGGCCATTAGTTTCCATGAGGAAAGTCTTTGGGCCAGGTGGGTCACATAATTAAAGGAGAACAAGTCAAATCCGTGTGTCATTAAGAGGCGAGAGGGATGTAGTGTACCTCTCTGTCTGTGAAAGGGGAGAATAAAACAGAACAATTCTTAAGACATGGACTGTCTGTCTGTCTCATTTATCCAGCAGATTCCACACAGCCATTAAAATCACAAGCTCAAGACAGGCAAAGACGCTATTTTAAAGCTGCCCACACACAACAAAGATTGGTCGCTGCTGCCTGGTACTCTGTGGGGAATTATGGGTTTTACATCATCTGGTTTATTGTGTTGTCTAAAGGGATTTTCAGCACAATTTATAACTTTGAAATGAAATCAGAAGGTTTCCTTTTTTTTTTTTGGTAATCTCTCTGTTCTAATACAACATCCTAAAATAACATACACATCAATTGAACATGCTGTGATCTTTGCATCTGTATTTGTACACAGAACTGTTTTTTTTCTTCTTCTTCTTTTTTTAAAAAAAGAAGAATAAAGTGGAAGCAGTAACCGGCTGGAAGCTCCGTGTAGTCCGGGTAGCCTGTTGTAATTGATCCCCCTCAATAACTGAAGAGTTGTAGACCGACTGGAGAGCTCACCTGGAAACAACAAGCAAGGCTTTACCACCCTGATACTCATGTGCACTGGACTGGAGACAATTGAGAGCTGCAGAGTATCCATTGCTCCATCGATTTCTTGTATCTTTATCCCACTTAATGACTTTTTCGGTCTATAATTCAACTCATGGAGCTGATCCCGGGCCTAGCAGGGATAGCAGAGAAGCAACTTGTGGTGGGAGCTATTTTGATGAGGAGGAAGATGCCGGAGGAAGAATGCAAAGGATTTAATGAGTGGATTCTTGAAGAGGAGCAAGGATTTGAGAATTCTCTAGTGCCTCAACACCCAGCACAATTATCATAAGCTCTCTGTCATAGCAAAAATGAAGCTATTTTGAGGCTCCTATGTGGCACACAAGAGAATGATAACCATGTTTAGATAATACACACATCCTGGCTTCAGCACAAGCACATGGACAAATGGTGAACATACTCTTCCCTATAGAGTCATGTGGACCACATAGGTTCAACCATGAACAGCCTCAATACTCCACTCTTTAGGTCACTTTATCCCTCCGGCCGAGTGAAGAGAGCAGCCGTGGTCTTCACTAAGACTCATCTGTCAATCACAGCTTTCCTTCATCAGTGGGAGCGCACTGACAGCCACAGAGCCTTTCTCCATCACTGAGCACTGAAAAAACCCACTGATCCCCAGTCTAGACCCCCATACACGCTCCACACTCACCCTGTCTCTGCACATTCAATCAGCCGAATGAAACGCCACAGCACATTTGCAGGGTGTGTACAACCTATCGAACATTAATGACTGTGTTCAGTTTGTTAAGCAATTACACTTCCTCAAGTGAATCCGTCACATTTTCCATCCAAGATCTGCATGTTCGAGACCCCTTCTCCCCTGAGCTCCGGTTTTCTTGTGCAGTCACCCAGGCCCTAAACAGCACACATACACATGCTGTTCCCCGGCCAGTGTCTGCTCCGTGTTGACACTGGCTCACAATTTATCTATTTCTAGCTCGCAGGCTTGTCTCACTGTGCGTTGTCACTGGAGTTGCGCAGCTGTCAAAGTGATGCAAGAATAGATTGAAGACTGGATGCAATTTCAATTGCTTAACTGGTTTACATCGGTTTCTTAGATGTATGTTATGGGACCAATTATGCACGAGAGGGACACTGAGAGAGCAGCAGGGCTTATTCTCTGTCTTTTTTTTTCCTTTTTTTTTTGATATTTATGGGGAAACTGGGCTTGTGTTGAATATTAATGCGTGTTGATATTCCAGGTTAATGTGGTGGAGAAAAATTCCTGTGGCAGGGAATAACATAGCTGGTTGCAGCATCTCACCAAGTCTGTCAGAAGAAGCAGGGAGCGTTATGATTGTTGTCATATAGTGGAGTATATATGTGCAGATGTACAGTTAAAAGGCTCACGGTTAGAATACAAGACATGATGTGCTTGCACAAACATGACTTCACAAAAGTGATTAGCATGCAGCCTGTCAAATGGAGGAATGCATTAAAGATGACTGACTGTCACACCGCAAATGAATCCAGTTCTATAGAAGTGAGCAGCGGACTGTACCAGGGAGGGTTGTTTTCTGTCCCAGTGGTCTGTCCTTGTGCCTGCTGTGTGTTTTCCTGAGGTAAAAGAAGAAAAGGATCGCTGGCATCCCACAGAAACAGTATCTTCTTTGACTAGACACTTGCCACATCTCTTCTCCAACTCTTCATGTCTGTCTCGCTTTAAATTATCAGAAAAGTGTATGGCAGGTTTACTTTATCCACAGCTGTGCCACGACCACGTATACTTTGAAGTTTTCTGTCAGAACTGAAATCGTTCATTCATCATGTTTCCGTCATGTCTGTTGTTTTCCCTGGAGTTGGCGGTTTTTCAGAGTTCAGCTGTAGTGTTTCTCATTAACCATTCTCTATGTTATTTACAGGGATCTGTGCGATAATGTGATTAATGTTCACATTTTAAACCTCAGACCTTAAATGCTGATCGGTACATGAAATGCATCAGGGGCTGAGCTGCCTGCCTGTCTTGAATGTAATGTTAAAAAATTCACAGATGAAACGAAATTTCCAAGGTACCACAATAAAAAAAAAATGCTTGAGCAGATGGCGTTATTTGTGTAACGCTCAGTGATGTTCAGTTTGTTTGGAAACATACAGAGCCACACTGACTGATGTACCATATTCAGATATGCCACTATTGATCTTTGTGTTGAGCTCATTGCACCATCCACCTCCAGTATGTCTTCATTCTCCTCCTTCAAGACCGTGTGCTTCATGAAAAGTTTACATTGCCTTGCAGAACGTTTAAACATCAAAGATGCTGCTGTAACTAAAAAAGATGCTTCTGTTGCAACTCACTGAAGATGTCAGGATGGATATCACAGCTACAATATGTGTCTCCTGCCATTACCAACACTTTGTAGAATGTTTATAGCTTTTAACTAATGACTTTCATTCACTTTTAATAAATCATTGACCCAAACATTCTTCTTATTAATGGTCTACAACTCATCTACAAAGTGAACATGCTTTATTAACAATTAATTAACCAATTTCTCCTTTAAAAAAAGAGATAAACTGTTAAGAAATTATGATTTTTTTTTAGAAACAGGTATAATTAATGTAAAATGTGCAAAATATTAAAAAATAAACGGATTATGTCGTTTCCAAATCAGAGGGTCACATACAGTATTTTACAGTGAAATGGTGCAGATCTCATTTGATGTGGAGACGGCCAGAGAAGATACACAGATAGACAGCCTCCAGGTCTTTTATGTGTCTTTTGAGCAGCTCCACTTTCATTAAGTCAAACATTGACTGAATTCACCGTCTGACCAGTCAGAGGTTTGAGCTTATACATACTTTCATAAGAACCATCACAGCCTTTGCTTTCATTTATTCGCAGCCATGAATCACTTGAACTTGGAGGCATCATACAGTGTCCAGTGACCAGAAACAAAATTCTTTCATCTACTTGCAGTCCTGCTGCACATTTTTCCACTCTATCCTTAAAAAAAAATAAGAAACGTAAAATTAACTTAATTTGATCAGCCACTGAATACACTAATGAATCTCATCAGCAAACAGCATATATAGAGAAACACAAGAAATCCCTCAAGTGTGTGTAGCTGTGTAAAAGGGAACAATCAGATTTTCAGAAGTTGAATTGAAATAAAAGAAAAAAAGAAGTTCCTTCACACTGATCATATGGAGATGATTAAACAAGATATCAGAGGTTTTACTGAAACCAAATCCTCCCATGGTGATGGGAAAATCCTACTTTAAACTTGATGGATGTAAAGTTATTTCCTCCAAGCTGATTGCCATGGGAACAGTGCTGTAACTGTCTCCTCCATCTGAGGCGGTTGATAATTGTCTTCTACTGAAGACCTCTCACGTTGAGAAACTATTATAATAATATAGAACCAGATACAATCCAATAGATGATGAGCAGGTAATTGTGGGCAAAAGTGGTTTGTTTATGTGAATTTTCTGTAATCTTTCGAAAAAAAGAACATTTCAACCATGTCCTTCACCTTTGGGTGAAAGCACCGATGAGGAATAATCAGTAGGTTGAAATGAGGAGGGCGCTGTCACAGCTGTAGACACTCACAAAAGCTCTTCTCTCGACATAAAAGGGAATATGTGGAGGTGTCCAGGTTTGTGCCGACAAAAACCCACATAATTAGAAGAGAAAGAGAAATAATGACATTAGTTAGCCTTTTTAATTCCTCTATTTGGACTTCACACTGTGCATAGATTGTCATAAGGTCAACCTCAATTTCTAATTCGCTTCTATCTAAATTGTACTCATCAGCTAACATATTCAGAGCCTCTCCAGAGCAGCCAGCATGACTTATGAGGAGTGGCTGGAAGAAAAACGACACGCAGAGAGAAGAGGAGGGAAGAGAAAAAGAGGGAGAGATATTTTTAATTCACCATTTTCTCACAGCTTTAAATAATCAGTGAGAATAAAATGGGTAAACCCAAACAATTTGCCATGTTAGAACGTTAAGGACAAAAAATACAGACACAGAATTTGTTTTAACAGTGTATAAAGGACCTTATGCAATGCTTTATAAGTATGAATTTTAATTTCACTTGTTACAATGTCAATCATTGTCATTGTCCCTCACATCTTTGCACTGCTTTCACTAGTCTGGCACTGTTATCACTTTGGAACCATTTTTAGAACACTGTGGGGCAGTAAACACAGTTTCCATGGAAACATCAGCGAGACACACATTGATAAGCGGATTGGAGCAGCTGTATTTCTCTGATGACGAATGGAACCTCAAAAGCTGAGAGGGCTTCAGCTGGCGAACACAATTAAACGCTGCCAATATATTCGGGAAGAGGGATCCACATAAGCAGAGGAATCTGTTTGATTTCTCATTATGAGGCAGATAACAAACGACTCTTATCTGGTTTTGCCAAAAGCACCCTCTGCCTCTGCCTGCCAGCCCGCCAGCCTGCCAGCCTGCCAGCCAGGCTGTGGGGTCTGCTTCTGTGTCTGAGAACTGCCGCAAATGGGCAACAATTTCCAATTAGATTTTACTTTACAAATGGATATATTGATCTGGTGCAGCTGTTCTCATCAAGCCAGGAAGAAACAATCAGGCACAGTTTAATTTGGCGTCAGTCAATAGTCTTAAGCAGATGATGAAGAAGAAGAAGAAGAAGAAGAGGAAGAAGACATAGGAAGGTCAGTTTTAAAACTAATCATTTCAGAAAGTCACATTATGAATGCTTTTTTAAAGGCATTGAATAAAATTTCCAGCACAAATACTTTGTCTGCTTTTGCTGAATTATTTTGAAGTGCTTATTGTTACTTCACTTGGCTGTTCGACCTTCGCTCTGCATTATTTTATGCACACAGTTTTACATCTTGTTTTGTAATGAACAATATTTGCATATTCATAGTTTTTGGATTTTACAATGAGGGAGAACGATTAGATGCATTTTTAACAAGCTAATTTGAACTTTTTTTTATTTTATTTCTTTTATGGAAAAGCCAGATCAGAAGCAGAATTATTATTCCGAGCAGAGTGTTTTAATTGTGTGGAGGTGATTTTTAATGTTGGGCACTGAGAAAAGTTTACATCAGGAGATTATATTTACACTGTGTGCCAAGTCTTCCAGGGTTATGGGCTGAGACTCAGCTGCTGGGAGGACACACAGAGAAAACAATTTGATCACAGTGCAACCGATGGTGTCGTGAGAGATGCTTTGCCTGACAGCAGCACATCTCCCCTCTGTGGCTTTCACGGTCCTAAAAGGGCTGCACAGAAAGTACGGGAGCACTGACCTAAAAAAAAAAGAGAAAAAAAAAGAAAAAAGTTTTATTCCCCCCACAAAGCTCTGGGAACATACAGCTTCATCATTCATGGAGCGTAAGGTGTACCGGTGAACCAACTGTCCAGTGTTAGGTAAGGTAGTGACAGCTGGTACACTGGTGAAGTGTGTCACCAGTTTTCAGCTTTGATAGAGCACACACACGACCCTGAAGTGCACATTCTCATTCTGTTGCCATACCGAGTGTGGATCAATGTGGCTGAGGTTCAGTGATGAGCTCGTTCCCCCACTAGCAATCTGATGGCTCTGATTTCCTAATGAAACAGGGCCTACAGAGAAAATAATGACATTCTACTGGCCTCTATCACTGAGTAGAGCTCAGCCACGTTCCTCTCTCCTTGTGCAGGGTGTGTGCTATGAGTAAGAAACACACAAATGTTGTAATGATACACAGGTTGAATACGATAATTTACTCTTTTCAAAATCCCTTCCCTAAATTGCCGCAGCGAAAGCAAAGAAATTTGGGTCAAATTGGTCCCGTCTGCCGCACACTAAAATCAGCTTCAGTGAACCATCGGTAAAATAATTGAAAATTGTAATGAATGCCTGCTATTACCAGGTCAGCAAAAGACAATCTGCCATTATGTTCACAATAAAAGCCCAATTTTTCCCTTGATGCAGAGGAGCTGCAGGCAGGAATACATGCACAGTCAAATCAACCTAAATGGCATGTTAAAGTAGTATATACCACAGACCATGTTAACGTGCATGCTGGAAAATTGCTTTAATGTGATCAAAGAGAGGAAAAAGAATGCTTTTGTAACGTAATAGGTTTGTCTATGTCACACCGACATAAACGTAGTGAACCCTGCCAGTTCCCATCATAGCATTCACCTCATTTGTTCTTTCCAAGCAAAGAGCAAGGAGTGTGGCAGCACCAGGGAGAGCGTGCAGATAAAATCCATTTGGCGAACAAGTAATCACTCGCAACAACGCAAGGAGCCGCAGTCTGCGGTGTATTAATGTGCGACTTAAATTTGCTAATGGCTTCCCTCAGAATCATGTCCTGTTTGTCGAAGTAAACACAAAACCACATTGAAACATCAACCATTTGGAGGTCACCAAACCTGTAAATGAATAAAATATGAGAAGATGCATTTATGTCTAATTAATATTGACATTGTGTTTGGGAAAGACACACAGCAGGGAAATTATGTTCAAGGCTGGTGGAGAGTAATCAGCCTGCAAATGGACGCCATGATGCATTACTTCAATATAAAACTTGAATGATGCTACTCTTCAATTTGACATAATTGCCTTTGGGAATGGAAATAGTTTCAAAGATAACAAGTGTTTACAGAACAAGGATTAAGGCTTGTCCATCCACTGTCAGCTATTCAATATATTGATTCGGTGACCATATGTATGTATACCTTTATAAGAGCACATCTTGTCAGTCTTTTGAATGTGGAGGCAGATTCTCACTGTTTCACTACAGAGGCGAAACAAAAAAAAGAATCTGCAGTCATAACAAGGGATATAAAAGTAATCACACCGAAGAGAATGAATTATTAAAAAATTCTAATCAGGTCAACGCCAGATGGGCTTCCATCTAATGTAGCAGTTAACGTTCCATTTCAAGCACTTCAATCCTGTCCAGTTCATGTTTTAATCATTTTTGTTGAATATCTGACTAACTTTTGTCTGATATTTACCAATACTCTTTAAACATCTGTGAGATATTATCAAAATATCCAACACAAATTTGAGAATTATTAAAAATATCTGTTTATCTGAAAATATTCGTAAAACATTTGGTAAAAAAATGCTTAAATATCAGAAGAAATAGTAAAATATCTGACAAAATTTGTAAAATATCCTGAAAGATTATAATATATCTGATAAATATAAGTAAAGTATCAAACAAAAATATTGGTGAAATAAATGTAAAATATCTGAAAAATATCTGGAAACTATTTGACACAATTTGGCACAATAACCATTATCAGTAAACTATCCCAAAAATATTAGTATTATTAGTATGAAAATTTGAGAAACAAGTGTGGGCAAGCTTTTCATAATCCAGTAATTGAGTCCTTGTACTGTGGATTTATATTTTTTAGAAATGTAAATCTTAAGAGTTCAAAAGGGACACAGATGTAAAGCACACACACATTCACACACAAGACTACACGCTTTCATCCCGCACTCCGGAGAGTCAACAGGAGAGCAGCTGCTTGGAGGTGATACCATTCAAATAACATAAGTCGCCTGTCATCCAAGGAGTAGATAATTTCCCTCAGGTAAACTCAAGTGCACTACTTTCTTAATCTGTCAAGTAACATAACAGGAGCCCTCAGGAGAAATGTGACTTTCAACATTTGTGATAGGAAGAAAAATCACCTTAATGCCATTGATTAATTGAAAGTACAGGCTGTCATGCGGCCATCTACTTCCATCAAGGCTGAAACCAAAGTGGCTAATGAGTGAGAGTGTTTGTGTGAATGTCTGGGCTCAACACAGAAGAAACATTAGTTTGTGATTAATCCGCAAAATAAAACATTTCAGTCAAGCTCTGTTCTACTTGTTCTACAGGTTCACTCTCATTAGAGCTTTTTCCTCTGGCGTACAGTATTATAATGGAAAACTGCTTCTGAGTGAATGTTGTCACAAATGTCACAACTCTATCTGAATAATACAGTGGCAAAGCAAAGCACAACATCGCAGGACAAAACACGCAAGCGAATCAGAGAGCACAGGCGCATATTATAGCAAAACAGAAAAAAAAAACATTCTCAAGTTTGTGTTGCCCTCTTAAGATTCTTAATACAGTCAAAAAAAAAAAATCACATCATCCAACAAAACCAACCTCAAAGCTGCAACAAAAAACTCTTCACTCAAGCAAAAACAGTGTGGTTTTCACTTTGGCATGTCGTCATGAGCCAAGTACATGACCTCAGTGGGTGTACTTGAACATTATATTTGTGTTTGCAAACTTTCCATCAACGTGTGATAAATAATGTGGGAGGTGAAGCACGGATACTCTTGGGTGGGAGACTTCTGCAAAGCTCGAAATTCAAGAAAAGTAAAGTAAGATAATCCAGTAGATGGCAGCAGAGTATAGACTAACATTTCTGTCTATGCTGCCGTCAGGTCAGCTGCTCTAACAATCAATTTAAAGGGTTCTTTTCCAATAAAAACATACTCACACTCCACATCCATCAGTGAAACAGCTTCAAGCTTACATGTAAACTGAGAATCAGTTATTTATTGTAATGTGGTCCCTGCCCTTGGCCATTGCTGCCAGGCAGTAAGTGATGGGAGTGGTGGGGGAATCCAGCAAGAGTTTCCATCAGTATTAGAGCAATGCTCTCTTGAGAGAAAGTGAACTAACTAACTCTGATCCAGCGTTTCAGTGTTTCCTCCCTGCCGTACTTCTGTCATCTCTTCGCTTCACATGTTGCTGGAATCAAATGTTTAAACCTTGAACATTCAACGCACAGCTGATGGTTTTCCTCACGCTGCATCCTGCACACCGTGGAGAGTAACAGAGATGCAATGACCCAATTATCTCTGGAGGCTGAGTCACGAGGGTGTGCATAGTTGCTCTTTGTTTTTTTTCCATTCCCAGAGTTAAGTCTGTCTGTTGAGTCCTCCACATGTGGCCACTCCCAACTCTTTTCAGTCTTAACACCGGCAGAGATCAGGGGCAACAAGATGCAACACAGCACTGTAGCTCTGTTACACTGTGTTTTCTCAATCCATTTCACACTCTAGATTTTTAAGCAGGTCTAAGGGGATCCAACAGTAACACATGCTTTTTTTTCTTCTTCTTTTTTTTAAACCATCCCTTTTTTTTTTTGCACATGGGCTTGAGGAGATAACTGGCCTGGATGTAACTTCCTGTCCAGCCCCCAGCTGTGCGTGGAGCCGTTTTCTGACTGCCCTCTGCCTGGGGCCTCGGGGCGATAAATTACATGAGCTCAGCGCTGCTTACATGTTCATCACTCCCCTTGACCCGCTGGAGTCGGTCACCACCACTTCACCATTGTCTGTTTTGACTCATAAGCCCTGGTGATGCTTTGTGTTTGCACAACCTCCAGCAGAGATTGACTTATGAGAAACTCCTCCAAGATATGATGATTATTTTGTTTTCTGTGGAGAAATCGCTAAATTAGAGGCCATTTGTGAGCTTCGATGAGGGTTGATATAATCAAATTCCCAGCAAGGTTGGGGATTAGTTTGGAAAAACACTGGATAAAAAGTTCAAACATTGTCCCTGGCTGGCATATGTTTTCAACTTTTAAGCAGGACTTAGTTTTATAGGCAAGTTGCATAGATTACACTCTTTTGAGAGCCTTTGGGGGATAGTGGTAAACAACATATTTCCTCTGTATTTTCCCTGAGATTAAACATTATTTTCCACTTATTTTCAATTACTAAACCAGATGTTGATTCCAAACCTCATGTGCTGTTCACTTCACTCCAAGGACGACGCATCAGGCACAGCTGTATGGTCTGAGTTCAAAGGGAACAGATCTCACATAGACATAGGTTCATTTTCTATTGAGTTGTTTTCTTATGTTCAGATGAACCAGTGTGTGTAAACACATTTGTGACATTAGTCACTGGGTTTGGAGAAGGTTTTATGGGTTGAGAATTTTCTCAAATGACTGAGGAGCAGCCGAACATGAAAGTCAGCAATGCTGGAGATTCACAGTTTCACCTGACAGTGAAAACATGACGGTGAAGTCATTCTCTAACAGAGAATATTATCATTATTAGTCATAAACAATAAAATGACTCAATGTCTCTGTGAAAAAGGATAAAGATACGTATAAAACTATGTAAGAACATTCTACCTGTGTTTGCTGAACCATGGCTTTCTTGGGAAAACAGAGTGAAACATCTGAGCTGGAGGGAGTTTGTCTGCACGAACCTTGCTGAGCTTTTTCTGTAAATGGGTGAAGTAACTGGTTGTTTGCTGCCCTGGTTTTAACATCTGTTTCCCTTAAAAAAGGGTATTTGGAAAAACAGAATTAAATTATCTTTAGCACACAATCAATACTGGACTGCATATCTCCCAGAATTTTTTTTTTTATAATATTTTGTACTATTTTAAGACTTGACTATTTTTTTTATTTTATCACCACTTGTTATTAAAGTTCTATTCTGCAGCGTTATGAGCTGACACACTAAGGAACACCTGGCAGGCCAGACTTGTCCAACCTAGTCATCTAACATTCACACTGATGCCAACTTCACTCTGAATATGCTTGAAAACTGCCTCTCATTTTGAGCCCATTGACAGCGTCTGCCATTTTCTCTGTGGTTTGTAACCATGGTGGCTGTTGTGTTTGGTGCAGCGCTTCAGCAGCTTTGCTTTATTTGCAATTAGACGCTGCAGGATTACCTCAGTTTGCCTCTCCTGCCTGCCATCATCTCTGTTTGACGGTGCTTATTCTTAATTAGAAACATAACACAGATTAGAACAGTGAAAATTATCCATCTTTGGTTTAAAGGGAAAAAAAACAACACTTCAGAACGACAGTATGACTGTATTTGATACTTTAAACCAATTGACCAATTTATAAATCATTGGGCTGACAGCTCCAAACAGCTTTGTCCTGATTCAGAGCCGGGCAGCTCCATCTGCTACAGGTGCCCATTTTTATTCATGAAGTATCTCCAGAATGTAGTTTCTATTTCACCTATCAATTACTTATATGCTAGATGACATTGCAATTATAAAAATGTTGTCACAGTGATCGTGTCATGTCCTGGGTGTGTTGCTCTGTAAGTGACGTGACCATATGTACTGTATAATGTCAGATAAAAAGGCTTTGTCTGATGTGTTTTGTTTTGCCATGGGCCACCCTAATAACAGTTGCATGCCTGCTGTCTGCCAGCTGCCATGCCTGCTGTAACAGCCAGCACAGTGCTGGAATGTTCCCATGCAGATCCTCTATTCACACACACACACACACACACACACACACACACATGCAGCTCATGCACACTGACAGATAGAAAGCCAACGCAGAGCGACTGTGGCACTTTTGGTTTATGCAGATGCAGATTTCTGATAACAAACTGAGGATGCATCAGCCAAAAGTTTTCTCTACTGACTGAGCGTGGTTTATCACACAGGAGGGAAATAATTAAAAAGTTGTTGGACACTGAATGATAAAATGAGCTTTGGAAAAAAAACAGTTAAAATATATTAAATGTAGGTGATTATATGCATAGATGCTCAGTTGACAACTCAGAGATTTACAGGTCTTTTTTGGGGGGTACTTATTTGCTGGAATTGCAGATCTGGTCATCTGAGAAGTGAAACTTTTGAAAAAGAAAACCTGATTTACTGACACCTACATTATCACTTCCCAAAAGTGACCCATAAAGGAAATGTGTACTGTGCTTTAAAAATAAAAATGACATATATATACATTTTTTTTTTTAAAGGATGATATTGTCTTTGTAACTCTGAAGCTGACCAGTTAAATATTTGTCTTTTCAGAGGCTTTTGTGTTTGCCATGTTGGGCAGATGCCCTGTTTGACCATGAAACAAACCATTGAGAATTGGCCACTTGGCCACTAATGAAAAGACTGGGTTGGATTAGGGGGTGCTCAGACCTCCTTGGAAACCGGATACCAGTGCACTGGATTGATGATGACTGGCATTGTTTCTGTAAAATGGCCCATCTTTGTGAAAGGCTGCCATTTATCACATTTCTCCACAGAGGTAATATCAAACATGAGTCATGTCTTTCAAATCAGACACCTTATGCACCCATGTGTATGTCGGCATGGAAGTACCTAACAGTGTTACCTTGGGTTGGTTTTCACAGACACTATAAAGCTATAGTTCTATAACTCTATGCATGTACATGTGTATATTACTATGGATGGGTAATATAAGTTTTATGCTTTTTTATGGATGGGATAGGAGGGATAATCTGCATTTGTATTTTCAGTATTATGTAATACACTTGTTTATGTAATATAGTTAAGTTAATTCCACTTAAAAGTTTTTTTTGCCCATTTCCACTTTAAAAAAACACCCACAATTTGTGCTTCGCATTTAAATTTCACAGCTACAGTGGTAAGTTTCTGTTCTTGCAAAAACTAAACTCCCAGTGATCTTTGAAAAAGCCAGAAGGTCGTTTAACAACACTTACTGCTGTTCTGAGGGTATTTTCCAGAATTGGTAAAGACTCTTCAAACCATCCATTGCACAATAAAAAAATAATAAATAAAAAAATTAATAAAATAAAGATTTTAAACCTATTTGCCAAGTTTGCCTCTGCAGTTCCTGATCCAGGTAGCTCCTGAATATGTACAATGAGAAACATGTATAGATGAAACGCTGTATTATTCCTTTTTTTTTTTTTTAATTTAAAACATTAAAATAATCACAACAACAGCAGTGAGTGATGTTCAACGAGATCACTGGTCATGTTTTTTTTTTTTTATTTAAGAACACTGACCTGAACAGTAACACATGAGACTCACTAAGAGGTGTAACTCATGTGTTGGTCTCTGACCTGTGGAATCACCTCATGTGTCTGTAGTCAGTTTGACACGACACACAACTTTCCCGATAACACTTCATCCTCTACATTGGCTTACTTTGTGTTTGTGCAGCCTACAGAAACACTCGTCTTGGGCTGCGAGGTATAACATTGATTAGAGTCAGCGTATTCGACAGGACTGCTGCTGATACGGGGCTATCTCTCCTTTGTTTACTGGAGGACCGCGCGGATACTTTTAGACAAAATGGCTCGTGATGACTTTAGTCAACTTCATGGTGAGGGCTGAGGGAGCTGAGGGAGGGGGCGGTGAGGTGAGAGTATGGGATGGGTGTGGGGAGGGGGGAGTGGCAGCCTGTGCTCCGGCCGTCCTCCCATCAGTCTAATCCCCTCTCTCTGTGGCGACGTCACTCAGGCTGTCTCCAAAGGGACGCAGCGTTGAGTGCTTGAGCAGCCAGGCGGACAGTGTGCATCCCAGGACGCAACGTCAGTAAAGCCGGGGCTCAACTTTCAGTCGGTCGCTAAACTTCGGACACTTTGGGGGAACTTACAAAAAAAATGGGTAAGTATCACTAACAAATTCTCTAGTAGCTTAAAGATTGACATTAGCATCGCTGTTTTCGTCATGACAGCATTATGCTTCACACTTTTTTTTGTTGTTGTTGTCGCTCCAACTGTCGGGGGCCCACCGATTGCCCGAACTTAAACTGAAGTGATTTCAACTTTTACTACCACTAGTACTACTACTGGTTCTAGAGACAGGCTGTTTACCTGACCCGGTTTCATGAGAATCGGCATTAGAGCAGTGCGCTGAAGCAACCTGAGGAAAGCGATTAGAGAGATTAAGTCTATCAGGATTCCTGCAGTCAACTCTGCTCGAGTCTGTGGAGGTGTTAAGTCCAGATCAACTTGCTGCTTCTACTGTCTCTCTTAATGCTGCTCTCAGCATGGAGCCTTAGACTTGGCTTGAGTCTTTATCGATCATTATTGTCCAGCAGTGATCGATCATGTAGCAGTCTTTGATAATCATTGGGTGAAAGGTTGTCTTCTGCTGTTTCCCTAATCAAACTTGCACAGTGTGTTTTGCTGGTAAAGAATGACTGAGAGAAAAACAACAACAAAAAAAACACTAACAGGCAACATGTTGTGTTTGTCAGATGCTGTGTGTGTGTCATGCCAGAGCTTGTAAATGCTATCTGAAGGGCTGAGCTGAGACTGTCCCATCTTTAAATCAGCCATCTGTGCTCCCAACCTTGAGGGGTGGGTGGGTGGGGGTTGGTGGGGGTGCACTGGAAGGAGTGAGGCACTCATGCCATGGATGTTTAGTAACGTTAAAACTGTGATGAACTGTGAACCAGATGGGGAAAGTACACTCAGCTTTCACTTCCCAACTGTTCTCATCCCTTACTGGACTATAGACGTTTAACAATAAGGCGACACAGAAAGCCATCTTTAACTGTCTGTGTTGGCTTTGGGCAGCATTTAGGGGCTTGTGTGTTGTTTGCCGCCGGTGCAGCTGAGGCCAGGGAAGAACACTGTGTGAGAATGTGTATCAGCGCTCATTAATTCGCTCTGAAGCTCTCACAGAGGCGTCTTTGTGCTCCTAATTTGGAGCTGCTCCTTTGTGCGACTTCAGTGGCTCTTAATGTAGAGAGAGAAGTCCAGTGAATTGCAAGTTTCAGAGCGGATGCCTTGTGAACTAATTCCCCACAGACCCTTTTTCCACGTTCTCACAGAGGATATTACTCTGCATGGCAATCGACCTTTGTGCATTGTCCACTTGCCAAAGCTCCCATTTTATATTCAGAGATTCTTTATGGCCCTTTCAGAAAAAAAAAAAAAATAGTGTAGCCTGTTGTTGTGTGGAGACTTGCAAGTCGCTGTAGAGGTCGCCTTTTTGTTGTGTCAGAGAAATGGATATCATACTGCTGTGCTGTGATTTGCAGTGTTTCATGTGAAATAGCTTTGAAAACAGAAAACGGATTAGCCGTGTGTATGAAAGCGTTCATCCCAAAATAAACAGGATGTCTCTGAGCTGATTGTGTGTGTGTGTGTGTGTGTATGTGTGCGTGTGGAGAGCTGTGAAGAAGTGAAGATGTCATTCAGAGGTTATATAACTTGTGTCTGATTTGATTTTATGGTGACCTTTCACCTTTGCAGAGGGGCTGCGTGTTTTTCAGAGAGATTCTCCTCTGTCCTGGCGGTGAACGATTTAACAGTGCATTGGCCTGTGTTTGGGATGTGGGAGGATAACTTGGCCCGAGTCCACTGAGCTCAATTCAGAAGGAGACAAGTCATTCTCTTACGAATATCTTGTTAGGTTCCTGGTGTTAGACCTGTGACGATTACCCAACCTGCAGAATCTGGTTGCCGTCAGCTTCCTTGATAGCAAAACACAAAGGTTTCAATTCAGCTTTTGTATATTTTTATGATATTTTACCACCGAGCTGAACATCTGAGAGGAAAGAGTTGGCCTGAAGATAAATCTTTCTCTTGTGATCATACTGGTTTTAGCAAGAAAAACACAACATGGTACTGCAGAAAGAGTGTAATCTTTTCTCTCTGCAGCAGATTGTAACATCTAGACTACAGAGCACAAAACTTGTCAAACACAAGCAAAGTTTTTGCTTGAAGTTTTTTACAGAACTTCTTGGCAGCGCCTTGAGACAAATTTGGAAAAACAGTTTAGAAGCTCTCAGTGTGGAAAATTAACCATCTTTTCAATCTATGTCTTTTACAGCTACAATTCAATTATGTACTTACCATTCAAATCAAAGCTATCCTATGACAGGAGATACAACTAATCAAATCCAACAAATTATGGACATGACTGTGAACACTGCGTCTGTTCTTCTTGGAGCCAGATCCTGATTGGAAAAAAAAAAGAAAAAAGGAAAGATTGTTTTTCCTTATGGAAAGTGGTGAACTTCTGCTCAGAGTGTTTTGTATTCTGCGTGGTGGTCCTGTGGAAAAGGTCACGGAGGCTGGAGGCAAACCAGATCCAAATGTTACATCATAGTTTTTGAGTAATTCAAGAAAAAGAGAGTTAATCACAGCTGACAGTTTTGAATGTGTCTTTAATTAAACATCTTGCTGTTCAACGGCTCAGCTGTTGCTGCCTCGCGGTTTGCCAGTGGACATGTACAGGCATAAAACACAGTGTTAAATGTTAATAGTTTCATAATTATAGTGAGGACCACATGATAAAACCTGATCGATTCTGTTCTTCGGGGATCCACACACACGCACACACACACACACTTGAGTTGGACGGTGTTGTTCGTAATGATTTTTACACGTGCGTCTGGGAAGTGTCTCCGAGGTGTCAGCTATCCTGTGCTCTTTAATGTTGTGCATTCCTGCTCCTTTCGACGATGGATGTCTGGAAAGTATCTGATTATTTAGCTCATGCATCAGCAGTGATTACTGTCACAGACGCATGGCGGTGGACAGTATGTGCTGTGACCCCTGCATCCTGAGTCTGAGGAGAGGAAAGACCCATGACTGCTAATGCTGAGCCAGCAAAGAGCTTTTTTACGCTTTTTGGAATCAACATCTTGTCATCTAATGGCAGAGCAATAACAGAGAGTCAGGTCATTTTCCCCTCAGCTTTTTACTTGACTCGTGCTTCTGTTTCCCAACAGATGCTGAGAGAAACACAGGGCTGAAAGAATGAGTCACAGCAGAGATGGTCAGAGTGTGCTCAGAGCGAAAATTGAACTTGACAGTTTTGCGTTTTTTTTATTTTTTAATTTTGCTTGTTTGAATCAAAGCAGTCTCTCGTTAACTCCAAAAAGATGCTTTCCCTGAGCCTAAAATGCAATTCAGTCCAAATAAAGTATGTGCTAAACTTTTTACGTCTGATCCCACGTTTTTATGTCACCATCAATAACCCACTAAATTGCTTTTCGTCTGTGGTTTGCAGTCATTAATTACAGTGAATATCCTCCATAATGAGGTAGTTGCTGTCATAGCTACATGATTTCTGGGCTTTTTTCCATTTGGCATTGGATATGATTGAGCATCTCTCGTAATTATACAGTAGATGAGGCCCATACAGTACTTTTTGCAACTGTGCAGCTCTAAGAGACCCCTTTAGTTCAATCAAGACTTCATTCATCTCCTGCTTCCCTTCCTGCTCCACTTTGTGTCCTCTGAACTGTCTCTCTCTCTCTCTCTCTCTCTTGGCGTCTCCATTCCTCTCTCGTTGTCACTGCTTTCCTCTGCCTTTTTTTATATATTTCTTTTTCTTTTTTTTTTTTTGTTGTTTCCCCTCAGCACTGCAGGTCTGCTGGAGCAGTCACGTTAATTTGTTGAGCTTAATAACTCCTCCGACAACAAAGAGGACCATTGAGTATTGTGACTTGAAATGACAGGAATAGAAGTTCCTGAGTGGGGATGCTTGTTCAAGCATGCGCCTTGGCCGTCACTTTTACTAAAAGCCCATTCACAGTTGAACAGAAGGGATGCAAGTGGTTGCGTGGGTGCCTCTGTGTGTATGTGTGCGCAAGTTCACCCTAGTTTAGAGAGATGTCAGAGTCACAGTGCTACATGGTAGAAACAGGATGGCATTTAAATATCTAAAAATACTTCCTATATGCAAAAGACCACAGCTTCTCAGATATGCAAAGGCAGTTGAACCCTGGGGTTGTATAAAATATGCCAGAGATACAATCTGTCCATTATCTTATCTGCAAGGCTTCAGGAAAAAACACCCACGATTATCAAGGTTAAACTGCCAAATACATGCATAATAAGGCCTAATTTGAATCTTATTTCTCCAGTTTTACAATATGTTGGCATCCGTGCATGTGCGCAGAGTGCAGGGGTGATATTTGCCAGTGGAGCAGCAATGTGTATCAGTGTTTTGTTCACAGTCAGATGACTGTTCCAGAAGGCCTGTGGGAAATAATGGGCTGGGGGGGGGGGCAAAGAGCCGCTGCATCTGATGAACATTCACCGACTCATTCAACAGGCATTCAGCCCCGCTGCAGGATTTTCTCTACAGCACTATCTATGATTGCATTCGCTACACCATCCATGCTTTGATCCACTCTCTCCATATCACATGATCAGAGGGCATTGATGAAATGGTCAATAATGTTTACCCAGAATGACCTATTTTCTCTTGTCAGCCTTGAAATGGATCATAATGCATGTAAAGAGGCCTCTGCTAACTAATGCCTCTACCCTGTGATGGACAGGATATGAACAAAGGGGATTAGAGCCATGGGTTCACCACCGGGGTGAAACCCCATTGCAGAAGTTGCGCTGTACGGCCGTGTTCACTAACTTCAGCCCTGCAGGGGTCGCTTGGTGAAAATATTGAACGTGGTTCCTATCCTTCCTAAAACTGTTGAATGCAGTTTTTGTCAGCTTCTGAAACTGATGTAGGGATTGGCTGTGTGTGTGTGTGTGTGTGTGTGTGTGTGTGTGTGTGTGTTGGCAGGGATTGAACTTATCTCTAAAGTCCTCTCTTTTTTTCATTCTTCAGTTCACACAACTACTTCTGTCATGTACAAATGAGTGCAACACTATTGATGCCTTTAAGGCGAGGCTGTGTGAAACTGTGAGCCTTTATCCCAATTATTGCCTCTCGCTGCTCTCTCAGACGGCTGGCTTTTCACCCCGCCTTTGAGTGGGGGCCTGTTCGGAAGAACAACACTATTTTTATTTTTATTTTTAGATGCTATCAGATGACACATCACACAAACTAGTTTGTTTTGAGCGCTCCAGTGTTAACGACCACTAGACAGTTTTCCCGACTTGCTGATGACCAACTGTGAATTTGGACAAATATTGTTTCATTGCTTAAAGACAAGCAGACTACGTTTAGATGTGTTTGGTTGACCGACAGGTGTCTCAGCCTGTTGTTGTCAGGTAGACAAATGCTGGATGCTGCTCACTTGACCTATGTCAGCTCCACCCCATTAAACTCACTGGTGGTGAAGTAAAATCCAGGCCTCACAATATCCCTTCAGAAACCTCCTGGAGTTGTTTCACAGGCGCTACATTGATCAGACACGTGAGGAGGCGTTCCAGCTAAGATGGTTGACGATTTCAGTGTGTTCATTCTTCCTGTTTTGACAGGAAGTGTATAAGTGCTGATTTGAATTTCACCAAATTATATGTAGATGATTATTTAGGTGCTCAGTGTGACTGCAGTTCAGATGTGAAAGTAGTTAGGGGAAATGAGAGACAATAATCGGGGCTCCAGCTAATTTCCCTGTAAGATCATCTGTGAGGAGTGAGAGCAGAATGCATTAGTCTGCTTTTCAACTGTGGGAGCCTGTAGGATTGAGCTGTTGGCTGTGTGCCCACTGAGTGTATTCAACCCTCCACAGATAGGTCTTTGTCCTCAGCGCTTTTACGCAGCTGCTAAACAACCGTAAGACAAAAGCATCTGGGGTACCCCAGCACACCAATGAGAAATGTTCACCATATGAAGAGCCGTGCCAGACCGCCTGAGACCATTTGGATACGGCCAAATGTTACGCTTGGGACGAATTAAGCAGGAATTTAAATGAATACCCATGTAACCCTTTATGACTTTTTCTTTGCTTCTGTATTCAGGATTATGTGTAAAATTCTACTTGGGCTATCGAGATGTTTTTTTGTGATAACACAAAAACAAGTCCTGTGGAGCTTATTTCTTCACAGCTTGTTGCGCTGCTTATCAAAGATGAGGAAGATGCGCATGACTCTTGTTTGCTCATGTTGTCGTGTTGTGGTGCTGCATGTGACACAGTGAAACCACAGTTAGAGGCCACTAGACACTCTCTCTCTCTCTCTCTCTCTCTCTCTCTCTCTCGCTCTCTCTCTCCTGCCAGGAATCATTTTCCTGCCCAAGAAAAAAAAAAAAAAAACTTTTCAAGTGAGAGTTTTCATTGTCTGCTTATTATCCTCCAGAGAAAGGCTTGATAGGCAGGAAGAGGCACTTCTGCCAAGCAGATGAAAATCTGCAATCGCTGAGCTTTTATAAAGCGACAGCTGCAGGAAACCCAATAGCTGAGGGAGACTGTTTGGGGGATGCTGTGTGTGCTTCACAGACAGACCATTTGGGTGTTCAAGAAGATAGATTTCAATTTGAGTATATTGCTGAATGCTGGATTTGAAAAATATCTCTAAATATATTCAACTTGGAATCCTCTGAACCCACACGACTGAGTCATCCTGTAATGTGTGATGCTTTTACCAGTTGCACATGTTTTTTTTTTTTTTTTTTTTTTTAAGGCTTTTGTGTCACTTACTATAAGTTCAATTCAGACAACGGGAGAAAAATACCAGCTAACAGCAGCTTCAGGGGAGAGGAAATCCCAGATGTTTCTGTCTGAAAAACAGCTTGACACCGTAACCACATGCAGACCAGAGGAGATCAGTGAGCAGTATGAATATTACAGCTACACCACTGAGAGGTCTCAGAAGTCATCTTAGCTTTTGACCTCTGCTCTATGGGAAAACAATACTGTAACAATAGAGTGGCCATAGCTCTCAGCGGAAAATGTAAAAGTAATGTGACGGAGCAGAGCATCTGGAATGTACAGAGCAAATGTGATAGTGTGTGTGTGTGTGTGTGTGTGTGTGTGTTTGTTGCATGTCTGCATAACATGTCTTATGTCTGCAAGTTATTCCATGTCACATGAAGTGGAGTACCCTATGGCTTTAGAGTGGATTGCTTTGTGTTTCTTGTTGTTGGGCAGGTTTAAAATAGATCGTATATGGTCATTTAAATTTTCCATGATGAACATCATCCTTTTTCTTTGTTTATTGTTTTCAGAGTAATTTGAATTTGGTGTATGACATTTAAATAACTTACCGGTTTCTTGCTGCACTGAAAGCAGCATATCTGCAAAAAAGAAAGAAGAAAATAAACAGTGTTTTCATTTACTCTGTGACGGCCAGGAAATTTTGCAAATAGTTCTTAATCAGTTTCAAGGGCCAAAGGGATCCGAACATGTAAATACAGAATTCCTGGGGTGAACGGAAAAGCACTTGTATTCTTATTCCAAGAAAATGATTTAAGAAGCAGCACTGGCTTTTAGTCCCATCATCAGAGCAGTGGTTGTGTAGTGAGTTGTGTTTGCAGCTTGCATCATGTATTTCCACCTACGGAGATATCCATTAAATTTGAACGTTGGGAGCGTGCATACATTTGTGAGAGTGTAAATGTTTAGACACTGATGATGATCTACTTTGCACAGTATGTGCTTTATAATGTCCAGTATGATGGACGAAAGAACATCAGAGTCTCTGCTGTTGGAGAACTGCCCGTCGGTGCTCAAAGCAATAATGTAATGGATTGACCCACTCTCGCAGAGGTCAGTCAGGATAGAATATATACCATCCACTAGAGAGAATAGCTTCCATCTCTCTCTTGTGGTGTACTGTATTTGCTGCTTATTGGTTAACATTTCGGAGACTTCTGAAGTGAATCTGAGGACAAACGCAATCTCTGCGGGGGTGGAAGTGTCAGGTTCAGGTTACGGCCGACTATCTCTCCTTCCAGGACCCAGCCCCTGCGTCCTGCAGGGCTTTGAGACACAGGGAGGAGCGCCTTGTGGAACAATGCCATTAAAGTGATCTGAGTGTCGGCTGCTCTGTTGTCATAGTGCTGACGGTGAATCCTGACATGGTGGGGTCTGACTGGCTGGTGTGTTGAGTAGCACCGGCTGGGGCTGAAAGGAGGAGGTTTCTGCTCCTTCTAATGAGAGTTTTGGGGGGGGGAGGGTTTGTTTAAAGAAAAAAAAAAAAAGGGTAAAGTCTTGGGTCAGGGGTGAGAGATTGGCAGCATGAGGTGGAGGACAATAGGGCTGATGGGAGAAAGAGATCCCAGCAGCTGGGGGAGACGCAGGGGAGGGTGGGGGCTATTCATGGGAAGTAACCCCAAGATTAGCTGGAGAGTCTCGTCTGCTGTCTCCAGGTCTCTGTGCTTCATTATGTCTCTATTGTGTGTGCGCGTGTGCGCGCGTGCGTGTGTGCACGTTCACATGCTTATGCCCTGTGCAACAAGTAGGAAAATGAAAGACTGTTTCCAGCCCTGTGTTATTTGCCATCGTAGCAGCTGGAGTGTGAGAACATTTGAGTTGTGGGGATCCTTGTAAGACGGACATATTAAGTGTGAGACATCAAATTAAACATCTCTTCCTTTCACACTGTTTTCTCTTCCTCCTGACACAACATGACAAATTTTCCTTATGAATACCCAAATAAATTAAGTGCTAAATTTCATGTGCTTAAGCATTTTACACCCTGCACATCTCAAAAGATGCCTCTAATATCAGCAGTTAATTCATGGGGCCTGTGTTGCTTCATTCTCAGCAGAACAGTCATGATTCAATTGCACATCAATGTGCACATCTGTAGTACTAGATAAAAATTAACAGACTCATTTCCTCTCATGATGATCCAAACTGCTGTCCAGTCACTCAAGTGGCATAAAAGGCATCTCAGTGGTCTTTGTGTTGGGCTAAATATAAAAATGCTTACGGTGATAGGTATTGTATTTAAAGGATTAACAGCACTAAGAGAAGTCCCTGTGGGATTTATTTGTGCTCCCTGTGCAGTTTAATGGACGGTCATATGTTTCAAATGGCCTTAGGTGTCAAAATGACTGGAGAAGGAGGGGCAGTTTGTAGTTAATGGGTGCAGAGAAAGAGATATTAAGAGATTAGAAAGGGGGCCTGCACCTTAGGGGGCCATGGCTTTATGTATGTCAAGGAGAGAATTAAAGCAGTAATATGAAATATTTTCAGATTAACAATAGATCACGTGACTACCTGTGAAAGAACTCTGCACTTCCCCTCAGCGCTACAAAGCTTGATAATGTCTTTCAGCTCATTGTTTTGGTTTTCATTGTTCCCAACCACAGCGGGCAGCTATTTTCAGCTGATCAAAAACGCACTGTATGCCATTTGCTGAGCACCAAATGATGGACAGATAAAGTTAGCAGCTAGCTGGTGAACATGCCAGATATTTCCCTCAGGAATCGGTGGAGCCCAGAAACAGAGCTAAAAGTACAGCAGATATTGGACTTGCATTCATTAGGTGTCCAGAAACATGGCTTTGTTAATATGCTAATGCTAATGTTGCGCCATCACTGCTGTATATATGCATAGTAAATAGGTGACTTTTTTTTTTGCGTGTTTGCCATATCAACTTAAAAACAACTGATAAGATGTCAGTGTTGTGTTTATGGCTTTTTTCAGCTGCCCCCAAAGTGGCCCAAAAAAAAAAAGAGGAGCTGTTGTAGAATCAGGGACATTAAGGACAGTTTTTTGCAAAATGTCACCTTAGATGGGGAGTGTTACAGCAGTAGGTAGGTTTTTCAGTTAAGATACAGGACGTAACTGTAGCCCTTAGTCACATTTGACAAGATGATAGGTTGCGTTGCTGAGCTTCCTGAGGTCCTGAGGTCCATCTACACCAGACAAATTGCTCATGTCTGGTTCCCCGCTGAGAAATAATAGCGTTTTTAAACCCCCTTCATTTTTCTCACAGACAGCTATTCAAGGGTATCTGGGTATTTTCATTATTCTCCACTTCTTGGAAAAGCATTATTACAAAATAGATTGAAAAGACAAGAGATTATTATGTGGCATTAGTCTAACTGGATAATGGAGAGGTGTTTGCTTGCAGTACCTCTTGGCTGGTTCATTGGCTCCATAATGTAAGCACGGCGGACCACAAAGACAGCGACGCTTCTCCCAGACCAGAGGCATCATTAAAATATTTAGTGCACAATGAAACAAAAACAAACAATTATGCAGAGACCATTATTTTTCTCTAAGTTCTTGGCCTTATTGGGGAGGTGGTGGGGTACAGCTACTATAAAGGCCTCCTCTCCCTCCCTCCCTCCCTCCCTCTCTCTGTGTTACTCTTTCACTCTTTTCCAGGTTTCTGTTTCTGTTTCCTGGCACGGATCTTTTGTCTCCAGACTGAAATTATGAAATTCTTCGTCTTTAGGTTTTGATATTGCAACGGTTTTTCTGTCCGGCCAAGCCATGGTGGCAGTTTCCAAGGTACTATAAGCCTGGAAGCCGGGATAATATGAAGCATCTGTGTCTCTCGCTCTCCTTGCAGCACACTTAGGCCAAACCCACAGTGGCTGTGGAGGTGCCAGAGAGTCAGGGCTGTGAAGTCATTTTTAGAGGAAAAACATGGCTGCCAGGCATCCCTGAATGAGTGTTGCTCCATTTCCAGACCTAACACGATAGTAACACAAACATGCAATTAGAGAAGTGCTGACTCAGATACCCTTGACATTGTTTGGTCAAATGCTTATAATTACACTGGAGACCAAAAAATCAATCTGGAAATTGTACAATGGAAGAAATGCCAAGACATGAAGTATGTCTCTATTAGAAATGGTTGAAATTGAATAGCAGCGTTGGATTTCTACCATCGTGCAGCGTGCTCGAGTAGCTTTCCTCTTGTGGTGGGATTCTTTAGCATGCAGAACAATGTGTGGCACCACAAACGGATACAGGTTGGTTTTAAGATTTTATTATTGAGGTTGGGTAATGGTGAAGGTCAAATGATGAGGTCTTGGGTACATAAACTCCACAAATTAAAATTCTCAGACGGCTGAATGAACAATCCTCTTCCCAAAACTAGGATTTAGGTGAGCGAGTAACTCAAATTCAGCAGCTTTTTGGTAAGAAAATCACTTTAAATATCATCAAATATAATTTTAAAGTCTTAAGATTTCAGGGCATATTTGATTTCCAGACATTGTGGGTAATAAGGGTAGTTAGGATTTGCTTCTTTTCTTTTTCTCATGTGATAGTTAACCAAAAATCACCTTGGATTATAGGGAAATTGTGATGGACATGTTATTTTATAGACCACAGGATTGGGAAATAATCAGAAGCAATTTTTATAAAGAAAATAATCAATAGTCAGAACCCTAAACGTGACTTCTCTGTGGCGTTAAGGGTTACAGTCACCTGCGCTAAAAGAGAAACACTCGTTCAAGTTCAAGTATAAAGGTTAAAAAGCCTTTATTTAAATGACACTATAAAATAATTGAGTGCATTTTAACCTTTCCTAACACATAGATTGAATTTCCCTCATTTTTTTCTATTTTTTTATAGCTATTTTCACAGAGCCATAAGAAGCATAACACTCATTATAAGCCAGCTGTGGTTTATTCTCTCACTGGCCACACGTCTTGCTGTAATGAGTGAGGACAGTTGGCATATTCATTTTTTCCATTGCAGACAGAGGTTATTTTTTTTCTTCTTTCTTCTACTACTCAGAGCCTTCATATAGATTGGACTGGTTTGTTTTAATCAGTGCATGGCGGGATTAGTTTAACTTACTGGGTGAGTTTGAGGAATAGATTTTCAGTTATTGTGTGTTATAACGAATCACATGTTATTTTTTTTCTACTGTAGACCCACAGAGGAAAACGGGTCAGCAAGCAAGTGAATGGGTCTGTATAATGGGTTAGTAGTGCGGTGCTTTTGTAAACCAATCAATGAGTTCAGCACGCCAAACATATAGGCAGACATACAGGGAAGATTGACCGATGAAGAGGGGCTGCATTTAAATCTAGGTCAGTAATGCCACCACAGTACACTGGGATGATATTGACTGCAACAAATTGCCAAAACAGTGTTTACAAAGAATCTCCAGTGTTGGTATATTCCCGGATTCACTGTCAAATACAAGAAAGGTTTTTTTTTTCCCACAAGAGCAGCAAAATATTTGGGGATTTTTGGACGAACAATTTGCCCTCTGCTTTTGGTTTCTTTCTCCTTTTCTACAGACTCTGGCTTTCATAATCGGTCATACCTCACATGGGCCACTCCACACACCATTTCGGCTTCATCTGTCCTCCTCCTCTTCTCTGGTGCAGAGAACTTGCTTTCTCAGACTGTTGGTAGCGTTTTTTTTCTTCTTTTTTTTTTTAAAGTGTTGCTTGGGCCTGGATACAGACCTCGCTCCCTGAGAAACCTTTCTTCGGTGTGAGACAAGCAGGGTGCAGGTCTTCACGGGTGACTGAACACTGAGGAGCTTTCAGGGCCCCCAGTCTCACAGCGTGAAAGGTTGACCCACAATGAAGCCTCCCCCATTTGTATGAGCTTCATCATCATTCAGATTGTGTCCTCGAGTAGGGGAGTGGCGCTGTCTCACGCCGAAGCTGAGCATGCAGCACTCAGGCCTCACCTCCTACGTTCACATGATTATTCCCACAGCCACTCAGCCTGTCACTGTGTTTGTGACGCTGACGTGGTGATATCTAAGTCTACTCCGTCTTTTGCTCTTTGTGTGTCTAAAAATACCCGTCTTGCTTCATTTGTTTGTTACTGATATTTTGTCATTAAGTTGCCATTAAAGCTCCACTAATAAACACAATCAGTCATGTGGCCATATGCCATATGAAATGAGCTGTTCACAGGGACAGATTATCACCCGACGCTGCTTTTTTTTTTTTTTTTTTAAGCTTCTTTTAGTTTATTGTTTTAGTTCCACGGCCCCTCTCAGCACAAATCGGCTTCACATCAAAGAACGGGGAGCATACTTTCAGTGGAAAATCTCTAATGAACACATTGTACATGACCTGCCCAGCAGCAGGCAGAAAAGTTGGTGACTAGCTGGTGAAGAAAGTTGAAATGTCTTGCTGATATTTCACTTGTTTGGAAACCAAAACTTAGGTCAGAGTAGAATAAATCTTACATTCAACAGGTGACCAAAAAGAGAACCCTCAATGATGATATTGGGTTTGTGTCTGTTCTGTGGTTTCCAAACATATTATAGCTAATATAGTGGTTTAACACACAGCTGCAACCCCCCCCCCCCCCCCCCCCCCCCCAAAAAAAAAGAGAAAGTTACATGTATTTATTAGATTATTTAAACATCACTTTTCTGTAGCTTACACTATGGGCTCCTATTTTTGTAGCATAATAGACGTTAAAAGACATTATAGCATCTTATCAGTGATTGGTATCAGACCATTAAATTGTTTATTTACGATTTAATAAAGTTAAGTATCTATTATTATGAAGGCGCCCCCGGGAAACACACAAGGTAGAGAAAATATTGTAAACTAGATCTCCAGAATGAGGCAAGTCGCGCTTGCGTTAGCTGATTGTCACCAACTTGTTCATTCATGCTTCACTATCATTGGCTCCTTCATTAGCTGCTTGGCTACCAGCTGACGAGTAACGTCAAATCGTATTCATGCAGCTTCACTGTGCAGCGTGACCATCATAACCTGACACTTTCATTGTGATACCCACCCCAACCTCGTCCTCATGTGCTAATATTTTTATATATTATATTTAATTAAAATCTGTTTTAAGCTAAATTGCTGCCCCTATCCTTAGTCAAATCAAGAGTAACGCTGATCTCAGTTTGACCAGGAGTGATCACATGTTTTGAATTTTTTTTCTACGTGTGTGTGTGTGTGTGTGTGTGTGTGTGTGTGTGTGTGTGTGTGTGTGTGTGTGTGTGTGTGTGTGTGTGTGCGTGTGTGTGTAGTAAACTCAAACATTTTGCTGTCTATAGACTCCCAAAAGTTTGCAGATGGATCACCAGGCTTTGGTTGTGGCCTGCTCAGGAACTTGGAATTGTCTGTGTGGTGTGAAGTGTGATACATTTAGTCCTGTTTTTAAGCCTCACTTGAGCTCCTTAGTGCAATTAATGTGAAGATCACAAGCACGGCTACCTCTACATCAGCTGTATTCTCTCATATAAAGTTTTCAAAGAACCGTCGCTTCTATATATGGGCCCCGTTCCCCACTTCACGAGAATGATGTCACTTCTCCTGGCGTTTTACAGGGCTGACGGTGAAAAAGCTTTAAGATTAGTGCGGCGTTTGTTGTTGTGGGATCCCCGCTAAGTTCACTTCCCTGACCCCTGAGGCTCCCCTCCCCTGCTGATCCCTCTCCTCTCTGAGGTCTGGTATCCGTGAGAAGCCCCCTCTCCAGCTCCGCTCCAGCGGGGCTCTCCCCCCACCGCTGAAAGGCCTTTCTCTCATTAGCATGCCCCTGGGGCTCCTCAGCCTGCTGTTGCCAAACAAACACAGCCAAGATTTTCTTCCTCGCCTCCCTCACTGTCTATTCCTCTGGTCATCGCCCGTCATCCATCTTCCCCCGTCTCTGTCACTTTTAACAAATTGTTTCTCACTATATCATCATTTGTTTTTATAGCATTCTCTCATCTAGCCCCTTTGTTATCAGCTCCTCCACCCCTCTTAAATTTCACCATGTTTCTCCCCTCGTGGTTCTCTGGATCTCCCATTTTCACGTGCTGTTTACCTCTGTTGTTTGTATCAGCCCGAAGGACACTCTGTCGCCCTGTTTAGGAAATGTTGATCTGTCTTTCTTTTCCCGCGTCCTTTTTTTTTCATGCAAGTTAGAAGCCACCAGATGGAGGAAAGACAGCGGTCAGAGGTTGCTAATGTATGCTGCAGGAGCGGGGGGCATATGGTGCAAATCAGAAGATGAAGAGGCTCAACCCTGGTCAACACTGCAGCGTACACACACACACACACACACTCACACTCACACACTACCCCCTCTCTCAGACTTTGGTCAGATGGGAATTGGAAAAATGTGATTGTGTGCCTTTATGCTACCCACAACTAAAGTACGGGTCCCTACTCTGCGTCGCTGATATATAACAAGCCCGTTCTCACCAGGCAGCTCTCTCCAGATTGCTTTTCACGGTGCTACAAGAGGGAGGGAGTGTGTGAGGATTTGTATGCCATTAGGAGGACAAATTCATCTGACTAAAACCGAATCCTAAAACAGTCACTACAAATGTAATAGATGCACATTTCGAGACTGGAAGTAATGTGAGTTTGTGGTGCGCAGATGAGAGCCACGAAGTCCCTTCTGTCGAGCCCTCTGCATCTTGGAAACGAGCTGTGATATACAGTGGAGAGGTGCCTTCGCGAGGCAGGACGGAGAGACGAAAAGGTGGAGGAGAGAGCGAGAGAGAGAGAGAGAGAGCGAGAGAGAGAGCAAGCGGAGAGGGAGCGAGAGAGTAAAGGGGGAGATAGGAAGAGAGAATTTGCTGAAAGAAAGCATTTTTTCTGGATGGGAGAAAAACAACCATGGAAACTCCATCAGAAGAAAACCAAGACCAGAGGCAGGACAAAAGAGGTACCAATGAGTGCTCACAAAGAGCCAGTTCAGTTCTTTTCACTGCTGTGTTTACTGGGGCTTTAACCTACTCCAGACTGCTTGGTTTCACTCTGCACAATAGTTGGGTAGATTTTTCTCAGCAGGGACTTTTTTTTTTTTTTTTTTAAATGTCAGCACAGCCTCCTTGTTTCAGTGTTTGCATGCACGAAAAGTGTTGATATTTAATCGGCAAACTGTGCCTCTCTGCCCCTGCGAAGCTGCTGTCGATACCATGCGTCAGGTGTGTTTGGCTCGTGTTTTCTGGGCTCTCTGTTTTATGATCTTAATTAGTTTCAGCAGACCTCGCTCCTGCAGCAGGAGGGATGGCCATGCTGCCGCTGGTCATCATCATGCTAGTGTCACTTTTAAGGACAATGAGCCTGTTGCAGAATCAACAGCAGATCAATCAAACCTCAGGCTGTGTTTCAGTTCTTCCAGGGAGGGGGGGCTGATGATTAATGAGGTGGATGAGGGGCTGGCAAGGACAAAGATAAATGAACCAGACATTACCAGTCTCACAAATAGACAGCCGTGAGGGCTGTGTACACTAAAGCGAAAGTGTCATTAACTTACTCGCCCCCTTCTCAGCCTTATCAGCAGGAATCATTGATTTTTCTTTTGCTCTTCATTTTGTACATCTGTTCTATTCATGGTAGCCCGACAGTAACAAATGATCTGTCAGAAAATAACTTCCCCGAGGCTGAGTTAGTTTTGTCCGACCAACAGTTAAAAACCCAAAGGTGATGAAAAACTAATAAAAGCAGCAAATCATCACATTTGAGGAAGCAACTAATATTTAGCTTTTTTGATGAATGAATGACTTTTTACCACTAACAAAACTGCTGTCAATTAATTTTCTGTCGATCAGCAATTTTTTTATTGACTACATAGCATATATCATGAAGACCCTGAGATTAAGAATTTGTGTACTTTGTTCCGCAAAAAATGAATCTTTATTACTTTTGAAATGATAAACCTTTTCCTTTAGGTTTTCTCTATTTACATATTTCTGAATGCTCATAGGAAGCTCTACCATGATGCTGCTGTGGAGGATTTCTACAGTTAGTACTACCACTGTTGGCAAGAGCACAATGGGGAGCAGTACACCCCGTTTAGAACTATTTTACCACCAGGTACTTGTGAACAAGAGGTCAAGTATTGGTTCCCAGTTTACTGCACCTTTTATATTGGATTTTCATCATCAGTACGAGAGTTAGTATAATCTTATTGTAAGGTTATAATCCAATTGTTGTATGCCTGCTAAATGCCTACAACATTGTGTTTATACTGTATAACTGACAATTTCCCACCTACAGCTCAAATTACAGTACACCCCCAGCCAGCCAGGGGTCCCTATTTAGTTTGAATTACCTACATTAAGATTTTTATTTTGTTTTGTTTTGTTTTACTTCCTGTATGTCCTACTTCTTTTTCTATGTTTGCCAGACACTTTATGGCTTTATTAGAGAGCAGGCAGTAGAAATCTGACAGGAAATGAGGAGAGAAAGGGGATGGGGAATGACATAGAACAAATGTCCTCAGCTGGAAACCAGCCGGACTCCAGCCGGCCTCGCTGCAATTACGTGGTTGCTGCCTTAAATCCTGAGCCACCATGGTGCCCCAATCTAAGGTTTTTTTTTTTTAAGAGGAACTGTACTCTGTACTGTATTGTACTGTACTGTACTGTCTTAGAATCCTTGGGCCGGGTCGGGAACCCGTGGGTCTTTAGACCCATGGAGAGATCGTATGTGATACTGGTCTATAAATAGACTCTTCTGTCATATACTTGAACCAATGATACAAGTTAAACTCGTTAAACACATTTGTCCCTCCACTTGTCTCCAAATGCACACAAATGGTGTATTTATTACATCATTTGTGTATCATGTATTAACGGTGTATTTATTAGCCATCATAGCCATCCTTGCATCTTATTGTCACTGAATACACACACACACACACACACACACACGTCCCTCGCAGCTTCTTACACACAGCCATGGGTGAGCTGCAGTCACCAGCTATTAGCTGACAGAGTATAAGTTTCCATTGTTAGATAAGTAAACACTGGGACCACTTTTGGCTCAGATCTCCCTCGTCCCTTGAGAATGGCCATTATAGCCATTATGGTGTTTTTAAGTGTTGCTCCTCTCAAAGTGGAGAGTGTGGAAAATTAGACCGTTTCTCATAAATGGTGTTTTTGCAGCTCGCCCCAGTGGAGCAACAAACACATATACTTAGCATTAGGTGTAAACAGACACATCTGTTAGCAATGAGGCTAGATGCTAGATTAAAACGAGATGCCGATTTTAATTGAGCTGGAAGCCACTTCCATCTCTTCCAGGACTCATGGATGAGATGGAAGAGTTGCAATGTCTTCATCTCAAATTGTGTGTGTCCAAGTGTGTTTATTTGTGCGATTGGGGTTTGTTTGTATATGAAATGCATACTTTTACCACGCATTCTTGCATGTGGGTCTTTGTTTGGGTGGGTGTCTGCTCTCGTGTTCGGCTGTGGACATCAATTTAAATAATGTTTTTCAAAAAATGTCTCTTTTTTTCTATGCAGTAAAAGGAGAATGGTAAATAGGCTGTACTTATAAAACACTTTTCTAGTAGTAGAGGCCGCTCAAAGTGCTTTATGATACATGCCACATTGACACACATGGAACAGCCATCAGGGGAAATTTGTGGTTCAGTATCTTGCCCAAGGACACTTGCACATGCAGACCGGAGGAGCTGGGGAATGAACTACCGACCTTCTGACTAGTGGACGACCTCTACCTCCTCCTCCATTGCATTTTAAACATTTTTCCCACTTTCCACTGATGGTCCCAGCTGTTGGAAGAGTTCAGCGTTGTGATGATGACACTCCCTGATCACATGATGTCTGTTGTTGAAGGATGGATGGTGGTGATGAATGAGGGGCCAGCTGCAGGGGTTAGTTGGTGATGAGTCCGAACTCAAGCAAACTGTGTTGACGCATGACCAGATGAACATGTTTGGAGGCACTGGGGCAAGTATTTGCTGTTGCGCTCCTGTTTCCTCCTGTACACAGCAAACTGTAGATGGCAGACCAACCAACAATTGGTACTGATACAGGCCGGCCGCCCCCCCCCCCCCCCCCCCCCCCCCCCCCGTGCCGGAGTACAACTGACCTGTATATCAGATGGTTTGTTCTAACTCGATGAAATACACATTTTTAAAAATTACTACGTGAGCACAATGTGCACTAAAATTAGCAAAGGTGCTCAAACCATTGACACAGGGCCAAACAGTTATGTAATAATGCAGGTGCCTGTTGTACTTAAGTGGTGAAAAACAAATTTTGCAAGTGATCAAATTACCAAAAACCAGGTTGCTCTGGTGGACGGCCATGAACTGCAACATCCCCGGTTCACATCCTGATGGGTGGGGAGGTCATACCACCCTTTCTCCCTCGCTCCACTTCTTTTCACTCTCTCTACTGCTGGCTGTTGAATTAAGTTATAAAATGGTCAAAAGTAATTTAAAAAAAAAAAAAAACCTAAAACCTACAGGAAACCTGGAGGTCGTTGGGCATCTTTAGGGGCCCCAGGGCAATTGTCTACGTGGCCTGCAGGGTTATCCAGCATTGATGAGACAAATAAAGCCAAGCCAAGAAACGCCCTTGTTTTCTTGCCTCTGTGGGTTTGTCTGGCTGCAGGTCAGTATTGCCAGCTTACCTGCAGCTCATGTTGGTCTTGCAGAGCCATCTCATTCACATGCTCGATGATTTGAGAGGCCTCGATAAACAGGATCCTCCTGGAGTGTGAAGAGGCTGCGAAGGTCCATTGTGGCTGAGCTGTGTGCAGTGCTGGAGGGGCACACAGGATGGAGCTCAGCGGTGGGTTTGTCCTGGGCCTCCAGCCTGTGGGCCGGAAGAACGGGGCTGTGGTTCACTGCCATTCTGAATGGGCCCCTGAGAGTCCTGTGTGATGGACAGTCTAGGACTGCACACACTGGTTCTTTGTATCAGGGCTTCTTGGACTCTCTTTCTGTCTCTGTTTTTTTTTTTTTTTGTCTCTCTCACACAGTGTCACACATGTAGACACACACACACACACTCTTTCTCACACAAGCTTCTTTTTCTCCCTCTCTCCTCGTGATCGCGATGTGGCAAGTCTAGCCTCTGCTTTAAGGCCCGACATTGTCATTACAAACAGTTGCGAACTTGTCTGCGTTTCTCTCTCTCAATCTACTTTTCATTCTGTCTCTCCTCCTCCCATTCATGTACTGTAACAAGGAGATGGGGAGTGGAGAGTCTTGAAGTGGTTGGAGGTCTAACCAGGAGTATTAGTCGGGGAGCATGTGAAAGTCATCAGAAGGAAAAGGCCCAACGTGATTTTCATTTGTAGTGCTCCACTCGGAACAAGCCGGCGAGATCCGCTTGTTGTTTAGAGAGTTACCAGCTCCTGCTGTTATTGCCTGTGGAGGAGGATGATTTGGGCTAAAGTTTGCACTGCAACATCCTGTACTCCATGAAATCCCACACTGTACACTCAAAGAAAACAGTCTACTGATACTGGATGTCTATCTTATAACTCTCAAGTACACGTGACAGTGTCCTCCATAAAAATTTTGTGTTATCCAGCAGTCTTAATTGCAGAATTCGTCATCCTTTTTAAACTTGACTTAGTTCAACATTTGGAGAAATGTGCTCATTTCATTTTTCTTGCAGAGAGTTAGATGAGAAGATACTATTCTGCTGTCTGTGCAATAAATATCACGCTCCTGGAGTCTTGTCGTCCCCACGGGGAGACTCCGGGAAGTCACCGCACTTGGCCAAGAAGAAGTCCTGTCACTTTTTCTACAGATTACGCAAACAAGATATACTGTTGTATGTTCTGATTTTGAGCTGCTGGAAGCTAGATTTAGTTGCGTTTAGACAGAGCTGGGCCAGATGTTTCCATCTGTTTTCCAGTCTAAATGCTAAGCTAACCGACTGCTGGCTGTAGCCTTGTATTTAACAAACAACCACCAGAGTGGTATCTCCTCATCTCCCCAACTCTTCTAACATCTGACTTCTCATCTAACAAGGCAAGAGACTGAAAGAGAGTGAATTGCCCAAAATGTCAAATAATTCTTTTAACCCAAACCCAATATATAACCTTCTTTAAAGTCAGCAGATTAAATTATAAGGACACACGTAATATTTCACAGATCCTATTATTGCTCCAGAATCCCACCTCTGCTTTGAATCCATCCACTGTTTTATTTTACTTTGGTGCAGACTGCTGTCCCCATGCTACTTTGTGCAGGATATCTTGAAAGTGTGTTGACCTTTTGATGCCGTGTCTTGTCTCCCCTGATGTCTAATACCAAGACTAAACCTTTCACAGAGGCCCTTTTGTGAACAGAGTAGTATTCCTGAGATTGCTAATAGTTAATCCGCGGCAGTGGACCTGTCCGACAGCCAGTGTTGTTTCAGTCAGCCAGAACAGAGTTATACTAACCTGCCAACATATCCAGTCCAGCTGTGAAAATACCACCTTGGATTTATTGTGTTATTAAGCATAACACCCAATAAGTGTGACATGGTTTCTCCAGTGACAGAGAGACGGCTAACCAGGAGCCTCAGTCTGGATGGATAGACGGCTTCAAAAGCAAACCACTCCCGCGGCACGGACACTAATCAAACGGATGGGTTATTGACAGGATCGGTGGCTTTCAAACTAAGTGCACATTTTCTGTCTCTCTCGCTGCACCAAGTTACACAAGGATGGCAGATGTAGCGCATGTCAGCCTGACCTTCTCCGTGACAGGCTGCAGGGGAGGGTGGTTACGTGGTCAGTGTGATGATGTAAGCATTTCAGACGATAGTTGTAGTCTGCCTGGACACATTTTTGTTTCTGATCACTTGAGGTGATCTGGTCTGTGTTCAGACATTTTTCTCATTTTCAGATTAAAAAAAAAATTCAGGCAAAGAAGGCAGACTGACTGTCATGGTGATGTCTTGGCATCCGTGAATGTACTATAAGTTTTTGTGTAGTGAATCTAACGCGAATAGTGTCACATTTTAACGGACACTGATTTTCATCCACGACACGTCACAACTGATTGCAATCGTCCAATGAATTCATGATTAAACCGCTGTGACTGCTGTCACTCTGTGCACCTTTAATACAAGGGATTTCCTAATATAGATAAACCCCAACCACAGTTTTCATATGGAAACTCGCCCTCTCCTCAGGACGGTGTATTTCATTGCCAGGAAAGTATGTTGCGAGGCTTGGGGGGAAAAAGTCTGAACTGAAAAAGCTTGTCGACTTATAGCCAAGATGTAGTCTGCTTTTGGATCGCAGCTGCCTGACAGTGACATCCACCACAAGAGCAGCTCTTCCTTTAAACGGACTGTATTTGCTCTGCAGCCGAGCTCAATATCCTGTGGATCCCCGGCAGCCCACTCAACCCTCCCCCGACATGCTCATCAGAGAAATGTGGGCTGCGGTAGAAGTTTAGCGACTCTGCTGTGGGCACACTCATTGAGTTGTGGTTAACATGCTGCCATGGCAACTCTTGCTCACCCACCATGGGACAAAAATGTTTTTTATCTCCCTGTACTACACAAACAGTCAGGGTGAAGCGTCCCAGCAGCAGTATATCTGTTTTAATTTCCTTTGTCACGGCAAAGAGCACAAACACAGATGAACTTTCAGGCCTCACAGAAGAAGCATGCAAGTAGAAAGGAATTTTTGGTCAAAGTCGTGCTAATGTTGTCTGCAGCCATGTTATTACTTTCCTTCTTCTTCCGTCATACAAGAACTCGCTGAAACAGGAAATTTCCTCTCAATTGGAGATTACTTTTAAAATCCCACATTATGCATAGACTGCATAATGTGGTCTCTTATGCTGTTGATATGGATGTGGCTGATGACACTATTTACACAACTCCTTGCAGTCAAAGCACTGTCAAAATACAAAGCCTTCTTTCACTCATCAATATTGTTGCATGATTTCTTCTCTGAAGGTTAGTGCAGTTCTTTCGAAGACAGAAAATTAAAAAATAGGCTTATTTTTCTAGAGGACTTGTTAAACCTTCAGTGGTGTTTGTGATCTCTTGCAGTGCAACTAGCTGGATATGTTAGCAAACAATTTCAATTGGCATTCCCTTGGAGATGTGTACCTAGTCTTCGTTGGTTTTTTGTTGCTTAAAACAGCTGCTGCTTTTGGGAAAAAAAAGAGGCTAAAACGATCTGTAGAGCTGTAGAGTTGGTGATAACTCTCTGTGGGTTTATCACTAGGTGCGACCTCTGCCCTTTCACACAGTCATTTGATCAATTGTTAATGTGAAAATACCAGTTGTAACAGCTTGAGCTGCGGTCCGATATCAGGCATTTGTGAGAGCTTTGAAACATAAACACGACCTGGATGTCCCTATGACTCTCCAACATCCTGTCAAACACATGTGGATCTGATTGGAAGCACACTGAGGTTTGTTTCCGAGCATCCTCAAACAGTGCATTGTGGTGACTGGCTCCATTTCACAAGGCAAAAGAACACATTTAATGAGACAGACCCATCTGGGTCACTTCATTCCCTCAGTGTGAGTTGCCATTGATTTCCATTACAGCTTGGCAGACATCCATTGCTCTGACCTGCTGGATGGCCATTAGAGCCCTTTAAGTGCAGTGATGAATTATCAAATGAAACATTAAAAGCAGTGTTGATTGTAAAACCTCAGCGGCGCGCAACAGCTCCACCGTTTCTTTGCTGGTACTGGAAAGGAAGGAAGCACGCTGCATCATGTGAGACCACAGACTAATTTTATGAAACCTGTTTTGAACAGATATGTTCATTGTTTCCTTTGCAGCATTGAGGATGAAGCTTTTTTTCTGTGGAAAAGAAAAGTACAGTGCCATTTAATAAGTGGTGATGAGTGATGCAGTTGGTTATAATGTGATTCTTATGGCCCTGTGATAGACTGGTGATCCGTCCAGGGTGCACCCTGCCTCTCCCCCAGTGCGTGCTGGGAGAGGCTCGAAGGATTAATGGATGATTCATGTGAATACTAATCTTGCTTTCCCTGAGATCACTTCCTGTTCTACAAGTGAAACACAGTCACTTATATAGAATTTAAGGGCTGATAATGACTGTTTCATGATATCAAATAAAACTTGCCACTGACACAATTTTTTATTTTTATTTTTGCACAGGCTGCTTCGAGTGCTGCATCAAATGTTTAGGCGGGGTGCCGTATGCGTCGCTGGTGGCTACGATCCTCTGCTTCTCTGGCGTCGCCCTGTTCTGTGGATGTGGCCATGTGGCTCTCACTGGGACTGTGACCATCCTAGAAACCCACTTCTCCAAGGTCACCAGTGATCATGCCATGCTGACTGACGTGTAAGTGACCTCATACTCTTATGTGCGCACTAAATGGCGGCTTGTAATGCTTCCCGGTGTCTGAAAAAGAAATAAAACCAAGGATTGGAGAGTAAAATTGTATCGTTAACATCACAGAAAGATCCATTACACATAATGCTGAGTGGAAAATGTGTTCTTACATAACCATCAGAGTAAAAAGAGGTCCAAACTTCAGATAGATAACACTTTTAATGAGGGTGACTTTATGTGGGCTATTTTTAGCTGATAACATCTCCCATGTTCACCTTATCCTGGAGAACAGTCCTAATATGGAACTTTTTTTTTTTTTTTCTTCCTTTTCCTCCATTAGTCCAGACTATAAAAGAGGGATGACAAGAGACAGGACTGCACATATGTTTTATGTCGGTGTAGACTTGGAGTGCTTTGTTTAATTTAAGATGTCTACAGAGACAGTCTGCCTCTTGGAGGATGATTTCCCGAGACGTGTATCACCTGTTATCTCCACATTTGGGCTGAGCATCTCTCCGTCTCTCTGTCTTAGGGAAGCTCATAACCATCTGTTTATGATTAATCAGCCAGCCCAGGTTACTGATGTTTTAAAGACTGCATGCAAAATATTACAAAGGATTACAAACAGCCAGTTTTCATACCAGACAGCGGCATGCCATGCTATTACTTTACCTGACATTTTTAGTGGGTCTCTCCAGGTGTTACATTGGAGGCTAAAATAATGATAAGTCGTTGATTTGTGCTTAACCCACTGCAGCTTTACGGGCTCAACTTATGTGTGACGTTGTTCTTAAACAGAATACAGCTGATGCAGTATGTCATCTACGGCATTGCTTCGTTTTTCTTCCTGTACGGGATCATCCTGCTGGCCGAGGGCTTCTACACAACCAGTGCCGTCAAGGAACTGCACAGCGAGTTCAAGACCACCATTTGTGGACGCTGCATCAGTGGAATGGTATGTTAATACAACCACTGCGCTGTGTAATCCTAATTTTTTTTTAAAACAGAGTGCACACATTGCTATTCATGCCATGTGATTTAAAATGGGAATTACATGCAAAGATGAAGATGATGATGACGTTCATTAAAGGAACAAAGTATGAGGGGGGTGGGGGTGGGTGGGGGGGAGGTGAGGAGTGTAATTGTTACCATTTCACTGCTGTTTCAGTGTCGTGGTTATCCGACGATGCTAACACTGCGCCATCTCTGCGTCCTCAGTTTGTGTTCCTCACATACATCTTGGGTGTGGCCTGGCTTGGTGTGTTCGGCTTCTCTGCCGTGCCGGTCTTCCTCTTCTACAACATGTGGTCTACCTGTGCTGCCATGAGGTCTCCCATGTTCAATCTCACCACCAACATTGAGTCCATCTGCGTGGATGTTCGTCAGTATGGTAAGAGAACATCACGTAATGAATTGTTTTTATTAATGCAGGCTCATTCTAAAACCTTGTAACGCCTTAAAGCCCTGAGAGCCCTTATTACATGTTGCATATCTTCTGATTGTGACCAGTTCAACCACAGAGTGATTTGTATTTCTAAAGTCCCAAATAACTGATTTGCTTTTTCTGCTTTCCTATCCTTTTAATTGTCTTGTGGCGTCTCAGATTTATCTTACCCAACCTCCTGAGCACTTGTTTCTGAATAATAAATGAAATGCAAAACTACATCTGTTTTCTTTCTTCACCTTTGGTATAACAGAGATAGAATAGGACAGTACTGATAACAAATGATAAGCAAAATGTTCCCTGGAATTTTTTTCTCATAGGGGGTGTGTTCCTTAAAGGAGTTCTCCAGTAACTTACAAAGAAGAATGGCAAGATATCTTGTTTCTAATCCCTAAAGGGTCGACCTCTATAATATCCTGGAATGTACATTTCCCATAATGTAACACGACTGCAACTTCACTGCGTTAAACAGATGCACCAGATGGTTTGTTACATGGAACCATCTGGGAAGGCTTGCTTGGAAACTGTGTGGAAAAGGGCAGGCGCTTTCAAAAAACTTGCTGATTGGATGAACTGCCTGTCTATTATGTGACGTAGTAGAAGAGAAACACTACACAACAGCAAGCCTCAGCCTGAGGAGCTAGACCCTGCCTCATGTGTGAAATTGTTGTTGACATCAACTCGGCAGATTCATTCATAGTGGTTGACAGGTTTGATTATTATTCACATGGATTCACAATAGATTTGAGTGTATATGAAAACTTTGAATTTCAGGAATTATCCCATGGAACGCCACACCGGGCAAGGCCTGCGGATCTACGCTAGGGGACATCTGCAACACCAGTGAGGTAAGATCCTGTCTGCTGTTCGTACAAACACCATCAGTGGGTGATGAGGACGTTGCCTTTTTAACTTAAGAATAATCACTGTTGCTTGTCTTCTTCCAGTTCTACCTGTCTTATCACCTGTACATCGTAGCGTGCGCTGGGGCAGGAGCCACTGTGATCGCTCTGGTAAGTTTCCCTCCAGTCTCTCCATCCTTCCTCCTTTAGCCCATCTTTGCACGGTTTGTATCAACAGATCATGTGTCCAAGTGGTCCTCTTGTCATTCCCATATGGTTTATGTAACCACGCTAAGGACTATTGCACAGGCTTTTCCTCAGCTCCTATTCCATTTGCTGTTTACCATCTGCTTAGATGCACATGGCCATGTTTTTATCTTAAGATGGATGGAACAAGGTGCAGGTTGGGTATCATAAATGTGTCATCTAAAACTCATAATCATGAGTTTGAACCACAAAAATCACAAATAGGATGTAATAAAATTTTGACTTTATGGTCTTTAACATTTTTCCCATTACTTCTCTTAACTCTTACTACTGGAAAATGATTGGTCACTTTACTAGTGACGAGGAGGTCACCGGCATGTTCTCTTACAACCTTCTCTGTTCTCTTCCACCAGCTGATCTACATGATGGCTACCACTTATAACTTTGCTGTTTTGAAGTTTAAGAGTCGAGAAGACTGCTGCACTAAGTTTTAAACTGTTTTATGAGCACAGCACAGCATTTGATGCTGTACTGAGTAGAGACAGTTGCCACTGACAACAAATGAACTAAAAAAAAAAAACAAACAAACAAACAAACTGAGAATAGAAAAAAACAACATCTCTCCATTAGTAATCACATGAAGTGTAAATAGCTGATATGCTTCCTTTAGCATTTGGTATCCAGGGATATTGCTCGTCTGAGGACACCTGATGAGAGTTGTCTTCAGAGTGGGTTGGTTTTTAGTTGCCTGGTTTGTTCTGCTTTCCTTGGCGCTCACAGCAACATGTCACCATTAGATTTTATAGAAATGTGCACAACTAGAAATCCACACCAGTGTTATTTATATTCCTAATGTGTGAAGCTGATTTTGACCTGCACAAAGGCATCAACTGCATGAGTATTTAAAAAAAAAAAAAAAAAAAAAAGGCAGTATTTAGCATGCAGTACTTCAGAGGATGACTGTAGTCAAGAGCTGAAATGCCAATTCGTGCACAAACTCCTGAGGCACTTGTGAAACATAAATGTTAAGATATTTGTGCAGGGTGTTACACACAGTTTTAAAGAAGAAATTTAAATTAGGAATGAGACCATTCTGAGGTCTGATCAAGACGTAGACTGCACCGAGCCCTTATAGATATACAGTGTCAACAGTATGTACAGTATAAATCTCTGAAATTAGTCCACGTGGACATCTGATGACAAATATTGAAGGTGTTCTCAGGCCTTAATGTTTTTGATTGCCAGATTAGTAGTTTTGGCGAGGATGAATTCTAGTGATACATTTATACCAGGACTAGCTATGGTGGCGAAGTAGCAGTGGCCTTTATATTTGGTTTATTTCCTCAGCCTTAAAATTTGGTACCACCTCAGGCAACCCATGAAGTGTTACACAGCAAATATTCAGTATTATCTCCTTTGTCACGAGTTAGATTCTAAACCGAACTAAAAACCTTTCATCAACTGTATTATGCGGATGAGTATTATGGTGACCATTTGTGTATTGTAGATTTCAAAGTAACTGCACATACCTAGCACAACACACTATGAAGGGTTAGGCCAGTACCAGGTTTATACTTCTGCGTGAGGCCATATGCCTCACTTTAATTTCATGTATTTTATAAAAGAAGAAATTCTCCTATTTTAGAGTAGAGTAAATGTATTTTTTTTTTCTATGAGAGCTGATGCTGCTATGGCCTCAGCAATGAAGTTGATGTTGTGTTTCATACATTTTCCTTTATTCTTTCTCAAAGTGCCATTAAAGAGCCATTTCTTTTTATCTTAACACTGAGCCTGCATGCTTAAATTTTTCAGATTCTTTGATTTATAGTTACTTATACTCCATATTTCATATATTTAATTTTCTCTTAAGTTTTGGAAGACTGTAGCTTTTACTTTCTATATAAAATAAACAATCTTTGTTTACAAAAATATCCCCACTTGGTCTATTTCTTATTAATCCTACAAAAAGAGTGTTTCAGAGATATAAACGTGAGATGCACATGTTGCAGGGTCACTATCTCATGCTTTGCACTAACCTCCAGCATTTTTACAGCCGCATAAAGCTTGCATGCACAACTTCTGGCTCTCATCCTCTCCTCTACTCATCCTCACGCCTTAAAAGTGTCATTTCTGTAGTATTGTGCATAGCAAGATAGTAACTCCAGTATTAGTAATGATTGTAACATGTCTTGTTACAATAATTGTAACAGTTAAGTCTCATTCAGTAATGTCTCGTCGCCCCTGTGTCTTAGGTCTTTTTAAAAGCTTAACTTCACATTTGTGTATGTCTATGATGTACGTACTATAGCTCGGACTCCTGTAGCTTGCTTTGCATCTCTGACATGCTCACCGGCCATCCACCTCACCCTTCTCTTCCAGATCCACTTCCTCATGATTCTCTCAGCAAACTGGGCCTACCTTAAGGATGCCAGTCAAATGCATGCCTACCAAGACATCAAAATGAAGGAAGAGCGGGAGCTGCAGGACATCACCTCACGCTCAAAGGAATGCCTCAATTCCTACACATAAGGATATTACACGCTCACAGTCCACATAAGCGCACACACACACACACACACGCACACACGCACACACACGCACACACACGCACAAAGACACATAGACACTGTGGCCAACCACTGTGGCCCCTTTGGACCAAGACAATGCTCAGCTAAAATAACCTGCCAACTGCCCTGACACTGTGCAGTACTAACCAGGCTCCTAACAAACTAATGCATCAGTGTTGCTTTCTGCACTAACTCACCAGAAAGTGTTTTGGAACTGCTATGTAAAGTTTCATTCATGCTGATTTTTATTTTTTTTTTCTTTATTTTCTATTTTTCTAGAGGAAAAACTTGATGTTCCTGTTGTCTTTTCATTTTCTCTAGCCCTTTTTTATAACCAGTCTTTGCTGGTGAAGCTTGAGACATTGCACTATTCTCATACAACGCATAACAATGAGTTTGTTTTACAGTCTTGCTCTTTCTTTCTTCTGAGCTGGTGGTGCAAGTTTTCAACAAGGGAATGTATAACTTTCTTTTGTTTTTTTTTGTTTTGTTTTTTTCGCTCTTTTTCAATCAAAAATGCAGATGAATTACAAACATGAAAGGCCTTAACATCCAGTCTGAGTCCGAGTGTCACACACTACTGACACAAGATGATTACATTTCAAAAGATGTTTTGCAGGTCAAACAGGTCAAATATAAAGTATGCACCGCATTCTGTTGGAAAAGTGCTGGTTATATGTACTCTCTAAAGCCAGAGTCAAGTATTTCACTGCATTACTGTCTCAGTTAGTGATATTTGATTGTTGATTCTAATTTTCATTGTACAGCTACTTAAAAGTCACACAGAACTTTCATGGCCTACATTAACACTACCTCAGGTGTGCACTAGAACCTCTGGATCAATTTAACTGGAACACTACTCCCTTGTAAAACTATGGTTTGAAAATCCCTCTTTAATCTTTAATTGCAAAAAGATGCCTCGAACACACAGTATATATTTAGGTAGCTGCAACGTAAACCACATGCATGCATGAACACACACACACACGCACACGCACACACACACACACACACACACGCACGCTTGCTCTATGAGCTCCTCTGCATCACAGCATCAGTGTTTCATTTTTATGGGTAATCCCATATGAATAACTGGCTTGCTAAATGTGGATTGCTGCCAATAATGAGAGAAAGATATTCAAAGTATTTAATAGCTTAAAAGTTTGTTTTCATCAAGCGAGAAAAGATCAAGGCTTGCCAATGAAGAGAGCTCTCTAATCTCCCATAAACAGTTTTTAGCTCATTGTCTAATGTAACATCTGTACAGTATGATCAAAATCGACTTGATTTTGAAAATTGTATGAAAGAAGCAGAACTATGTCCCATGTGTATTGGTACTATGAAAAAAGAAAAGATCTAAACAGATCTGAAGAGCTTAAGGTGTGAGTCAGGATTTTGTGTTTTGTTATTATTGAAAACAGAAACCACTTTTTCTTAATTTTCTATATTTGCATCTTTTTTGATGTGCAGTTGTCATAATGCTGACATAAATGCTCGTGTAGTCTTTTATTTCTGTTAGTTGAGTTACAGGGATAACTTGATGTTTCTTTGTTGCATGAAGAAAACTGTTTCTGCAGCAACACACATGATGTACAGTCACGTATACTGACATCAGTAGTAGGCAGTGTTTGCCTGTTTTCTTTTTTTCCTAACTGATTACAAATTAATCCATTTTTATATAGCTGATTAGTTATAGATGTTTTTAGAGTCTTTTATTCAAGTCTAAAGTATATAAGTCCTATATTATTTTGTTGTCTGATAGTATACCTGTGTTTTCTATGAATGTCAAGGGCTTCCTCGCGAATTACTGATGCTTAACTTTTAATTCAACTTTCATATAACAATTAGTCGTAAACACCATGTCATTTATAAAACTGTACGGCAATCTAAATGGTAGATTTAGCCAAAGTATGAATGCCATTGTGACTCTCTGCCCAGTGTTTTACACAGTATCTGTGAGATATTGTAACACCAAACCTGCATTGTTCTCTATAAGACTAATAACCACAGCTGTACAGAGGCTGAGATGAAAGATGACAGAAGCACATGAGGCTGTGGTTTATTACATCTCATCTTTGTATGCTGTGTTTCCTGTTGAATGAACCAAAAGAAAAGAAAAAAAAAAATACTAAAGAATAAAGGCTACCTATCAATCACCAGAAGGACAACAATCCAGCATCCTGTCTGACTGGAAACCCCTTTGTGACAAGACTCAACTGGCCTGTTGACTGTTTTTATGAAAATAAAATAAAACAGATTTCTCTCTGTTTTGGTGTGTGCTTCTTTTGCATGATAGAAAATCTTGTTTGGTGTACAGTAAGTAAAAAAAATTGTACCACAGCATTTATTCATACATATGTAAAAACAAGTGTATACATATTGATTAGCAAAATCTTAAAATATAAACAAAAAATGCATCACACTTAAAAAAGTAAAAGACTACAGCGGCTCGTATAATTCATTAGTTTATGATAGCAGTCTGGCACAAACAGCTCACCAGAAGTCATCATCTTCATCCTTGTGTGAATATGCTACAATGCTGGGAAAAGAAAAATCAAGTTAGTGGAAGCCTCAAGGGACAGAAAAAAACAAACCAAAAATAGTAAAGTATTTCTCAATTAACTCATCCTTGAGACAATGTAATTCCAGTACAAATAACAACATTATAAAAGGCAAGGAGATGAGAAACCACAAAAGAAATTAAATGTTTTTGAAAGGCTTATGTAGGGCTTATACTGTATGCAATCCAGACGGTAGGTTTTTGGACAGTTACACATCTTTTGTTCTTCAGGCGTCAGAGCATTCAATTTGAAATAAAATCACGGATACTACATTAAAGTACAAATCTCATCTTTAATTTGAGTAGGTTTATGTCAATATTGAAAGAACTATGTGGGAGATAGTTACCTGTCTTCTTTTTCATCAGACAAACTCTTGGCCTCCGGGCTCGTATGTCCTGCTTCGTCTCGTCCAGGGCTCTGAAAAAAAACAACCAACCAGATTAAAACAAGTTACCTGCTTGCTTATAAAAGCAAAGTTTTACAGTAGTGTCAGAAAATCACCTGTCCATGCTCCTTCTCCCTTGCCTCCAGGACCATTTTCATGTATTTTTCCAAGGGATTTTCTGCTTTAGCCTCCTCTCCATCATCTTTCTGCTCTTCATCCCCTTTCTTAATCCCCATTTCTTCTTCTGCTTCTTCTCCTTCCTGTCCTGGTTGCTCCACCTCTTGCAAAAGCTGGTCAGACATAGATACTCATTCATTCTGCCTTTTCTCAGTAGACATAAATACGTGAAGATCAGAAAGTTTTAGAAGAACCAGGTGGAAGATAATAATTACCATCTCTTTCTCCAGTCTTTCAAGTTCTTGGAGCTCCCTCTCTCTGGCTTCCTCTTGCTCCCTTTGCCTTCGTTCTTGTCTTTCCTTTCGCTCTCTTTCCCACCTCTGCTCTTCATCCTCTTCATCCTCTTCCCTAGCAGATTCACCTGAGGTTTGTGGGACCTCTGCAAAACATATGGATTGGCATGAGTCAGATCATTTGTCATTTGGTGATGAAGTTCCTGTCTTCCTTTTGGTTTGGGCTGTAGACTGGCTACAGTATGAAAGAGATTTATGAGACTGATGGTAATCAGTAGAAGATGAACAGGGCGTTTGACCTTGGCTTACAGTAGAAGGTTACCCTTTGTGTCATTTGGGTCAACCGAGACTATGCATCAGTAACGCGGGGACTAAAGACTCACCCGCCTGGCCCTGCAAGTCTATCGGGTCTTCTGGGAGGTCCCGTGGGCGGGGGACAGCGGGGCCGTCAGGGGCCTCCTCAGTAAGAGGGACAGCAGTGTCCAGGAGAAGCTCTGGAATGTGGCCGGGCTCTGGAGGGAGACATGCACAAAGAGATCTTTTATGCTGCACCATAATGCAACAGGGCCAGAGGACCAGCACAGAATACATAATCAGCTGCCCTTCATCTTCACCATTGTGCAGGGCCACTGAAAGGACACTTTGGAGGCCAGTCACACACTCATTAACAAACGGCCATTCCAAAATCCAAAACCTCCTTACTAGATATAGTACATTTTATTACTGGGATTTTTTTTTTTTAATCAATAAGAATAATACACTTAAGACACTTTTAGTTATATAATGCATCATTAAGAAAAAAGTGGGAACCAATTGAAATAAAATATAAATAATGCATAAAAAGATGAGCCACACAGAAAGCGATCGCACTTTCCATCACTTCTGTAACACTCACATCATGCATAACTCATACATGGAAAATAAGCTGTATATATATATATATATATATATATATATATATATCGTACGGCTGCTCAGACCAGGATACAGTGAAAGCTTCTGAGTTTTAGACAGGACACAACAGGAAAACCTCCCACGGCTTCCAAGATGGATACCCAGAGGGCTTGTCATCTCTGCTCCATGTCGCACATCATGCAACAGATCTGTAAGAATACTTCATGTGCCAAGAGATTCAAAGTTTTTAGTTAAAGTCACTTTGATCAGAAATATGGTCCATGGCAATTTTAAGAGCCATGACATGAAAAGCTTTTCCATTATACCACACTAACAGTGTATTCACAGGCTTGAAACTGAACTTGGTCTCAGTCAATACAGTGTATCAGTGACTTTACACGGTGTATTAGTCAGAAAAGAAAAACAAATACTAGTCCGGAGTACCTGACAAATTCCCAGTGAGATCTTCAAGGCTGATCTTCTCAAGCTGTGGGGAAGACTCCGAGCTGAAGATGACAGGATGCATTTTGGGTGGACTGAAGAAACCAAGAGGAAGATGAGGGCATGGTTATTCACAATCGCTATGTGAAAGTGTATAAAAATGACACACTGTCCTCGCCAAAGCCATGACAGATGGTACCTGGTCTGGTCTCGTGCTGTGCTTTTGAGCTGCGGACTGGGAGGTGGACTGAACTCAGAGGACAAGTCACCTGAGGTCACCACCTCCTCACGGGGGGCATGAGGGAGCTGTCGGTCAGACAACAGCTCCGTGAACACCATTGGAGACGCAACTGCCTCTATCAGGGGCAAAGACTTTACGTTAGATGATACCATTAGGGGACTAAGATTATTATCCAAAGACTGACATGAAAATACCTGGACTTTGGATGTTTGAAGAGTTTTGATGTTATGGAACATTAACAAAATATATACAGTATGTGTTAAATGTGCAGTTTAAGAGTGCTGACAACATTTCTATTTTTATTTCATGACAGGTGAAAAAGGGTTGGTACATCTAAGCCCCTTTGAAGTGTTTTCACAGGATAAAACATTTTTTGAAGGTACCTTCTGCAGTCTCTCTTTGAAGTTTTTTCCTGGAGGAAGAGTGAGGTGTGGAGGACAGACGTCTGGATGGAGCAAAGCTTTCATCCTCAGGGTGTCCATCTCTTAGAAACAGAGGTTCAGTGAATGAATGGAGACTACGCTCAGTGAAAACTGTGGACTCGGATTGGTTTTGAGCTTCTAAGAAGGTCACTCTTGGCTGCGCAGGTGGTAAGGCGTTTCTGGTGTCATAGGACACCGAGGAGGGGGTTCGAGTGCTTTGGGGAGACAGAGGTCGGTGTGAGACCTTTGATTTGTGGGGTGAGTGGGTGTGAGAATGGTGAGAGACCAGTTTCCTTAGAGGAGAGTTGGGGCGATGTGAAGGATGTGGTTGTTGTGGGGAAAGAGGTCTTGGGGGAAGCATGTGTGAGATGGTGGAGCGCACTGCCCTCTGCTGGTAGTTCCTGTAGGCTTCCTCCAAGGTCTCAGCCTCCTTCTGCAGCTCCTGGATCCGAGCCTTGGCTTCAGCCACCAGCTCCATGTCAGAGTCTGGAGAGTCACTCCAAGGCAACTTGTGTCCTTGCAAGGGTCCACCTGCTTCACAAACATTATCATAACCCACCCTGGTCCTCAACAGAGCTCTGTCCACATAGATGTCAGGGGGAACCAGCCTGTCAGCACTGAACTCCAGCACTGAGCGATCAACAAGAGAGGGCTTGGGGTTACGCAGCACTTCATTTTCAAGAGCTGCCAAGATCGCACGGATCGCACAAAAGAAAGAGAAAGAGGAAAGAAAAGGAAAAGCAAACAAGAGGAGAGTTGAGCACTAATACAGAAGACCAACCACCATAAAAGAATACATGATGTGAGAAAAAGGTTTGCAAACTAATTTCTAAGAACTATTCACATGCATTTACACATGCATCAAAAATCCAATTGCTACTACTGTAAAATGGCTTTCTTTCTTGTTTATTACTAACATTTCTATAGAAATAACTGAAACAAAAAAGGACCGTGTTTGAGATCTTAAAAATTTGCTAAATGTTTTTCTTTTATAAAACTGAATGGTCACATAGAACATCATTATCCAACAGAGAAAGAAAGCCAGTTTATGGAAATCAGAAACACAAGTTATTTATTACTGATTATGTCACAAATAACTAGAAACAAACTCCAACATGATTTAAAATTACTAATCACTAAGACACACTAAGATGTGGCAAACACACACGGTACCTTGCTGTGTTTGGCGAAGCTGCATCTTGATGTCCTCAACATGGTTACTCATCCACTGTGACTTCTCCTCACACTCTGTCAGCTGAGCCTTGAGCTGAGCGCAGCGCTCCACCTGCAGAGAACCGCAGAAGACAGGACATCACACTCCATTTACACTAATCACCATTTACACAAATAAGTATAAGTTACTGGAAATCCAGATTTAAGGACAAACCAAACTCCCGAAGGTGAGGCAAAACTGCACGAAAAAAAAAGAAAAGCTGAACACATAGTTTCCCACACTCAGCAAGTGGCTATGACATCACTGACCTCACTCTGGAGCTGTGCCTGCAGCACCTGTTTCTGGTTGTCAAACTCTTCCTCATCGAGTCTGCGGGCGCTCTGCAGCCTCCGTAGCTCCATCTGCAGGGCCAGCTGCTCTTTGGATGGTTTGCCCAAATCTTAGAGAGGATTTATCAGAGTCAAAACATAATCTAAAAGTAAAGTCCGTTTCCCAATGCCCCATCTACTTTGGTGGGAAAAAGGATGTGGTGATATACAGAAGTAGTTCTGATTCATGATGTAATTTTTAAATACTCCAGCTCCAGTGTGTATCTGAGCAGCATGAGAGGACAGCACATGAGGCTTAACACCATGTTTTTTTTTTTTGTTTTTTTTTTAGTGATGGGGCGAGAGGCCCACTGGTCCCCTGCCCCATCATCCCTTAGAGAGAGGTAAAATTCTGGTTCACTGCCATGGGTAATGGGAGGCCTCTGTCTCTGCTCCCTTTCCCCTCCACTTCTCACCCACCCCCGGCCCCTTTTAGACACTTGTCTGCAAAGCTACAAACACGGCACAGAGGCCCCACATTGGCAGGCAAGACACATTCAAAAAGACTCAGTTGAGCCAGAAGCAGTGGGACAGACTAGCACGAATGCTTCACAGTACACTGCATCTCCCAGAGCTCACAATAAGCCCACACTCAAGCACTCTGAGGGAACTGGATTTATCTCAGTTATGAAAAAAACAACTGCAAATATTTTCAAGTACCGATTTTCTGGGATTACTTTTCTAAGCAATTATAAGCAATAACTCAGACACTAAGTTGTACATGATTATAAGCAGAACTCATATTCTCTCATGGTAAAGTAGATAGGGAAATTGAGCCATGCTAAGACTCCTGGGAGGTATTTGGGAACAGCAGCCGGTCCTCACCTGCATGGAGAAGCCGGTTCTCCTCCTGGGCCTCATCCAGCTGCTTCTTTAGCAGCCGCAGCTGCCCCTGCAGCTCTGCTTTCTCTCTTTTCAAGCTGGGGTAGTCACTCATGGTCTCCAGCCTTTCTCTTAACAGCTCCTTCTGTTGAGTCAGCAGAGGAATCTGCTGCTGTGCTGTGTCTAGCTCAGCCTGGAAAACAACACAAAAGCCATTAAAAGAGCAGGCAAAATAAAGCTGGAGACTGAATGAATCAATTACACTGTGTACTGTATAATTATTATAGGACCACATCACACTGATTAAAGGTTTTGCCTGAAGTGTTCAATTATTTAGAAGGACTGAAATATTGTGCCTGGTGCTCACTGAAGAGGGTGAAGTGAACACTGCTGGGAGATTGGGATGGTTTTGTTTACCTGCAGCCGTCTCAGCTCTGACCGTGCTCTACTATGCTCCTCTAGTTTGGAATCAATTACAGCCGACTCCTTTTGGATACGAGCAGTTTCCACTGAGAGAAAAGAAAGAAAGAAAGAATGTCAACATGATCTAAGATAGTAGCAAGCTGGTCACTAATAAACACTGCATTCATTTAAATACTCACCTTTGTTTCGGTTCTCACTATCGGTTAGTTTTCCTGTTCTCTTGATGAATTCGTCTTTCAATTCAAGCTGATACCTAATTTTATAAAGACATAAGAATAACGATTCAAAAGAACTCTGGAACTAAATCAGCATAAAAACAACTCACCAAGACCAAGAGAAACAATTATTTCTGACACTTATAGCAGGTCAGTACCCTATATATTTATAATGTATATTGGACACACAGGAAATCATTGTCATTTTAGGCCTAAACAACAGTTACAGCCTCTTATCACACAATGAGGATATCCCTATAAAATAAGACTAATTTTGAGTGGTAACATGAACTACCAAGCCAAAAAGAAAAAAAATGGACAAATGAGAGTCTGTGTTCAGCAGGAAAATACCTGGAAAGTTCATTCTGCAGCCTTTGGTCATACATGTCCTCCATTGTCTTCACAGCCAGTTCTCTCCTCCTCATCAGCTCTTCTGTGGTTTTGACCTTCTCCTTGTGAATTTGACAAGTCCTGTTGTCGCACAAACACAGCAACATTCTCTATGAAACAGTGGTCACAATGAGAGGGCATAGCACCCTTTTACTGACATGAATACATTTACTTAAAAAGCTCTTACTTTTCAAAAGCTTCTGTTCTCATCCTCTGCTCATTTTCTCTGTTCCGCAGTGTTTCAATTTCTTTCAGTACTGATTGTCTCTGCATATAAACATTTTTTTCCTCTATCTAAGAAAAGAGAAACACACATAACTGCATTATTTATACCGTCTTAGATTTAAGCTACTGACAATTATGCCAATGACTACTGATAGAGAGCCTCCCAAAATGTCACTATTTAAAAAACAGAAGAAAACAAAGACCAGCATCAAATCAGCATTAATTTACCTCTTGTTGTTTTTGTAACCGATCAATGGCATTTTTCTCCCGGTCCATCAATGCTTTTGTCTTCTGTTCATAGGTCCTCTCCAGCTCTTGTTTCAGCTTATCAAATTCTTTATGAAATTTGGATTTTTCTTCCATCCTCACCTTGGCAATCTCAACATCTTTAAAATGCAGCATCTTAAAAGACAAAAAAGGAAAACAATCACATGAGTATTCACATATGAGCCATTCTAATACAGTATTCATATCTTTGTTGTTTACGGCAGATATGAGTATGCAGCTCTGCTTAATGCCTGCTCGGGCAATTTCTGATTCATTAACTTTGTAGAAAATTATATGTACCTTTGTGTTCATTTCTGATTGCATCTGGGCTTCAATTTCTTTTCTATATGCAGCCAGTTTTGATTGGAGAGGAAACCATTTGTCCCCACTGTAATTGACATTCTCATATTCCTTATCGATCATTTTCATCTTCTCAACTGTTATGGAAGAGAGAACGCTCATTAAACATTAAAAACTGTGCGATCAATGGCATGTGCGTGGAATACAATGCAAGACATCAATTCACCGTACCAAGAGACTCTCCATGACTTGTTGTCTGTGTGTCTGCATCACGGCACAGGCCATGACTATAATGGTGTGTTAGCTGAGTTAGTAGGCTGATCAGGAACCCTGCTAGACAAAGATAAAGTGTATATCAATGAAAAGGAAGTGGGGGCAGAAGTAGCTTTATTAAAAAAAGAATGTAATACTGCACATACCTTTATCATTGTCTTTATTTGAAGACTGTAAGAATAAATAAATAAATAAACTATTACTATTAGTAACAACATATATTTTTTATTTCTATTTATTATAAGAAAATATCATACATGCTAAATCATATTATTATTTACCAGGGATCTGTAAAGGGCTGATGTTGGATTAATTTTAAGAAGATGAAGAAGGTCTTCTTTTGTGAAAATCTGCAAAAAAGGATCAGAAACCAAAATCTTCATCTGCATGCTCCTTGCACTTCAAGCTACAGTGAATTAAACAAATGCAGAAGTCACACTCACTTTTTCTTTGCATAAGCCACTTTCAGGGTAGAATACAGAAAGTGTGTACTCATATCCTGAGGTACTTAGATGATCAGCCACCATGCTGTTACAGGCTGAGACCAAGAGGGGTTCAGATTTCACAGGTACTGGTCTGGGGACTGGTTCTCCTCCAGTCAAAGGTGGGTGTTTCAACTCCTGGATGAGCTGATTCCTTAGCTGTGTCTGAATAAGATCAAAAGAGGGAAAGAGCGATGAAGATCAAACTTACGCTGCCCAGAGTGGACGTTGGCTACAGGAGCCAACAGCAACGTTACTAGCACGACTTACTTTGAGTGTATCGAGGACTCCTTTGTTTTTAAAAGTTTGATAGAGTCTTTTTCTCAACTCATCTGGGGACAGGGTGTCCTCCTTGCTCGAGTACATAACTGTCACAGTGTTTGCAGGTCCTGACAGAACACAAAACAAAGGTACAACAGCTCGGTGAACTGACATTGCGGGCTAGAGAGAAAAAGCCCCACTTTTCAACAATTTTCAAGTATTCTTACCTGGTGTTAGACTTTTACTACACTATCTGCTTCACACTTGTTACAACAGGGATCTTAGAAAACAAGCATTTCGCTAGGTGCCATCCTAGCGACCAGAAGCGTCTCTTTCCAGGAGGTGTGCCTCGAACATTTAAATCCGCCAACGGAAATTTCTGTTCCGGCCAGACGCTAAGATATGACGTAAAGAAGAAAACGGCAATTTATTTATTATCATTAAATAATTTGTAATAAGTTTCACACAATAATGATTTGTACGTAGCTTTTTAAAGAGAAAAACAAAAGGTTTTACAAAAGATGGTTGATAAATATATTTGGCTACTTTACCATTTCGTCATCTTTTCGCGACTCCTCTCGCTGTTCTCCAGGAAGTGAAATTAACAGGTAAACAAAAATCGAAGAATCAAAATTACTTGCTGTCTTTGTTGTGCACATTGGATTCTTACTATTTTTCAAGTCTGTCTTTCACCTTATTGTAATTATAGTCTCACAAGAATTGCTTAAAGACTTGAAAGAAGCCAAGCGTTTGCTAAGTGCTGTAGCTAACGTTAGCTTGCTAGCTGAACGGTTTACAAGCACTCGGGTGATTTTTGGAAAGATTTCATTGTTTAACCTAATTCATTTGGTTTTAATTGAGAAAGCTAAACCTAGCGAAACCTAAGAAGAAGGGGAAACTATGTCCGGAAGTTTTTATTTTGTCATGGTTGGTCATCATGACAACCCTGTGTTTGAGATGGAGTTCTTGCCAGCTGGGAAGCCTGAATCAAAGGTAAAGTGGCTTCCCTGATAACAGCACCAATCATTCCACTGCATATATTCTTGTCCAATAACAGCAGTAAAGAAAGCTGTGATACGTGTTATTCGTTTAACTAACAGACAGACTAGAACTAACTAACTGTCAGGATATAATCCATAAATCATGTGATCACACTAACCTGTTTTACTGTCAGTGACACAATGCCTTTAAAGTTATTTATATGAAATAATAATGTCTGTTAATGTGATAAGATTTTCTTCATTGACCACAGGACGACCATCGTCACCTGAACCAGTTCATTGCACATGCTGCGCTAGATTTGGTTGATGAAAACATGTGGCTGTCCAACAACATGTACTTGAAAACTGTGGACAAGTTCAACGAGTGGTTTGTTTCTGCCTTCGTCACTGCAGGACATATCCTTTATTCTTCCATTTTTATTCACTGATATTGTATTCATTTCTCATGGAACACTTATCTTGCATTGTTGCAGAATATATATATATAATTATTTTATAAACGTGGTTATTGCAGTCATAAAATTAAAAAGGAAATGTTGCCATGTTGTAGTTTACTGATGAAATGAGACGAAAAAAGTGTATTCATGGCTAGTTGAGTCATGTTTGATAAACAAATTTCTGAGGTGTACATCTTTAATTTGGATACAGTAATGCAATGATACAAGATAACAGAAAGAATTAATTGATTAATCGACGTATTTTCTTTTCTTTTGATATTCAATTCATCGTTTAGTTATCTATTACGCAAAAAGAAGCCTAAAGTTCTCTCAATCCAATTTCTTAAAGATACAGATTTGTTGCTTTCCTCTTAAATATCTTTGATTTTTAGACTGTTGCTTGAAAAAAAACAAGCAATTTGAAGATGTAACCCTAGGCTCTAGGAAAATTTTTCATTTATTTTATATATTACACAATTAATGGAAAAAATTATTAACATCATTAATTGGTAATGAAAATAATTGTTAATTATAGACTCATTGCCATTATCTAACATGTTAGTTTGTAGTATAATATTATTATTTCAGAAGTCATTCACATGGTTGTTTTCTTCTGTATAGTCACATCAAAGTAATGTTTTGGTTATTTTCTTTAACTATTTGCCATACATATAAGATTCATCATGCTGCATGATGTGCGACAAGAGGATGGAATAAAAAACTTTTTTAATGACGTATATGATTTATACATTAAGGTAAGTTGCCTTCCATATAATGAGAAAATCTTAGCATGAAGTAACATTTGGTCAGTTTTTATCTTCGGTTTTTGATTTAATCATTTATTGTGTCTTCCAGTTTGCAATGAATCCATTCTATGAAATCAATGCACCGATCCGCTCAACAGCTTTCGAGAGGAAAGTCCAGTTTCTTGGAAAGAAACATCTCCTGAGTTAATCACATGACATGCGCAGGGATTTGAATGCATCTTGTCTATTGTTGTACATATACCTAACACTTGTTTGATGTGTGTATGTTTGTCTTTTCCTGTTTGACAATTGTTAACACATGGATTTTCTATAAAGCATCTTCTTGTCTGATCTAGTTTCTAGGGTAATGTTTGTTAGCTGATTTCTTGCACGGGATGGGCTGTGGAAATGGGTACTCTGTTGATGATCAACATTCGACTTTAAGGCTCAAAAACTCCAATTTATCCCCAATAAGTTTGAGCTTGGTCAATAATGAATAAAACATACAGATTAACAGACACAATCTTGTGCTCCAACGTAGTTATTTTTGTCATCTATCGGTTTAGGCATTTTGTCATTGCAGTTTGTTAAAAGTAAAAGTAAAATCATAAACCAACTTTTCAGGCTACAAAACATGCTTCAAGCGACAATTCTCAAGAGGGTTTATTTATCATTTGGCATACCAGTAGTACAACTTTGAATATAAATGAAATCTGGATGAGAAACAGTTAAGGTAAATGAATGATTCACCATTTTAAATATTGGGGAAGGACTTTTAACTTTAAGGCGAAAAATGTTTATAGAGCACTTCAAAGATCAAAATCATTCTTTAAAACAATAATCCCAACATAAGGTTCCATCATGACCATTATTTCATTTAACTTCCCTCAAGGGAATACTGTGGTTTGATTCAGTGATTTTAAGGTAAAAACAGTTTACAAAATACAAAAGTTTCCAGAAACTTAAATACAACATATGCCATGCATGTTAATTTTGCTTAAATATTTATCTTCTGTCAGGGATCTTGTCCCTCAGTGCTCCCAGCACATAGCCATGATCTATTTACTATGTAGAATGTGCACAAACAAGACCTAAAGGTGCAATAATCACAACAAGCCTCAATTTGTTAGTTACACAAAGTAGTGCCTTAGCTACTTAATAATCCTCAGAAATAAGGTCATTGGTTGTATAAATTATTTTAGTTATGCTGTTATCTTCTAAATATAAATATACAGGTCATCACTTTATCTGCATTGTCACATTCTGGAGTGAATTTCATTGAGTCACTTTATAATTAGCCTTTGTAATAGAATGGAATATTAAACCACTTTACAGGGAAGTGAAACTTCAAATATATTGCCTTTGTTCTGTCATGACATATTTTAGTTCCCCACAGGTAGTCTTAGGCCAAAACAAAATATTATTTCTTTTCCTGTTTTCCTTTAAAAGCCTGGCATTTAAACTGTGGCACAGCTGAGTGAATGATTCAGTGCTTTCATGTTTATTTGTACTTAGACTGTGATGAATTTAGTGTTTCATCGCTCTCTTTAAACAGAAGTCCAACTATTAGCATTATCAAACCTTCAACAGAATAATAAATCACAAAGGCAGTAGCATAGTTTGTTTAAATAAGATGTTACTACAGCATTGTACACCTACAGCCTCGTCACATAACAGGCATAACAGCAAATTAATGTTAGTGATAACTCCTGGACGTTATGAACAGCAAGTGGTAGCAGAGCGAGGCTTTCTGTGAAGCTTGACTGTGTCCGTGGGGATGAGGTGGTCCGTTCTTTCATCCATTGCCAACACTCTGCGCACTGCTTCCTCAAAGGCTATCGCTACATTGGTGGCATCCTTGGCACTGGTCTCATAATAGGGGTAGTCACCATTCTCCTGGCACCACTGCTGAGCCTCCTCAGCAGACACCTGCCTCTCCGTCACGTCCAGTTTGTTGCCCAAGACTACGAATGGGAACTTCTCTGGCTCCTTGACATCTGCATAGTAGATGAACTCCTTCTTCCAGTTGCCTAAGTTGAGAAAACTCTGGTTGTCATCTACACTGAAGGTGAGCAGGCAGCAGTCAGAGCCACGATAGAAAGGAGTCCTCAGACTGCGGAAGCGTTCCTGGCCAGCAGTGTCCCAGATCTGCAGGGTAACCTGGTGACCATCTACCTCCAGGTCCTTGTTGAGGAACTCAACACCGATGGTGTGGAAAAGGTGTGCATCAAACTTATTGGTCACGTAACGGTTCATGATGGAGCTTTTTCCTACACCACCATCACCCAGCAGAATGACTTTCAACAGGGATGTCTTTGTTGTCATGGCTATTCACTCCCAATCGACCACTTTGAATAATAATTTACCTGATAGAGAGATGCAAAGTGTCAAAGATATTTTTAACTGTACATCACAATAATATGAATTTGAAAAGAAATATTGTGACTAATCACCACTTTACTTCACATTTTAGTGCAGGAGCACAACTTTTGGTGGATGTTTCGTGCTTTTTGGCTCACCCCTGATTGATTTAGCCTCCTCCACCGGTCCAGATCATGTGCTGTAGAACCTTGTCCTTGGTCACATGCTCATTTGTTTGATGTTGATGTGAACAGCCATGTAGGTAATGTTCAACCAGCTGTAACACAGTGACAAATTATCAGTTTCCTCATTAACAGATGGGCCAGGACAGCAGTTAAAACTGAGGCCCCGTTGCAAAGAAGCCTTATATACTACCAAACGTTCACAACACTGCTTGTGGCCAATGTAACAAGGTATACAATTTAAAACAACTCATGGCATACAACGTACACGACATTAAATTAATTGCTGTAATAGGCTGGCATAGAGTTCCTGAATTAGGTCTATTAGGTCTAAGTATTAGCTTCGCTTGGCGAACATGAAAAAAAAGAAAACAAGGGAACACAGCTGGAATTAATGTAATATACTAATTACGCTAGCTCAGGTTTACTACCAGGAAAGATAGCTAGTAACGTACCTTACAGTTTGGGCCTTGCAGCTGCGGAGTAAATGAGAAGTAAAACACGAAGCAACTGAAATAATGTCAATGCATATGTTTGACAGCTAAACGCCTTGGCGTGGCTCGAGACAGGTCGCACCGTTTCCTGATGAGCAGCTCCAAAGCCTCGGTGCTAACACAGCTAGCTGCTAAAAGGCTAACAACAGCTACACGGAGAGTCGCCGATCATGTGATCTTGTCTGACAGAAACAACCAACGAGTGTTGAGGTAACGTTTCAAGCCCTTACAACTTATACATAAGATATTTTACAAAGTATAAATTTAGGCTTGGAAAAAAACATTTACTTTTAAACCGAGCAAGACTTTGCTTTCTGCTTTTTTCGTCAACAGATATTAGCCTGCATTGATACCGTTTTTTACTTTGTATTATTCATGCACCACCACCAGAGGGCGACATTTATCTGTTCGGCTAACATCCTAGCTAGCTACACACTGTTACAATTTAAAAACCACTCAAAAACGAAGTAGATGCTGTACCACCTAACAGCTTGCTGCACCAAATTTGCACTGAGATGTCCACTGAAGGTATGGAAACAGCTGAAATAACTTTACACCACACAGTAATTTCATAACGCAGTGGTGGAAAAAGTCCTCACCCACAGCTTAGATCCTTTACTTAAATAAAAGTACCACTACCACAATGTGAACATAATAAAAAAAAAAACTGCATTCAAAGCCTCACCTAAGTAAAAGTACAAGTTCTGTGGATAAATGTCCCCTATGACTGAAATCTGATTCTGACTGATGTTGTTAATACTGATGCATTCCCTATTTAAGCAGCTTTATTGTTGCAGCTGCTGGATATGGAGCTAGTTTTGAATACTTTATTCATAGTGTGGTTGCTTGGTCCAGTGGTTCTCAACCTAGGGCTTGGTCTCATCCAAATGCAGATCAGATAAATCTGAGGGGTCCTGATTAATGGGTGAAAAAGAAGAGATAAACAAAGTTCTGATACATAAATCTGATTTAAGTTTTTGGACTTTTGTAATCTTTGATTTATGATATATTGCTACCCATCCAGGTATACAATCGTACAATATGTGAGGAAAAAAGGAAAGTCAGACAGAGTTAGAAAAAAACAGTTTTAATGTAATAGTACATTATAATATGAAAGCAAAATTTACAACAGTTATGCACTGATACTTTTTATCATTAAAACTAACCAGCCTTCAAAAAAGTTACTCGTCTAAGATTGAATTTCAGCAACAGTTCACCTAAGAATTCACATTACATGTCATAGATTATTTTCAGTTAACTTCAGCAATGCACTATCACATACACAACAGGACTAAGTACAATACTGTTAAACATAACTAACAGACACAGTTAGCATTTCCACCTATTCCTGAGATCTGAGTTATCTGTATTGTAAGAGACTATTTTGAAAATCATGGTAGAGACGATAGCAGGATGTATTGGTGTAGCAGCATGGTGATAAAGTAAACATGCATGCACTGGTAGCACTTAATCTCCCATTGAGGCCATGTGTCTCTTTGTGTGAATGTCCTGAGGCTATGCCATTAAAGAACACTGAGAAACTCCACAATTAGGAGACCATAATACCGACAGGAAACAGGAATCTCTGACATGTGTCATTTAGAGGAGGTTTTCAAAGTGTTGATCCTAGGTGGAGATCCCTAATAGACTGGACTGACATCGTCTTGACAGGGCCCTGAGGTCAGCACCACATTGTCCAGCCCTATCTCTCCTCCAACACCTGTCGCACGCTGAGCTTCAAAGATAATCTGAAAGACATTCAGTGGTACCATTGCATCTTTAGCTTGTAGTTTCAAGTAATAAGTGAACAGTATGTCTTTCCAACATACTGTGAACCACATTAATTTAACGTTATAGAGAAAAATCCGTCATTGCTATTCATATAAGTATAACATTTGCACAGTGCTGATGATAGTTATTATTACAGGTATTGTGTTATTAGTAGTTACTGCATTGGTTTAACGATGTGACTCTAATATGTCTTATGAATTGAATAAATGACTCACAGATTCTGGGGCTTTCTCTTTCCAGGCCACAGCGAGGAGCTCCGTCTGCCAGCCTTGGTCTCTGCTTTGATTCTGCTCCCACACTGGGTAAGCATTGTTATCCAGCAGCACCCTGAGAGCACCCACATTATGTCCCACCACATGGTAGTCAAAGGTGAGGCAGAAGCTGCCCTGCTGGACCCGGTCATTGAGAAGCAACTTCAGCTTGGCCACGTCCCCCTGCTCCCCTAGAAGCCCACTCATAGCCATGTAGTACTCAGCACCTGAGAGAATTTGAAGCTGTTATAAGTAAGTGTGTCTGAATGCACAAAATAATTCCTCTTAAACTAAAATGCAAAAAAATGTATCTTGCTGCAGATTCAGCATTTTGTTACCAGTATCATGGTAGGCTACACTCCAGTCCATGTCATCAGCCTTGTCTTGGACCCACTCACATGCTCCCTGGTCAAAGTTGCAATCCATGATAAACTCTACAAGGTGAAAGAACAAGGAAAAAATGGGCAAATTAGTCATATAAACATTATAACATTATAAAACAATGGCTCATATACAGATATTTGATTACCCTCCTGAACTGGTGCTATTGGGATTTCTTTGACTTCTGTGGCTGGGCCAAATACTGATTCGAAGTCCTCTGATACTGTGTATAGAGAGGAAGAAAGGAAAAAATCAGTGTGAACACATGAATTTTATTCTAAATATTACAAAGCAAATATGATGGTGAGTAAATGAATAAAGGCAGACACAACTGCATCAGAATAACACTCGTATAATAACATAAAACGTGAAACTATGAATTCCTAGGAAAATATGTGATCTAAAAAAAAACATTCCAAAATTATGCAGCAAAGAGATTTTCCCCAATGAAACATACACCAGAAAGGGGCTTTTAACCAACAGGTGTAGACCTGCCCTGCTGTCACTCATGTCTTGAGATGGAACTACAACTTTAGGATGCAGCCCACCCCCCCAAGCATTTTAAAGCTCTTGCAGCAAACCACCCCCATGGCAAACAGCCTTAGACTGTCAGACGAGTGACAGCTGGGGTTATTTAACCTGCTCACCCTGAGTGGGCTAGTGTTAGAGAGGTCTAGAGTGCTGATGACAGACTTTCCTACTTGGAGTCAAGTCTGTTTGCACAACAGCTGTTTTGGGAAAAACATAATAAAAGGCTTGGGGGCTTCGTAACCTCCCTCCCTTCCTCACCCTCCTCCCAGGAGATGGGAAGCAGGCCCAGGATGACTTGTATCCCTGGGCTCTCACATGCCGACAGAGTAACATTCCTCCCTGGAGGTGATGGATGTCTTGGGACCTGTCTCCTCTTGCTATCTGACTTCTTACACAGACTCTGTGTTCCCATAAATATCACAATTGGTGGTGAAAGACAACCACATTTATCGAGTGTTTCGGTGAGATGCATACCACTGCATGGTCACACTGCCCACTGTAATCTTTTTATCATTGTCACCAGAATGTGTATATATGCAGGAGTGAATGGCCTGTGCAATAAGCCCTTGATTGATTGACTGATTGACTTAATTCTTTATTTATATTGCTGGGTTCTTATTGAAATCTTTACATTTTTTTATTTGATTTAGCCAATGGTTTAACGTAAAGAAAGAGTTTTGAAAAACGCGCGCTTAGAGTTCAGTTGAACTGAAGGATTAGTGACTCTTTTTTTTCCAGTTCTGGAGGACATGGCAGCATGACACGGACAATGCTTGTGGTTCTTTGTTGAAATAATTATCCTGACTGGGATGTCTCTGACCTATCAGATTCAATGTTCTTCCCTAAAAAGAGTGTACTTTTGTGCCTCTAATATAGGAAATGTGTATTTCTTCATTGTCAGTAACATCAGACTTTCCAAGAAGAGTTATTTAGGTCTCAGAGGAGCCTGAGGTTGACAGGGAACATGCTTAGACCAGACCTACTATTTTTCTACTTATTTCAGCTGCCTATTGGAAAATTTATAACTGTGTTGACACAAGAGCAAAATCTGTATAGGAACATACTGAGTTTATTTAGTCTATATGATTAATGCATTGCAAACCACCCAGAATACTAGAAACAGAATTATTGCAAGACAGCCACACTTAACTGAAAACATCTCCTCTTGGATTGAGCTGGTTGTCTTCCTCTTCCTCCTCCTCCTCCTCCTCCTCCTCCTCCTCCTCCCCCTCCTCTTCCTCTGGAAATTCATCCACTGGTCTCTGCTCTGTCTGGGCGCCAATGTAGACTTCTCCATCATAGTCAAAAGGCTGCTGGCGGATCCTAGGGGGTGGCGTTGCGACTGGTTCAGGGATAATGTTTTTGATGTCCTCGTTTTCCAGCTTACTTCCCAGAATGCCAGGCCTCACTTGGGAGTCTGGGATGGCTGCAGGCAGGAAGAGGAATCAGCTTAGACATGTGGAACTGTAATCATGAGTTAGAAACACAGTATTTTACCAGAATTCAGATGCATTTGTTGTTTGTTGTCATGTATTTTGCAGCTGCTGATCTTGTTAATTACTTCCTTGCAGTTACTTACCAGTTCACAGATGAAATACATTACTTTTCCACTAAGGCAGTTCTATAGCAAATGAACATGCTAAAACAACAGATAGGAACATCCTACTCCATGCAGGTGAAGCATGAAAGTGACATTCATTGCACATAACACAGACTTATGCACAAGCTTTTCATCACATACGTTCTGCATATTAAGGTTCATGCTGAGGATTCCAGGTCTCACATCAAGCTGTGTGTGCTGTGGACGTACAACATTTCCAGCCATGAGCAAGGGGGAGATTCAGGGGAGGTGCTCTTAAAAGCAGGAAAGAGGAAGGGATGAATGGGGTTGCAGGGCAGGGAGTGAGCAGTGGAAGCAGAGTCTCAGATTCCACACAGTCTCACCATTGAGGAACTCATCTGCACTGCCTTTGTCTCCATCCCACGACCTCTGATAAAACGGCTTGACTACAAAAAATAAAGGCATCTTCATTTACGCCGAAACCCCTGGCCTATACTTTTCTTGTGATTTGGCTACATGAGGCTTCACCTGTTGTTATCTGGGCCTGGATCAAAGAGTACAACACAAGCTGTCTTTCCCCTTCTTATTCTTCAGATGCTTGGCTACCATACGGTCTCATATTTACACAGGTGTGTTTTCAATCTGTGACTTTCCCTTCCTAACATCTGCAAAGAGGAGTGGAGTCTGAAAGCAGGAAACTACCTTTGGCGGGACTGTTGTTTTCTGATGTTTAAAGAGTCCAAATGAAATATGTGGCTGTAAAACTGCTCCTGACCTATCTGACTGCTCTCATCTGGGAAAGGCCCGAGACAAAGGCTTTTGTGAATGATTTTATTTGACAGGTTTTAGTACATATTAAAATACACCCCTAACATCAATTAATTCATAATTCTGTGAAACAGATCTCGGATCTCACCAGAGCATTCAAAGCCATTGCCTCTGAAGCCAGACTTGCACCTGCACTTGTAGGATCCTTGAGTGTTCAGACAGACAGCATGGTGGCTGCACTTGTGGGTGCCGGCTGCACACTCATCAAGGTCTGGAATTGGAAGAAGCCTATTTGTACCTTTAGGAGCAGAACTGATCATAGATATTTCCCATTAATAAACACGTATACCTTACCTACACAGTCATATTTGACGTCAACGTATTTCAGATCGTAGCCATCCTGGCACTTGCAGAAGTAGCTGCCAAAGGTGTTCACACATTGTCTGTTGTATGGGCAGAGGTTCTTCCCAGTAACACATTCATCAATATCTGAAGGGAAACAAAATAGGGGATAAATTATAGAGCCTGTGATTTCATAATCATCACCTACCTGTACACACCTGTATCTAGTACAAAACTTTGTACTTTGTAATATGGCACTACAAAAGTTGTGCAAAGTGCAATTATGGTATGTACCTTAAAACATCAGGTAATACTAGGAAAATCAGTCCCCTTGTTTTTATTTTATCGCATTTTAATTTTTTTTTTCATAATGGCTTATTCCCACTGCTCCAAATCCTTGACACTTCCTGCTGACTATTGACCTGGGTGGGGTGTAGCCAACCGTGTGCTTCCTCTAATTCACATTGAGTCATCAGCTGCTCTTTTTCTGTTCCAGCAGGGAGCTTCACCATCCTGTTGTAACGCATGCATCATGAACATGATCCCTCACTGGCTCCCCACTAGCCAACACTGCTAATTTGTTTGATTTGGCGCCTAGGCAGGAAGGAAGGAGCTATTGATATTGCTGTGTCTGCTACTTAGCATAAATGTAACACAGGAGTAAAATGTGTACCATTAGTAATGCTTTTGAACATAACATGATACAATGCCAGCCTATCACTGTATACAGTAATTTGATAAATAAATGTAACTTTGTATTTTCATTCAGTCATATCATTATCATACTTATATCTAATTACATGTATTCATGGTTTCACATTGAAACTTAAAGGCTGAGCCTGCAGAGTCTGTTATATCTAGTGCAGACTTACTTTATTTTAAAAAGATTATAGATATTAGACTACTTAATTCTTTCATGTTGGATAGAGTAGAGTAGATATGCGTCTGTCTCGTGCGAGTCTTTTATTTGTCTTTGTCTTGTTATGGTACTGTATGTCTGGGAAAAATGTAGTTTTTGATAAATTTTCTGAGTCTATTTTTGAGTGTGTTGGATCCATAGTAGTCATGAAATTTAATGCACTGAAGCTATTATGTTACTTCCTCCTGTGTGATCAGTATGTCAGACTGGCTCTGTCACAACTCAAACAGTTTTGTGGGAAGAAATATGACTTAATTGTTTCCATCTGATTTACAAACCAAGCATGCAAAAGCCACATAATGGGGTCTTTACAGAGTTTTTCCACTAAGCAAAAAAAATCCTAATCCAAGCCAAAGTTATTTCCTCTTCACTCTGTATAGTATTCCTGATTTAGATAAGGGCTATTTCTCCATCTGATTTTTTACTTTACTTGCATAGGCCTTATTCTAATTGCGTATTACATTTCATATAGGTTCTTTCACGCATGACATCATGTCCCTAAAAAGACATTTAGTCACTGTGTTAATAATCTCGCTGTGTGAGTGTGGTTGCTCACCTACACACGTCCTCTCGTCTTGCCCCAGTTGCAGCCCTGAAGATGGGCAGAGGCAGCGAATCTCCCCCTGAACTTCCTCACAACCATACTGACAGTGAGCAAGAGAGCACGTCCTGGAATCTACACACATAGACACAAACAAATAAATACACATTTGCAAATATGCAAACTCATAATTCAAATGCGTTATTCCCCTATGGTTCCACTCAGGGTATGTGTGGGACTCACTGGCACATGATCCATCGGGCATTAAGGTGTATCCATTGAGACAGTAGCACTTATAACTGCCGTAAGTGTTCATGCAGCGATGCTCACAGGGACGAGGTTTCAATCCACACTCATTCAAATCTAGAAATAAGAGCCATGTAATTGTATGTCATGTGTCATGTAATTTACTGAAACACAGCAGATTAAGATTTGCTTAAAAAACATTTGTAAAAGTAGCAAGTCAAGCGACTTATCAGCTGGAAATTAGATTACCCTTTACCCAATTTGACCCATGTTTTTCCAGACCCTGACCCCAAATACTCACCTTGATTACATGTCTTTCCGGTGTATCCTGGGAAACACTTGCATTTGTTGGGGCCAACACACTCTCCATGCTTGCAGCCTTGCTCACATTGAGCTGGTAAAACATTTAACATGAAGAAAATACCATCAGAAATATCAGTGGTTTGAGAATGGTGCGTTATAGTTAAACCACACATTGTATTATGCAGGAAAAGGTTTTTTCAATCTAGACTGCCCTCCACATTTTCTGGGTTAGGATAATATCTCTCTTGAAAAGAATAACAATTATTTGGAAACGGTGTATTGTGGCAGTAAATTTTGATTCTTCTCTCTATTTTTTTTCCTAATTAAAAAACCTTTGTGTGCAAACTGGAATGTTAACGTACTGCTTGATATTAAGAGAGTAATGTTTTTATATCAGAACTATTATTCACTGATTATGAAGAAGTCTCTGAATTAGTCTGTTCTTACCTTCACACTGCCCTTTACTGTTTTTCTTCCAGCCATAGCAACACTCCAGTCTCCTGCCATAGCGACACACACCTGGTTGGCTTCCAGTAAGGACTTGTCGGTAGTGCCTTTGTAGAAGAAGAGAGGAGTGGAAGGTAAGATCTGTAATTTCACTGCCTTAGCAGTATTTATAGCCCAACCTGGTAATGCATGGAACATTAAACTGCAAATCTGGCTTTTAAGCAAAAATGTTGTCTCAATAGTGACAATGAAACACAGAGGACAAGTTTAGGTTATTACAGATTCATGTTCATATAGGGTCCACACATCCACAATCTAATTAAGCTCTCAAGCTCAGGCTTTCAGGCATCCATTTCTAATTAATGGTCCCAGTGGTGTTGGTGTGAAAAAACAAACAACCTAAATAAAGTGTCCCCTCACTAGCTCCCTTATAAAAGTATGGCTTCCTGTGGAGCAACAGCCAGCTGACAGGATGTTGGATACAGATGGAGAAAAACATGCTAATCAGACACTTCCTGCTTTGCACATCGATACCTAATACATGGCTCTATTTCCTCTGTTTACCTTTATCTTCATCTGACTCTCGTTACTGGAACCATATGAGAATCTACTGTAAGGTTATTCTCAGTTGCGTTCGGTGGGTCAGCGTTGCTCTCAAAATATCCTATAGAGATTACATTGCATGTGTGTATTTTTAACCTGTCAATTAGATTAAGATGTTAATGTTCCATTTGCTATTGACTTAGTAAATAAGTAAATTCATGCTAGAATCACACATCCAAATCTAACTTTACAGCTTTCAGCATCATCATCTCTGTCTAAAAGCTTATCTTTGAAGTTCAGTGCCAAGATCTAATATCCCAGATGTTGAGGTGTCACAGGGGCAGCATCCTAAAAGCAGCCTTGGCTCCAATGGGACTGGAGGAATCTGAGACTTGATAGAAAATCAACCAGAATAGCTCACAGGAGAGGGAACTCTTAAGTGTGACAGGTGCTCTTCAGTTATTAACAGTTGCTGTGCCACATTTAGCTGACAAACTGTCATAGCTCCCGCAGTCCGCTGTTGACGGTGACAGCAGTGTCCACATACCATCAAAACAACAGTTTTCCCTGTAAAGATTTAAACCACATACTTCAGTGCAAAGTAGGGGGTTTCGTGTTACTCATTAAACTCTACTTAAAATTACAGCATGTAGAGGAACTAGCAGTTAAAGTGGTAGTAATTCCCTTTTTTGGCCTCAGGAAATAAGCCAAATTGTATATTAGTCAATGCCATAGGTTACATTTTGGGTTTTTTATCGGTGTCAGTGCATTTCAGACTCAGTGCAATGTGAAATCTGTCTGACATTATACGGGAGCATCTTTTTGACTCTTAACTCAACAAATATCCAAGTAAATTTTACACCTGCTGCGCGTCTCTAAACACACCATGCAATATCTAACGCTCTGTGGCTCTTCTTCACTGACTTACTTACCTATGGGCTTCTGCACCACCAGAGGAGACGTAGATCAGGAGAAAAAGAGCACCGACCCAGGTGAATGACTGCATGTCTGTGACTGTGAGTAACCGGAGCGCTTTGTTTCCCACGGGGCTGACTTTGTTACTGGTTACTGTGTGTTCCGACTATTCCTCCTGGGGGCTTACACTCATTAAAATGCTTAGATAGGTCTTGGTTGAGCCTTTACACAAGGCACGCCGGATTGCATGTATTTCCAGAGCACAAAGTCAAAGTTTCCTCCAGGGAAAAAAAAAAGCTCTCTTTCACTCTCTTCAGTGCAGCAGCTAAACTCTGTGTCCCATAATTTGCTTCCTCTTCTTCCTCTCTGAAATTTCAGAGGTGGGTTGACACTGTGAAATGACACTACACTGTGAGGGATAGGTTGTGACTTTTGGAGGTAGGAGTGTGTTTGTAAGGGGGGAGGAGATTATGTTTAGGGGTGCTCCTCTCTTAAGTGAAACCCTATACAGGGGCACATGCAACTCTTCCCGTGGAGTAGGAGAAATTATTCTGTTGCACAAATGTGAAATGCAGGGTTTCATTTTGTTGCTTTTCTGAAATAACATGTTCCATGCATTTGCAGTTCAATGTTCTGCCTATGTGTATCTTTTTTTTATAATTAACTGTATTGGCTAATTGTGGAACTCAGACATGCTTAGACTTGTCATTAGCAGCTGCAGTGCTCTTTGATGTCTTGCTCACAGGTAGCACATAAAGTTTTGCTCCCTCACACATGCTAATTCCAAGTTCGGCCATAAAAATGTTTAATGAGGTTTCACGCTTTCAAAGTCGGCTCCAACATCTGGTGCTGTTCCTCTGTACCCTCAGAAATGGACAGGTGATGTTTTCTGTGGGAGCTTCAGGGTTTGGTTTACATTTGTTGTTGAAATACGTCTCTCATGTTTTGGATGACAGAGGTCATTTATCCACTGGAGTCAAAATGTGTTTCATTCATACTATAAATGTCTGCCCAGTGCCACACCACCAAAAGAGGCTTAAAATGATGATTTAGAAAGTGCAGTGGAAATAGCTGTCGGATGAGAGGGAAGTCTGACGTTAAACACTGTAGTTTAGCTCAGCAATATAGGTCTGTGATTATTTTGCCAGACATCCAGTACTCATGTCAGGAAGCAGAGATGTTTCAGCTCGTTAAATGTTGGTTATATCTCATTTTGTTTAAATAGCGAGAGGTCAAAACAAAGTCATTCTGGACACTCCCATTGTTGAACCCGTTTGCCGCAACAATAATAAATATTTGAGTTCGGTGTGGCTCTTCTCATGTGATGCTCCAGAACAAATCAGTGCAAACATAGACATGTCTGTGAGCTCCCAAATGCTCCCTTACAAAGCGGGTGATACACAACAATAAATGCTAATCCAGGAGGAAGCTTGAGAAACAGAGCAGGTTAGGTAGAAGTAGACAGTGGTACACAGGCACACCTAGGGTACTGCATGATTGTGGGGTCACGCACAGCAAAAAAAGATATCAAAAAACTCCAGCTCGCACAAAATAGGGCTACAATACAAGATCTCCACTGCTTGTTTACAACTAATGTCACTAAGATGCGCAGTAGTCTGTCATGGTTGACCGTTGAGGTTAAATTCAACATCCAGTCTTCTCATATTTGTCCGAAATGCAATCGTAGAAAGAAAAGAAGACTTCTTTACAGAACAACTAGTACAGTAAATCAGTTTTCCCAACGTTAATCATGCTCATGCTTTACAATGACATGTCAAAATGTCTTCCATGAAAAAGACCTATTTTAGCAGGATCACCACGTAGTTTTAAATTTATTGAATCATTTGGAAAGTCTAACTTTCACATTTATATTTTTTTAAGAAATAGGTAGGTTTACACAAGCGCTGTTATTGTCCAGTGAATTATTCAGGGATATCAACTTTAACATTATGCTGAATTCTTCAATGACAGTTATGAGGTTCATTTTGGTTTGCAACATATATTATACCGTGTGATGGAATGATAGTGTAGGAGAAGAAATAAGATATTTGTTCTGAAAACACAAAGTATTGTTGTGTTGTTGTTTTCTGTATGTCAGGCTGTAGTCTGTGGCATTGCATTAAACAAAAAAGTAAGTTATTGCAAGTACAGTGCATGATATTAAATACTACAGCTATATTATTTGTACTAGTGACTGTTTCTCCATTCTCATATAGCACTTTTTGTAGTAACAATTAGGTTAGTTTCATTTGATGCTTGATATCTTTACAACTTGAATCCTTGGAAGAGTATGTCCTTCAGAGTAACACACACACAGACAGACACAGACAGACAGACACACAGACACACACACATTTCCCTGCGTGTCCCATTTCTAGTCTGCAACCTGACTCTATATTACTGACACCTCAAGCATGTGGGTCATGTGTACTATACAGTACATCAGAGCTGTCTCCTTGGTGCTTCTGTGTGGACTGAGTGTGTGGGTTCTGAGCTAGAGTAGGTGTCACGTAAACCGAAGGAAGCCATTATTGTCACAACAACAGCACCCTCATCTGTCCGGAGGAAAGCCCTGTCATTTAGACCATGACTAAAACGTCAATCAAACAGGATTTCAGTGCAGCGTAGTGACTTTTTGGCTTCAGTTAGCAATCAGTTTGAAAATATTCTATGCTGAAATACTGCAATATTTTGCATGAGTGCAAAACACAAGGATTGCATAATATGGCTACAATGTATGGTAGTTATAAAGTACACTGTGCTGTTGGTGATAAAGCACGTATGTACTATTGAGATTTTGCAAAGGCCTGACAAAAACAGTTTTTAGTGCTAGCGGTTGCAAATTGTTTCTTTTTTAACATTACAGGTGTATATTGTTCATTATTTAGTATATGTGTTGTAATTATTTTGAGTCTGCTTTGTGCCTAGTGCAAATTCTCCCTCAGTCGCAATTGGTCTTTTCTTATTTTCTTCAATTAAGCTTTCTCCCAGGAGGGGGAGACATAGTTCAACATTTGCCAATAATATAGTGCCAAGTAGAAAAAAGGCTGTATGTTGCTCTAGACTTTGACTGTAATGTGAGTTTCACCTTCATTCTTTACTGACAATGTATCTCACGTCATTGTTTTTTTCTACAGTAGGTCTGGCTCAACATGTCTCTGGTTTAATGTGCTGTGACTAGATCTGAACAGAAACCTCAGCTGTTTGTGAGTGGAATTTTACCAGCGCTGGTGATTTATTGTGTGCTTTGTCACTTTTCTGTCACCAGAGGTCCATGTCTGTCTGCATTAGATGTTTCATGGACTGAAGAAGGCTGCATCATATCCTGAATGAGAATGCAGGTTGAGACACATTAGGCCTACAAAAAGAAGTGGCCACTGATTGGTCGGTGGTTCACTTTGCAGTTTCCTGTAGTTATTAACATGGACATCTAAACAGTGTTAGTTAGTTTGATCATTTTTAGTGCAAATGTTTGTTCCAGACTTCCATATTCCACATTTTGGCTGTTTTCATGTACTACTTTTGTCTGTGTCTTTGTTTCCTTAGTGGCACAGCACTTTGTTCTGGCATTTAGCAACATTCAGAGCATACGCCTGCCCACTTCCTAGAATTCACTCTCCTATTACTTTAATTGATTTCAAGCTTGCAGTCAAGAGTCGATCAAGTTGTAATTTGATAATGGAGCTCATACTGCATAACAAATCCTAGGTGATCCGCCCTGCAAAGTGCATGCTCCTTTTTGATAAAATCAGATGCGTCTATGTGGGTACACATATTCATCCACTCAGAGTCCGTCACTGTGGTCCATGGCACAATGAGCAAGACTTTTACTATAAAAGGAGAGACAAGGCTGTCGAAAAGTTATTTTGAAAGTGATGAGCGTACACAACCACATCCTGCTCTGAGTGGGAGATGACATGAGCAGTGAGTGCACTGCAGAGGATACTGACAGCTGTAAAAATGGGCCACTGCTCATCAAAGATATTGTGGCACACACTATTTCAGGTAATGTGTTTAAATACATTACAGGTTCTGTATAAGAGTCATAGTTAAAAAGGCTGTGTGCAACAATTATTTCTGCACTTTCTTTTTAATCTTTTTAACTAGTTTAACAAAAAAAATCTGACATTTAAGCTTCTTCAAAGTAAAACATTTTCTGTTCACTGCAGTGTGGACACTCATGTATTACTCCACGGAGCTTGCAGTGGTACAGGGAGGCAGCTGTGACTTCCCCCTTGCAATAATAAATGTGACCTTGAGAAATCTTTTTGGCTGGGTGTGTGCAATTCTGACTGGAGTATCATACCTACCTCTTAACTGCAGACAGAGGATCAAACAAGTGATTACAAAGTTACAGCAAGTTTGTGCACACACTGTGTTGTATGAAAGGTAACACATCAAATCTTTGAAGAACTGGTGATGGTCAAATGCCACATGGTAGCTTAGGAAAGAGGAACAAGCTGTATACAGGTATACAGGGTAACTTTATGATATTGTTTATAATTTCTACATTAAGTGTCCAAAAGAGGCCTTAACCCTGATATTTCGTTTTTGTGTTTATAGTTGTAATTTTATGGCTCTGTCCTCTTCGTGACCCAAAAGAAACCTCCTGTAATTCACACTCAGAAGATCTGATAAGTCCAGGTGCTCCTCTTGGAACATCTGCTGCCTGCAGATTACACAATGACAGGCATGCTGCTAAGTAGGGTTGAACCCAGTGTAACCAGAGAGACGGACCTTGGGGGATTCAGGCTGTGTGCAAGATCACACAGACACTTTCGCCCCTCAACATGACGGGTGTGACAGACTAAACACAGGCTTTGGCCTCAGCTGGACACTCGTTCTCCTCTCATTAATAATAAAGCATTGGACAGGGTTGTGCCATGCTGTGAGGGTGGCTTGATGGGGAAGCACCAGACCTCTCAAGAGGGTTTATGCGTGCCCCCACCATTATTTATTAATGGGCTTGCCTGGTCAGAGACATTACAGTGGCTTATTAAATCTGTCAGTCTCAAACAAAGCTCTTATGCTTCCCACTCTGCTGCAGAGCTGATGATGGTGCGTCACTGTCTTCCTGTATTAGAGGAGGCAACTAACCTTTGTCTGCTCCATTAATGCTGACTTTTCAGTTTGGTTTATCTAAGTGATGCATGGCCACAATGTTTTCTTGCGAATCATCCTCTGTCGTGGATCCTGATTATATCCAGCACAACCCTAAACAACATTACATATACTCTACACAGTAAGGCATTGCTGTTGGTGTTGTTTTTTGACTTCCATTTCTTCAAATCTGTGGCTGGTTAATGGGGAACTTCCCCTTTGCACTTCCTGCCACATGACTGTATCTAAATACATTTCCCTTTCGCAGAGCCTTTTTTTTTATTAACCTTGTTTTCAAAGAGGTTGTGCTTAAAAAAATTCTTTACACACTTTTTGCACTTGTATCAGTACATCAGGATGTAATCTTCTCACTAATGCTCTTACTCATCCTGTTTGCTGTATTGTGTTCTAGGTATGTTGGTACCTGGTACATGCCAACAGTTTATAGTTAAAGCCTTGGCATATGTTTATATTTTTTTTACACAAAGTGTATGTCCTTATACTTGTGTAGTATGGACATGCATATTTTTCATGTTAGTATTATCAAAGCTACTATTTAAGGAACATGTTACTGTGATAATGAAGCTGTAACTGTTCTGTAACTGAACTTAAATTGTTCTTTGATGGCTGTAGGGGTTCAAATTGACCATTTAACCTTTCAGTGGCAAGACCCTAAAGGTTAGAGTTTAAAGCTGCCTTTTATTCTTAAGAACTGGGGAGGTTCATGCTGGGTATAATTACACAACTATGTACCCTCAGAAGAGAAACCCACCTCACCGTAGTGCAGCGATCATGTAAACTGCATGTCTAACACGATAAGACATGCTGCAGTATCACTTTTACCTCTTACCATGTCTATGCACAAGAGCTTTAATGTCCATGCACTTTTTTAGGGATTATAGGCTCCTGGAAATACATTTGAAAATGGTTGTGCTGTTATTACAGACTTGCGTGGTTATCAACAAAAGTCTATGAAAATGAAAACAACCAGTTTTCATTTCCTGTTTCTTATTATAATGAGCTTTGTAGCTATTGCTGCAGGGATGCACAAAAGACAGGGATAAAAAAATCGGGGTGGTGCACTAAATTATTAAACTCTAAGATGCAAGACGACTGTATGTATGTTTTGGTGTTTATATACTATGTGCAGGTATACAGTTAGGTGACTGAATATGCTAGTTGTGCTTGGTTCACATTTGCATGATATTTGAGGTCTGGGCAGACAGGAATGAGGCGTGTTACACCTACAGGTTCCTCTGTAGCGGTGCACAGCATGAAGTTGAAACAGCCTGCAAGAAAAGGAAGAGAGAAAATGTCACAAATAGCAGAAGTCGGAAGTACCAGTTCAAAAGCTTTGGCCCATGCTTTTGTCTTGACGGCTTCCACAGACCCATTTTGAGCTACACACACACACACACACACACACACACACACACACACACACCACACACACACACACACACACACTCACACACCCCTCCAAGTGCTTATCCACGTTAATTAATGGGAGATTAAACCATTCTCAGACCAAACCTGAATGCCACAGTTTTAGTGGCCTTGTTTCACAACAAGCTTTTTAGACTACTGCAGACATAAGCACAGAACACATTAGATGTAGAAGTTTGTGTGTGGTTTTATCCCAAATGTAAATAGAGTTGCAGCTGCGTCTTTTCAAAGGATCAACATGCGAATCCCCAGGTTGGACAATATACTCTACATTCATGTTGAGACATGCTGTATCTGGCCAGGACTATAGGAGCGCTGATAGCTAAGCACATTCCTCAGACAGTTTCATCAAGCTGTCTAAATCCACCAGGTTCAGTGTGTTTCTGTCTGAAGAGCTCTCTAGTTCAGTTCACCTCACCCTGGCTAACGATGCATAGCAGTGAAAGATTAAAAAAATAAATAAATCTAACATTAAATAAGTTAATACAGCCATTATGGCAGGAATTGTACATGCTTGTACGATACAAAGCACAAAAAAAGCTCATACTTAGAAACATACGCACAAAATGTTTCATATCTGACAAGTATGATATGTTCTGATTTTGGCACATTAATCATGCAGTTCTGTACATTGTGCAGTTCCCATGTAATGTTCCTTACCCAGTGCCTCACATTTCAGACTATTCTGATGATCATAATAGAACAAACTGTGAATGTAAAATCTTTACACACACTATAACAACCTGATGAAGTTATTGTACGTGACTTTACGTCTCTACCTACACCTTATAAACAGAATACAGGGATGTTCACAGCCTTGAAAAGTTGCTGAGCACATGTGGAACCTATATACAAGCATTTTGTTGATGCTATGATGGTTACCAACACCCTCTGTTAATTTATGTGCAAAATGATGAACAATTTTGTTCTTGTCTTTCTGCCCTGCTTACAAACAAGAATTTCAAATTCAGCCATCAGGAATCAGCTCAGCAAAATCTTCAGCTTTATTTAAAGGCTGTTGAAATGTAAATCCACCAGCACAGTTCATTTCACTGTGGAGTTTTGCTTCTACAGTACGGCACTGCAGCTCTTTAACCACATCCTGTTACACACCTTTGAGACTTCTTTGAGATGAACTCACAAACAAGCTGCTGCAACACACAGCGAAACTGTAAATTGCAACAGATTTCACAGTCAGTGCACGATTAAATTTTCTCGCAGACAGTAGTGTGTGATCCATTTTCACTCAGGAATAATAATAATCTTCTTTTTGTCAAATAGTAATGCAAATACTTTGATAAATTAGAAATGACACTTATAAATGTTCATTTCAGAGAAATGCTAATCCTATGCAAACAGTGTAAAGAGCAGTTACTGTAAGTTGAGAAACATCACTGACTGCAGAAGTGGGAGGAGGAGAAGTTGACACATAGTAGAGCTCTGAAGATTTGTCAACAGCATTATCCTGCTCTGGTAAGATGATGTATACAAGGGACTTAACTAGAGAGCAACATCATTAGTGGAGCTTTGATTCTTTGTGTCTAATAACACCAATTACAACAGTCATGTGTCAATGCCCTGTCCTATTGTTTGTGGTGAATAATGCCAGAAATCTAATGTGGGAGTACTGAGACAGAACCAAACTGAAGGGTCCTTTTCTTGTGTATGTCATTTTCTGTATCACAGTGGTGCGTGTTTCAGGGAGGAACCAGTCAGTGCTACAAACTGAACTGAAGTTTGAACTGTGGACAAAAAGAGGCACTTAGTCTTTTCTCAGAAGGGAACTGCTTTTTTTTTCCTGCAGTGCATACAGCACAGCATTTTTCAGGCTAAACTTGTGACTGTGACAAAGCATTAGAATAGGACAGGAAAGTTCATCCTACTCAGTGGCCTAATAATTGTGTGTCCCTGTAGAGGTCATGTTCATTCATTTATATATGGCTTTATGTATGACATTGGCAAGTGACAGAACAAAAGAACAAATCAAGTTTGCCTGCATCAAATTTGTTTGTTTTGTCCACTTCTACCTTTCAAACATATTAAGTTTCCTTCAGCTTGAACTAATGTTAAGACACATGCAGATTTTCACACAACACCAATTATATTTTTGTATAACAATGTACAGTTGCGATCCTGATTAATATATCACTTGAAGGCTCATCTCAAGTGTCTGTTTTTCTCGAACTCTCTCTGTCACTCTCAGTTGCAGCGGTCAGATATTTTCCTCTCCTGCTGTGTCAGATACATCCTTTTTACAAAAGCCGAGCTCTGCGTTTACTTCCACTGTTTGTGCCCATCGACCTAAAACACTCACTTCCAGTGCTTACATCACATGATCCACTGCCACTGCCACAAATTCTGTCTCCCCTTTAAACACATGCAAACTGGCATCTCACTTCACACTTACTCACTTCCTGTCCCTCAGTCACACACGTTCACTGTTATCATACAGGCTTTAACCCTAACCTTGTTCTCAGTATTCTGTATGACAAAGGCTGTAGTACTAAAATTATAGCTTGTAATACTGTGAATTCTTCGTGATCATACACATAAATACAGAATGTAATTGGGGACATCGGTGCTGAACGGGAGTGTTTGAATTGCCGGGCTCACAGCTGGAGAGCTACTGTGCACACCAGGGTGACTCTTTGCAGCTCTAAGGTTGCATGCACATGTCACATTGAATCACACAACACTGCATCTCTGTCAGTGCACTCAGGACTCTTCTGCCTAGCTAATCAGATTACAAAAATCTAGTCCAGCAAGCAAAAGAAACAGTAAGATATTCCTCCTTGGATTTAGGTCTATTTGTGTCCGACACAGCCTGTAAATTTTCTCACTTCCTAAATTGTCGTTGAGCCCCACCTTATGCCATGGCTGTGTGTTTGAAATAACTAGCTATACTCTTGAAATTAGTGTGTATAGATCATTTAACCATGATATTTCATACCTGGCAATGTGCAGAAAGCTTTGAAAACACAATTATAGAGAGATAAAAACTGACTGAATAAAATGTAAATTTTTGTGCTTGGAGTTTTTTTTTATTTTTTATTATGGCCTTTCTTGAATTTTTGCTTGAGGAATATGGACTATGACCATGACCTGAGTATTTCTAAAATCCTGGCTATACTTGCCTGCCTGCAAGTTAGTTATAGCTTCAACTTGTTCCTCTTTTTCAGTACAGTTTGTCTGTGTTCTGCATATGTTGGCTGGATGGTTTTCAAGGCTGCTCAAGGCTGGGTGCTGATTGCCGGGATGCTTTTATAGCTGACGAATTCTGCAAACTGGCTTTTCAATCAAGTGTCTGTCATTGTGATGGAAACCTTCTCACTTTCTCCCTAGGGCATTTCCATCATTTTGTCTGCTTCCTGTGTGTTATTGCTGAAGAAGTTTTCTTGTTATATCAAATTACTTTAAGTAAACACTCACTGATGCTTGTTAAATATTCTAATGATGAGATTTTTATGATTTGTATTTTTGAATTCATTCAGTTTTTCCTCAGTGTGAAAGTAGATTTTCTACATCTACTTTGTTTAGAAAATACTTACTGTATGTTTCTCTCAGTGGCTGCTATCCTTGCTATGTAATTCTATAGGACTGATACAATAAATGCAAGGTACATTCAAGTAGAAGGAGCTGTCCATTACACTAATTAAAGGTTAACAGCTTTGAGAGAATAAGGAACAGGTCAGGCAACTCTTTCTTTGTATGTACTCTGCCTTTGTATTTGCTCTGTTAATAAGGTGTCAAATAGCTGTTTTAAATTCTGAATAGCTTTTGTTTGTTTTTTTGCGAGATTCCTATCAAAATCTGCACACCAATAAATGTTTGTGCATCTCTGCTAAGGGATCCAGTTTGTGAGCCAGAGAGATAGATATTTCTCCTCTGCCACAAATCTCAAGTATAGCACAAGGCACATTTCTGGGAGTTTCTTTGTCACACATAGCAACCATTATGGTGTGTCACTGGATTGGCCAGCTCACACCCTCAGCTTTTGTGTCTACCTATCACACAATAGCAGCAGTGCTTTTTCCCACCATGGGTGTGATAATGAAGACAAAGATGAATTGTCCTTTTCTTGGTGCACTCTGTATTCAGAGCATAAAGACGCAGAACCTCCCCATACACATGAATGAACATTTTTTCTAAAATAGCTTCAGCTTTTTTTATTATAGCTACAGATAATGGTGAAATAGGGGAAAACCTTTCTCAAATAAATCAATTACACTGATTTTATTTTTATTCTATGATCTTAAATCAAATTTCAACACCATGAATCATGTGTGGTTTTGATGCACTCCAAAGGAGTTTTTGTTTGCTTCTGTTGTGACTGAGCTACTGCCACCTCCACTACTACAACTACTTCCACTACTACTACAACTACTTTCATTTCAGATATATTTTGACAGTGATAGATTTTTTTGTTTCCATAACATGCCATAATGTTTTTCTTCTTCATGTATCTATGAATATTTGTGATTATTCGGTCATTCTGATATTATTCTGTTAGACAGATAAGTAGACACACCTATTTGGTGCCATTACAACTTGTTTTAAAGGGACTCCTTATTTATCTTGTCTTTTGTTATACTTTGAGGAAGAAGATGTGTTCTGCCAGAAACTGTAACTTCTGGTGTGTGATCATCTGAAGGACTGATGATTTGTTTAATCAGTGCTGATTTACAGCCAGTTGTTACTCTGAAAAAGAAAGCCCCTCTGTTCACATGCTCCATGCTGTAGCTGTGATTCATTTATAATGTATGTACAATGTATTAGCCGTTCTATTAGAACACAACACATTTCTCAACAACCTTTATAGTGCTGCATACCTAACCTGAAAAAAAGGCAAGGCTGTGCCTAAACATGAGTAACACACTTGAACAGGTAGACAATTTAAACATTTCCCCCCTTAGGGAAAATGTCGAGCATTCTGTTGACCTGCAGCAGTGTGAAACAAACCAGCAGAATAGTTCAGTGGAGCATTGAGCTTTTCCCATACCACCTCAGAACACATCCAGATAAAACCGTTGGAGTGTTGCATTTATTTTGAGAAGTAACACTAATGTAAAGAGATAGAAATACTAAATGCCAAAAGATGTCAAAGGATTGTTGAGGAATGTTGACAGAAAAATGACAAGGAAGTATTTCCCAATGAGGTGTGTCATGAGAAAAGAAGAGGCACAAACTGATTTGTGATTTTTGACTCCCTATTTGGATATGAGTATGATATAGTGAAAGTAACTGTATGGATTCATAGCTCTGAACAACACTGCAGTCTCTGATAATGTGTGAAAACCTAAAACCTCTCGTCTGCTACCATGGAAACAGAGTGCAAGACAGATGGACTGGGCGCTCAGGTTTGAGACTGAACATGAGGAAGGAGCAGAGACAGATATGAGTCTCACCATGTTGCTGCGCGCAGCTGTGAGATCCTGTAACTTCCTTCTGCTTGAAACAATAATAACCTGTGGGAACATGCTTTGTTTTTACTCCTGTAGCATTTCCTCTTAAACCAAGACAATGGGAGGTTATGATGGTGCATTGATTTGTTCCTAATATTAAGGAGGGCTTTTTAAATTTTGTTGTATTTCATGTATTGTATTGCATTCCTATTTGTAAGTTTTGCTATTGCAACATAGCGTTAGCATTAACAGCTGTTTACTTACTGTCCTAAAGGAAACGTTGCGAGTTCAGCATCAAACCTCAACCCTGTACTTGCCAAGAGCTGTGTCCAGCAGTGGAAAGCAACAGTGTTAACTCTTGTATCAATCCTGTCTTTTCTTCTACTGAAGTTAGCACGCTAACCTGGTAGCCCTGGTCCATCTAGTTACTTTCCGAAAGCAAGTCACTGTAGACTTCAGTCTGCCCTGAAGAGGTAGCGCTGCTCAGAGGGCGTGTTGTCTCATGTCTTGTAAACATAATGACGACCAAAGCCCTTGTCAAGTGACAATCACCTCAGCCTGCACCCAGCAAGAAACCATGTTCAGCGGCAGAGAAATCTTACAGGTCGACAGATGATTCAGCTCAAACAAACAAAAAAAAAACCTGATATATTTTAAAGTTCTTCTACATAAGAACAAAAATTAGGTTTACTTATGCTTATGCTACTACATAGAAATATATAAAAAAATCAGGCAGGTCAGCAGTTAATGTTCACATCAAACATCAGAATGAGGGAAAAATGTGATCTCCATGACTTTGTGGCATGATTGTTGGTGCTAGACGACTGGTTTGAATATTTCTGATACTGTTGATCTCCTGGGATTTTCATGCAGTCCAGCAATCCAGGCTGGTGGTGGTGTAATGGTGTGGGGAATTTTCTTGGCACACTTTGGGCCCCAATCAATCATGGTTTAAATGCCACAGTCTCAATCAGAGTATTGTTGCTTACCATGTGCATCCCTTTATGGCTGCAATTTATCCATCCTCTAATGGCCTTCTCTCAGCATGATAACGCACCATGTCTCTAAGCAAAAGTTTCATGAACATGACATTGAGTTCAGAATGTCACTGGCCACCAGATCTAAATCAGTAGAACACCTTTGGGATGTGGTAGAACAAGAGATTGGCAGCATAAATGTGCAGCTGACTGACAATCATGTCAACATGGAGCAGAATCTCTTGTGGAATCCACGCCGAGAAGAACACCACAGATCACATCATAGATCATTTCACAAGTTACGTCCGAGCCTCTTTGCCAGTTTAACACTTTAACTGTACAATGTGGCTGTTGATGTATAGCATACGCCCCTTTTGGGCAGCAGAAGCTCCAGTGTGGTCTCATTCTCAACGCACATTACGTATGCAGCCATAGACAGTGTCTGTGCTCTTCGTAGTGGGCTGTAGTCAGTCCGAGTCACAGCTGGTCCAGAGGGTGCCCGTCACAACACTGGCAGATGGCCTTGTGGTGCCCCCAGCCAAGCTCACCACAATCAGCCCTTAGTGTCATTTCAGTGTCATTTGCATCATGGACAGTTATCAGTTCTTGACTGGCCTGACACAATCATTGAATGCAGACCCATACAAGCAGCAATAGTAAAAAATAGGTTAACTTGGTTAATAAATTAATGCTCTGCCCCCCATTCAGGGATCTGTTTTAAGCTCCCAGGTCTTTCTTCCCTTCAAGTATTCTTGAGGATGATGCCGTGCCCTTTAGCTATATTTTCATTGCAAGGTTATCAAGCCTGTACAAGAGGTTAGAAATGTCAAGTCAAGTCAGTTTTATTTATATAGTGCCAAATCATAACAGAAGTTATCTCAGGTCACTTTTATTATAGCGCAGGTCTAGACTGTACTATTAAAAAAAAAACACCATTACACCATGGGCAAGCACTTGGCAACAGCGGCAAGGACAAACTCCCTTTTAACAGGTAGGAACCTTGAGCAGAACCGGGCTCTGGGTGGGTGGCCATCAGCCCCATGCCGATGATAATAATCTATTTAAACAAAGAGTGTAGAGTAGTGTCTTGTAATGTGAAACACTGGCTAATGTGCTCCCAAAAGCACACATTGTTGTAGGACAATGAGGAGCTGTTGTGTGACCAGACTGCTCACAAGGATGGTAGAAGACTTGGGCTGATATCACAGATGTGTGTAAGTGTATAAATTGTGGGGCCTTGTGTTGCTTCTGAAAAAGGCAAAATAAAAAAATAAACTAACATCCCTTTTCCCATACTAAAAATGACTTCAAATTAAATGCAGCCTCATGGGAAAGAGGATGAATGTGAAATTGTGCCAGTCCCTCAGCAGAGCCTATTGTTGTTGTTTCAGCACAGCAGTTATGGTCTATAGACACATTACAGTTACGTAATCGCTCCCCTCCCCTCTCTTTCTCTCTCTCTCCCTACATGAGATACAGCTGTCGCCTGTTTGAAGCAGAATGAGAGAGAACAGGTTCTCTTTCCTCTTTAGATAGATATTAAAATTGTTTTTTTTAACTTGGTGACAGCCTCCAAGTAGTGCAGCCTCGGCAACACTGTGGTTTACACATTCAGTAAGGTCACGAAGACCAAGGCTTTTGTTAAGGCAAAGCTGTCTCTTGCAGTATTACTCACTCCACTCTAGTATGTAATGATCACGGCCCTGAATGGGTGAATTTGTTGTCATTTATCAAATTTTTACTTATTTACATTAACATTATTTTCTTTCTTTATTTTGTTTTATTAAACTTAACAGCAAAAAGCTCTTTAGACAACAGAGCGTACACCGAATGTATTCAATAAATCTGTCTGCAGTCTCGCCCAGCAGCAAAAGCTATGGTGCTTCTGTCTTTTATGCACACATGACCTCAGGGCAGATTACAACAATCAGCCTTAACCTACTTCAGGCAAAGAAATCCAGTGTGTACCTGTCACCTATGACACCCAGTTGACAGCAGATGCAAGTAGTTCTCACAGCAAATTGGGTTTCTAACATAACCCGCCACACGCATTATACAGTACTTTTACTGCGCACATACACTGTTCTGCCCTAATCCAGCACCTGAGACCTCCATTTAAAGCAGGAGAAATTCTCAAAATTGCCTCTGTCGCAGTTTCACAGTGGGAAGCTGCTGTAGCTACAGCTGGAGGCAGAGTGGGGTGGGACTGAGGAAGTGCTCCTGCTCAGGGTTGGCTGAACATGGGCCTAGTGCAGCTGCAAGGAAGGAAGTTTTGAGTGCACTGTACAGGATTATATGGGACTTCATGGCTGGTCTAATGTAAAGTAAGGTGGTGGGAAGGTTTGTTTTTATTTTCTTTGAAGGATGAGTCAAAGGTTAATTTGACTCCAGAGAGAAACATATGTTCAATGCAGTCTGCTATATGGAGACAGCCTAGGAGGTTCAGTTGTAGTCATTCCAGGATGTGAGCAAGTGCTTTGGCTTCAGTCATACCTATGTAGTCTCAACTTCCATTTTGGGTTTAATAGACATCTACAAAGAGCTGCATGTCAAATTTCATGTCTTTACATCAGTAACCGATTGTATAGCTCCCATTCCATCATATCATTTGATGAGCAACAAACTTAGGATTGCCATTAACAGTTGTAGGGGTCACAGTTGGGGATTTTATGTACAAATAGGAATACATTTAAAAAAATAAATAAAAATAACCCCCCCCCCCCCAAGCTTTTTTGGTTATCAAGAGCCTGCAGCATAGAATAAACAAGGACACATAAGTCAGTTTACATTTTTTATTTTGCATATTTAACAAACTTGTGCATTCCAGATTTTTACAAAAAGAAACACAGCTTGCTTTGTGAGCAGTCACAGGTGGCCAGAGCAGGACTACTAATCATGAAATGTAGGTCCCACAGTTGTTGAATGACACACCTTGAGATTCAGCCACAGTAGAACGGGTGACCAGGAACTCATGCCGACACTGAGCCACACTTCCTCACTGTGCCAGAGGGACATCTAGGCAAGTGAGTGGTGTGTGGTTGCACAGCCAACGTTTTGTCAATTAGTAAATTCTGCAGCTTGGAATACATGTTGAAAAAAAAAAAGGGCAAGGCTTGTGGAATGTACAGTGCACAAGAGGACCAGTCTTCATGATGACTCCGTCTTCTCCTGTTCAATGGCTGCAAGAAGAAGAAAGTTTGCGTCATTAATTTTAAGGGTTGTCCACCATAGCTACTAAATGCTCTGGATTAAGTCAATTGGGAAAAGCACATACTTTCTTTGGTTGGCAATGTGTTTTTCTCTTGAGTCTCTGTCTTCTTCAGCTTGGTCTTGTCGAAGGTTGTGACTTCTGTGACATCGGGTTTGTCAGCCATGTTTCCAGAGGCTCTGAACAGACAAGAAATCAGACTTTTGTTAATTATGTTCATCTTTTAATAGAGTTCAATTAACACACTGAGCACATAGGACAAATTAAGAGTCTAAATTAAGAACCTGTAAGGCTATTTACAAAATGTAAAATTATTAGGGCCGAGAAAGGCTGAAATTTAGGCACACAAAAAACAAGACAAAAAACGCCCCCCAAAAAAACTCGTGTGTCCATAGCCCGATTTGGGAAACGCTTCGTCAGTCAGTATGTGCAGCTGAGGGACCACCGCCCTTTCAAGCCACCTAGACGAGCAGACAGGGTTTAACTTATGCCAATCCCCCTCAGAACAATGAACCTGAGATTCCAGGCGGAACACGTACTTTATATTAAATTAAATACGCCGAGTAAAAATGGATGCAGTTAAGTGACAGCAGACCACACAACAAAGCAACAATGTGACGCTCTTGTGTAGGTCTTTCCTCATTTATTCCCAACTATTGCGCAGCTGACACCGTTTGATGCTGAGCCAGGACAACGTGAGACGATGAAGAGAAATGTAATAAAACTCGCAGAACCGTGACCAAATCATTCAACAGCCAGGCTAAATTAAAAGCAGGCTCGAAATACACTCGCAATGTGATTACACAGACACGGAAACACACATACATACACACTCACCAGGGTTTTGTTTTTGGTCAGAGAAATGACAGGACGGAGGTCTCGTTGGCGCAGCGGCAGAGTGATGTCTCCAGCGTCAATCACACTATAAATACTGCGCAGTATGCAAATAATCCCCTGACGTCACGCCCACCGTGTCAAAACGCTGCTTTTGTACCAACATGTTTTTGATTTTAGAGTGATAAAATAGAAAAACAATCTAAAAGCGATCGACCATTGGATGTACATTTACTGCATTGCGAGTCTGGGCTTTTATTTGAGCCAAAATAACTGCGTTTAGTCAGCAGCGACCAGCTGTGTCGGATTAGGTGAGTGAAATCAGTCTAGTAAGCTTCTCCTCTCCCGAGAGAAGGCTTGGATATCATTACACCGCTTCCAGATGCCTGTACTTGCCACATAGCGAACAAAATGTAGGCTACAAAGTGGTTAATGAGTTGGAAAATAAGTTTAGTTTTAACTTGCACACAGTGCCCTATTAAAACTGTATCAGTGGCGACACCACGTGGGCAACTGAAGTAATAACCAGGATGCAATGCAATAGAAAACTCACTTAGGTTAGAGATTGGACCTGCAGGAAGATGTAGGTAAACATGCAACGTGGATACAGGATTTCTATAAGACTGTGGAAAATTAAGAATGTGTAAATCTTGCCAGTTTCATTTTTATTACGAAATGAATTAGTATAGTCTTTAAACTAGCAGCAAACACTTGCATTGAAGTATCCTACAGTTCATTCTATTCATACAGTCAATTTCCCTTTTGTATGTTGACGACAAAAATACTTTCTAGGTTAGACAGAGGCCAGAAAACAGATTGAAACATTTGCTTCTACAAAATGGCACATAATTGAAATGGATTTATTTATTTATACTGCACACAAATTACAAGAGATTCAGTAGTCTGTCATTGTATCTGTACCAGCAACTCTCGTTAGTTGTCTTATATTAAGTCCCAGCCGTAAAGTTATTGATAAAAGTTGTGAAGGAACAAACTTATTTCTATAGAACAATGTTTCCAAAACATAACATTGTCCATATAATAAATTCACAGATTACTCCCAGACAGTCATCACTGCTCTTTATCTTGCGTCACCTGCTGGAGAAGTACTTTGAATAAGTCTTGTTGTATATCACCTGATTGTCTACTCTGACAACATTTCTAAGGTTTTGCCAAAACCAGGGCTCTGCCGCTGCTGTTCTCGGCCACTCTACAACACTTTTCCCACACAGCCTCCTCCTCAGGCGCAGGAAGTGAGAGTGCTGCAGAACAGGCTCCAGCATCAGCAGCACAATCACATCCAAATTTTCATCCAGAAGTCTTTGGTGAGCTAGATACATTGCCAGCTTAAAAACCCCAGTCTTAACATAGCCCTCAGTTAAGACAAAAAGGGTCTTGCGACTGTATCGGATGCTCTGAGTGAGGTTCTCCACTAGTGGGACTCCTGGGGGCCAATCCCTCTCCTCCAGACACAAAGGAAGATGCTTCTCCCCTTCATCCTCCAGTTTCAACCGCAGATTTCTCATCACCCACTCAGAGACACGTGGATCTCTGGTGTCATAAGTCACAAAGACATCATAAACACTGTCTGGTGAGCTCAAGGATCTATATCCCTTCAACTTAGCTTTCATATAGTGAATTACATAGGAAGCGTCCCAGTAAAATAAGTGAGCAACAGTTGCCACAATCATAAAAGCAATAATGAAGGAAGTTGTGACAATGTAGACCAGGAATGCTTGACTGTCATTTACACACTGGTTAATGTCAAAGTATATCAGTGCTTGACCCTTCTGGTTTGCTGGTGTGTGACATGTCACCATAGTGGTCAGTCTCGGTATATTTACTTCACTTTTTTCAATCCATAGAATGAAATCTAATAAATCACAGGTACACTGGAATGGGTTTCCCTGCAAGAACAAAGTCTGAATCTGATTATCAGGTCTGGACTGGAAGGTGGATTGATTGATGGTGGTCAGTTTGTTGTTGCTAAGGCTAAGAGTCTTAAGGCTTTTGGGACCCTTTATAAATCCATTGTCCAATTGGAAAATACAGTTGTGATTCAGGTCAAGAAAAGTCAAAGTCTGAGTAATGTTTGAATTTATACCTGTCACGTTAGATAAAGAATTGAAGCTCAGGTCTAAAATTTGAAGTTGATGGAAATACCTCAGCGAGTCCCATCTAAAGTCAGCGAGCCCGTTATGGCTTATACGTAGTTTGGTGAGGTTACGTGGCAAATATTTATAAACATCAATAGGAATCTTTGCAATGCGGTTTCGGGATATATCTAAAATGGTCAAATTAATGAGATTAGTGAAAAGCATTTTGTATGAGCCATCCCTTTCTTTCCAAAGAGTCCCAAGATTATTATCTGTAAACTGCAGTTCTGATAATGATTCGCTGTACATCTGTTTTGTTGTCAGTGTGGAAATGCCATTATGACTCATATTCAGCACCCTCAGAACAGGCAGATTTTTTGTAAAATTTAAATTATGCGTTATACCATATGCTTTAAAGTAGTGCTCGTTGTAACTGAGGTCTAGTACTTGTAGTTTCTTTAGTTCTTTGAAGGCGTTGTCATAGGCCAGATCAATCCTATTGAATGACAGGTCCAGGTATGTCAGATTAGGGAGCAAAGAGAACTCTGTGCCATTAAGTGCTGCTGAAAAGCCATTTCTTGAGAGGTTGAGGCATGCAATATCTCCATAGCCGTTAAATTGCTCTGGGGAAATGAAGAACAGATTATTTGAGCTGAGGATTAGCACTCGACCCAATTCAAAGCACTCTTCCTTGATAAGGCTGTGTGATATCTCAAAAGCAAAGTCTTTAGGTTGGGGTTTCCTCAAAGGTGAAATAGAAAGGTCTGGCCTCTGATTGTATCCGTCACTTGGAGATGGGGGATGTTCCACTGGAATGGGATGCAGCCTGTTTTCTGCAAGGTATATCATTTTCAGATGGGTGAATTTGCTGAATATGGTGGAATCGGACTGAATAATAAAGTTCGTCCCTAAGTTCAGTGCAGACAGATTTTTTAGCTCGTACAGAGGTCTGAGTGTATCCTGTCCAATATTCTGGAAGACCAAAGCCTCCAAATGCAAAGTTCTCAGTGACACGAGATTCGAAAATTCTTGTGAAATATTTAATTTTGTAGGGTACAATCTGTTAGCAAAGTTGAAAGAGAGATCCAATTTTTCTAGCCGGTTAAGGTGTCTTAGAAATGTTGCCTCCTCAGTAATTTCTTTTAGCAAGAAGTTGAATGACAGGTACAATTTTTTAAGCTTCTTCATCCTTGCAAACCAGGAAGGTTTCACATGATCCAGGGAGTTTCCTCCCAGGTGTAGTGTCTCAAGCTCTGTTAGATTGTGAAATGCATGAGGATGGATACCAAGTGAAATGTTTGGGCAAGGGACACAGGGATATGGAGCTGTTTGACATCTTGGACAGTTCCCTTGAATTTTTAAGGTTTTTAAATTATATAGCCCAAAAAAATCAAATTCAGATATGTACTGTATTTGGTTAGAACCCAGCTTTAAGCTTCTTAATGATCGAGGTAATCCTTTGGGAACGTGGGTTAAGTTGTTAAAGGACAAATCCAAAACCTGCAGTTTGGTCATAACTGCAAAAATACCCTCTGTAATATTCACAGATTTACCACAAGGATTCCAATAGTAGCAGTTTTTGGATAACCACAGTTGTGTCACATTTGTTAAGCCAGCAACGCTCCTGTTATCCAACAATGTAATGTTGTTTGTGTTCAGCTCAAGGATTTCCACACTGAGAGGGAGATTGCTGGGAATTTGTGTCAGACAGTTGCCAGTCAGTATCAGATGATTCAGCTGTGTCAGATTTTTGAAAGTATTCGCAGCAATGATCAGTCCTTCTTTCTTGTTTGCCCATTTGAGATCGAGTTTAGTCAGATTCAGCAGCTTCGAAAATGAATTCACTGAAATATTCTTAATGTAATTTTCTGATAAGTCCAGCTCAGTTGCATTACTAGCTATCTTATCAGGTACTGCGTGCAGATGGCGCCCTTTACAGTCAAATACGACCTCAGAGGTATTGCAGGCCTTGACATCACAAGGGAACTGTGGTAACATCCACGCAGGTTTACACGCAGCAGGCTGGATCTCATAATGGCAATGTAAACAGAACAGCAGCAAGTGCATCCAAGATGTGAAAGCCTGCAGATAAACAACAGAATTAGTCAAATGAAGTAACGTGTAATACAGTTATCCTAAATCTTAAAGGATAGGTTCACATTTTTACTTGTCTTAAAACAATAATCAGGTGCTGATATGGGCCTTGAAGCAGTTTCTGTAATCATCCCTCCTGCGTACTGGACATTAAGAGATCTCTTCCTCATGCACTTCCGACAAAAGTGATGGAGACGAAATCCAGTCATATGAGATGGATATCTTCCAAAGTTACAGTCTGATCAGGTGTTATGATTACAGCAAACAAAACCAGGTTCAATGTTCAAAATTGTGAGCGGATCCAGTTTTGAAAACTTGATGGTTCCACCAGTATCCATCAGGTGGCAGTAGTTTGTAAGTGAAATAACCCTCACTCCAATAGCTGCTCTTGGTATTTTGTCAGAGTTATAAGTTACATTAATGGTAGTAATGGAGATAATGGTAAATTGTAAAAGATACTGCAACAATATCTGTTAACATTAGCCACCATAAACTACTGTTCATACCAAGTAAGACTGTAACAGCAAAACACCTGAGTGCACTGAACTAAGCACAGGTGTTTTTTTATTATAGTCATATTCATAGTCACACTTCAACATCCTGTTTCCCTTTTATTCACTCATAAGTAGTTGTAAGGTTGTTAAAATTATTTAATTTGACACTTAGAGATAGCACCCCATATATATTCTGTATTGACTTGTTTCAGCTCTTCATTGAAGCTGTTTGGTGTTAACAGTGAGTGAAATATCAAATTGAAATATTCTAAATATCTTGTGACTGCTAACAGGGTCTAACTGTTGCTCTCTAAAAATCAAAAGTAAGAGTAAAAAATGAAAGATATGGTATCATTTTCTCCCCCACACACTTGTGAGGAAACTTTAATGTGCTGTAATTATTATAGAACACTCTTTCATCAAAAATACAAAACACTTTTCAATTAATAATATGAATAGCCAGACACAATGAATGGTCAAATACATTCACACAGAGTTAGTCAAAGTATTATCAGATGTTATAAAGTTCTTAGCACAAAATCACAGAAGCACAAAATCATTATAGATTATATTAAAACACTCAATTATAGCACACGCAGGTAACAAGTAACTCAATGACTACTGTTGACTATTAGTCTGATGAATAAAATGGAAGTATGTAAATCTATTTTCCGCTTTTAAAACATATAGAGAAACTATTGATAAAACTCACCATTGTGCATGTATTGTATTGATCCCTCAGATGGAGCTCTGGTACTTTATAGTCTTTCAGATGACATGGACTATTTTTTAAAAAACTGTGCCTGCGTCGTGTGCACTGAAGTCATCACAGGTCAAAGCCTACTTAATTTGTTTTTTTAATTTTTAATATGCAATATACATAAAAAAAACTAACAGAAAAACAAATCTCCCTGTTACTGAAGTCAAACCCAACAAATTGGATAGCCCGCACAACGACTCAGACAGAAGTACCATGAGAAATGAGGAAGTACGTGTTTCATTTCCCTGTTTCATGATATGTTGGCAGTTTCATTGTTATCTGAGAATGTAGAAAATGGAAATATTAATCATTTGTGGAGTGTCAGCCAGTTCCAGTAAACAGAATTTAAAATTTGCACATTATTTAATCATTAATATTACATCATTTTCTTTTGCTTACATTTAAATGGTGAAATATTCACACATTGTAACTCATACACAGGAGTACATTATTTTATAGTATTACAGTATATTGTTATATTTACAGTGTCTCTTTGAAGAGATTGTTGTATTGTTTGTGACTTTCAGTCGCCAGTACACTTCTCAGGCTGAACCAGAAGTATGGCTGGGCTTGAGGGTTTGTTGGCCACTCAAGCACAGACCGCTTATACAGTCTCTTGCGCAGTCTCAGGTACTTTGAGTTGCAAGGTACTTTCTCCAGGAAGATCAGGACGATTACATCATTTTTTTCATCCATTAGCCTCTGGTTGGCTATGTAGAAAGCTGTCTTGAAGTTGCCGCTTTTAATGTATTTGTTGGTGAGAATGAACAGGGTCCTCTTGCTCCTGTGGATGCTCTGGGAGAGGTTGTCGATCAGAGGACATCCAGGGATCCAGTCCCGTTCCTCCAGGCACAGTGTAAGGCAGTGGTCTCCGCGGTCCTCCAGATGAACGCACATTTCGTTCATCACCCACTCTGACACGGCAGGATCCTCCTTGTCGTATATGACGAAGGCATCATAGACAGAGCTCTGGGAGTACAGACGGCTGTAGCCTTTGAGCTTGGCCCTGCAGAAGTGGTAGATGTACCAGACGTCCCACAGGAAGAGGTGGCTGGAGATTGACACGGTGAGGAAGCTGATGACGAGGGAAGTCATGAGGATGTAGAGGATGATTGTCAGGTAGTGGTGCTGGCAGGCCAGCAGGTCCACTGAGATTACAGGATTACCTATTTGTGCCCCTGGTGCGGCACAGGTCACGTCTGTGGCCAATCTGGGGATGGTCACTGTGGTCCTGTTGAGCCATGCCACAAACCAAGTGGCATTGCAAGTGCAGGAGAATCTGTTGTTGTGCAGAAGCAGCTTGTCCATCTGATTAACAACATCATCTGGAAAGTTGGATTGTTCAATGTGCCTTATGTAATTAAAACTAAGATCCAGATATTTTAAATTGTAGGCACCCTTGAGGAAATCTTGCTCAAGTTTTAGGATTTGGTTTTTATGTAAAATTAGTTTCTCCAGAGATTTGCTACAGTCTGACAGCATGTGTGGAACAGTAGTTAAACTGTTTCCACTGAGATCTAATACTTTCAATGAATGGATTAGTTGTAGTTTCTCCCATTTAAACAATTTTAATTTGTTGTTTTTGATATGGAGCTCTGCCAGGTTGTCTGGCAGACTGCTGAACACTTCTTCTGGAATGAAATTGAGGTTGTTTTGAGAGATGTCGAGGACAGTCAGATTAAGTAATTTCTTGAAATAATTGTAATATCTTTTGTCCCCATCTCTCCACAATATATCTAACCGGTTATCTCTGAACTCTAACCTCTCAAGTGATTGACTCTCCAGCTCTGTGTTAGTGGAAGTAGAGATCTTGTTGTGATTCATCAGCAATATCTTGAGATTCTTTAAATTTCTAGTGAAATTAAGCATATGAGTCAAACCCTCAGATTCAAAGTAATGATTGTTGTTACTTATATCTAGGACGACCAGACTTTTTAGCTCTTGAAATGCAGTGGAGTAGAGCAAATCCAGGCGATTCCATGAGAAGTCCAGATATTTTAAATTAGTCAGATAGGTAAATTCAGAACCATTCAGACTTTGGCTCATTAAATTTCCAGAAAGATTGAGACATCTCAGCTCTCCGAGATTCAAAAATCTCGAATGCAAGAAGAATATGTTGTTTCTACTCACATCCAGGGTTTTGCCAAATTGACTGCATTGTCTTTTGACAAAGGATGTAACAACTCCAAGTTCTTTGTCTTTGCGTTTGCAGCTGCGTGCATATTCATCATATCTGAAGTAATGAATCTCTCTCACTTCCTTACTTTGGTACTCAGCAGCAGCTGACATGGGAGACCAGTTCAAGGGCTCTGCTCCAGAGAAACCAACAGCATCTTGGCCTTCAGAGGGGGAAGATATCTTGTTGTCTGACAGACTAATTATTTTAAAGCTTTTTAATTCCATCAAAATACTAAAGTTTGTTATTTTAATGAAGTTTGTACCCAGATCTAGAACCTCCAGGTGTGCAAGAGGTTTTAAAGGAGCAATACTCCCTGGTTTTAGCTCCTGAAACACAAAACCCTTCAGTCTGAGAATTTTAAGGGATTTGAGGTTGGAGAAACTACGATTAAGTATCAGTGTCCGAGGATACTCCTGAAGCTCATAGTTAAATGAAAGGTCCAGTTCTTCCAGTTTGCCCAGGAAAAGTGGGAAGCTGGTGGTTCCTATTTCTTTTCCCAAAAAGTTTGATGAGAGATCAAGCACTCTCAGCTCTGTTGTGTTGGTAAACCACTCAGATGACACACATCTCAGAGAGTTGCTGTGCAAGCGGAGTGTCCTAAGCTTTGCTAACATTTTAAAAGCGGCTTCACTGATTTTTAGTGGTGAATTATTTGGGCATGGGTTACATGGGAAAGGGGCATTGTAACATCGAGGACAGTTTCCACTAATATCTAGAATCTCAATGTTAGTTAAGTTTTTGAAATCCTCATCAGTTACTTTTTGAATGTTATTGTTGTAGAGATACAACTCCTTCAGACTTGTGGGTAGTTGAGGCGGAATAAAAGATAAGTTATTTGATTTAAGAGATAACAATGTTAAATTGTAAAGGTGTGAAAATGTACCGTTCTCTATTTCGTAGGACTTATTACAGGGGTTACGATAATAGCAGTTTTGACCAAGGTAAAGTGCCTCAACATTCCTGAGCTCAGAGAGGTTTTCTTTAAAAATTGTACAAATGTTATTCACTTCCAAACTCAGCAGGACCAGATTTGAAGGCAGGCCTTTGGGTATACTGGAGAGCTGATTGCCATCCAGATACAGTGCGCGCAGACTCCTCAGACTGGTAAAGGTGTTTTCCTTTATTTTCACACTCTTAGTGCACACGTGGTCCTTGGGGCCAATTTTGATGGGCACACAATTGCACCTCATGTCAATTTCAGTCAGGTTCTCCAGGCCGTGGAAGGAGGAGGAGTTTAATTCAGGAATATGATTGATGGTGAGCGTCAGATTGGTAGTCTCTCTGGGGATGCCACCAGGGATTTTTTTGAGGCTTCTCTCAGTACAGTCCACTATCACTGCAACTCCGTTGAGCTCACTAACATCACATGGCAGAGTTTTGGGGTAAGAAACGGTAGCTGTCGATATGCAGAGACAGCAGCACAGGGCCAGCAGGGCCACAAACATCTGTACAGAAACAGAAATGGTTCTCTGAGAAATGTGTGCAGGTGGAAAATTAATAATACAGTTATATTACTAAGAAAAACACACTCATACTACAGTTGCCAAGCATTCAGCAAGACATGCAGTGTTATTTTTGAAGTACTGAAAATGACAGCAAGAGATGTACAGCATATTTTACATCATAATACAACCAGGAATTGCTACCAACATTTAATTTTTTACTTCTTGTGGTTGGCAGCCTGTCTGATCAAATTTAAAATGCCATGTCACAACATATTAATCCAATTCTGATACTGTCCAATACATCAACAAAGATAACTGATACTTACCCGGTGGAAGAGCATTGTTCACATGAGAGATGGAAAAGAGGTCCTGCTATGAGTCCCGTTAAGCACTGAAATAAGCGCAACATTGATGATCAGTTTTTAGGTAATAAGATGAAAGTAACAGGTGGCTGGGTTAGCCCAATGCGTGTATAATTAGCTGGCATCACTTCCCTATTGTCACAAACCACACACATCCAAATCTTCCATCTAATATGATGACTGATAATGGTTGACTGATTCCTATTTGTTATACAACAGACCACACGTGCTGTTTGGTAAGATTTCTATGAAGATGTGGCCTTAAGAACAGAAGTCTCTTTCTGTTATACAACATAATGATAGCACAGCTGGGGGAGTTGTTGCCACCACCTGTGAAAAGAGTGGTTTCATTTCTGATTAACCTGCAGGTGAAATTGAAACCCATGCTTGGGATTAGGTTTACCAGTTTACATGGTAAACATGCTATATTGGCACCAGGTAGCATCTTCTTCTGTTATCTCTGTCTGCTTTGTCACTATGGCTAACAGTAACATTCACCATCACTACCACGCTCTGGCCAGACAGTATGTACTGTGTGTATGTTTTGGCCTTTATTTGATAGACCAAATGCAGGAATAGATACTGGAGTGTTTGTTTTTTATTTGATCAGCCTCTTGCACAGTAAAAAGGCATGATGACAAAGTTGGTTAGTCATGGTAGCGGCATGGCAATGTCGGCCTGTCAGTTGCTCAACCACTTAGCTCCGGACTGAAATATCTCTACAGCTTTTGGATGGCCTGCAGTGAAATGTTGCACTGATATTCATGGTCCCCAGAGGATGTATCCTAAAGACTCTGGTGATCCCCTGATTTTTCTTCAAGTGTCAAAACTTGAATTTATCCAATAATTGGACCAAATAGCTGCAAAACAAAAAAAAAATCCAATCAGCCTCAGCTGTACTTTATGTTTTATGCCAATTAGCAAATGTTAGCATGCTGACATGCTAAACTAAGCTGGTGAACATGATGACAATCACCTGCTTAAACATCTGCATGTTAGCATGCTAACACTGTGCCTAAATAAAGCCTCACAAAGTAGCTAGCATGACTGTAGACTCTTGTTCTACTCAGATGCATTTGCATCATGCAACACGTGCTTGACTACTCACACATAGCGTTGTGCAAACATTCTTTCCAGCCCTTTAAGTGAAATGGGCCATCATCATCATTAATGCAAAAAGCATTACCACCACCCAGGCATGAGTAAATGTAAAATAATGAATTATTAAACATAGTTATACAACTAAACATGGGTCAAGCAACTTTTCTGTATGAATAATGCAATTTTATGAGCAACCGTACAGTCTCAAAAAGTTACTCTGTCAGCCGCTGTTATTCTGTTTTAATACTTCAGAGATCAACTGAAATGAGAAGTAAAGATAAGGAACTAACAGGTACCACTGCAAAATTAGAAAAATGTGGTATTGTATGAGGTTGATGGTAAACAGAACTATACACCAGACAGGAGGCAAATACAAATAGACAAAAAGCATTTGAAATTAGACTTTTCAAAAGTTTTAATCTTTTTAATGATGTTGACAAAAAATAACAGGAAAGTACTCAGTGTTCATGTGTAAAGTATTCATTAAATTAAGGTGAATCCAGCAAATGAAAAAGTCATATGCGTTACTTTTATTTGATCATGTCTTGTCCTGTGCAATGATTTGTCTACAGCTGTATATAGTGTATGCATTTCTCCAACATAATATATATTTTGACAATTTATAAACAAGGTTCTAATAAGGTTGTAATAATCTACATGTTAAGCCCCTAATATAACTAATAAATCCTTAAAATAATCCCTTTTATGTAATATTAGATAATATACTTTAGAGGAGGGTTGTATGCTTCTTCATAGAGGCCTTAATATAATCTATTTAAAACTTTAATGATTCATATAATTTTATTTTTACTTTACATAATAAAATATTGTATACACAAGGCAAGATTTTTCTTTTCACAGCAGTTCACATTGGTTGTTAAACCCATGTCTCTTATGTATGGCTTTAAAATCAATAATCGAGACAAAATAGACAAACAGTTTATTTGTTGAGCAGTGTTGTCAGTGAGTGAGTTAGTGCGTTTATAATAGCAGACATGGTGGCAGAGTGATGTGTCAATGCATTCACACTTTGGTCACTGGGGGAGCGTCCTGAAGCTGCCTCAGCGGCTTTCAGCAGGCATACATAGTTCATGACGACCTCATCCACCTTGGCTACCACCTCACGCCGCTCCCTCTCGGTGCTCAGGCCTTCCACTAGTGACATGCAGGCTTGAGTCAGGCAGCAGAGTGTGTGGAAGCTGTGCGTCAGAGTGAGCAGTAACTCCTCTGGACTGCTGTACTCTACGGCCATCTGACTGCAGGCCCTGCTCAGCACTTTGGCCTGCATGAAAAGCAGCTGGGAATATGTTTCCATGTCAGCCTCGTTGACCTCGGGCCTTTCACCTCTGGACAAGTGGCCCACGCTGGAACGCAGCACGCCGATCATCTCTAAGGCATCCTTCCGTGCAATTGCAAACCCAGTGTGAAGACTGTAGGTTTTTCCCTTCATTGAATTTACACGTGCTAGCCTTGCTTTAAGACTTATGTCATTCGTAGCAGCGGCCTTATTACTCTGCTCAGCTTTATATTTTGCTTTCTGCTTTGTGTTTTCCTCGCGGCTGAAAGAAACCGAGCTGACAGAAGACAGAGCATCTGAGGGCATTTTTCTGCCTCGATCGTCACTATCGGTGTTTGTCTTTCTCCTGAGGAAGCAGTGACTGAACGGCCCATGACACCTCCAGGCACCTGCATCCAGCCTCGGTGCTGTCGAGTCTGGCAGCAACAGGGAGGCTCCTCTAAGCACCCCTCTACCAGATGAATTAGATGCGACTGAACCCTGGGACAAGCTTTTGGGCAAGGTTTTGGAAGAGAATTTCCTCTGTACTTTTGGGGCATCTTGAGACTGGAAATTCTGACCAGCACTTTTCCCGGTGAGCGTGGCTTTGGTCTTCTCTAACAGTGCTTCTAAGCTCCTAGAAACTGGCATCATGGTACTCCAGCTCCTCCTGAGCATCCGAACCCTGCGTGGCTTCCTGAGGCTGCCTGTTGTAGGGTCACATGAAGATTCGCATGAAGGGGAAGCCAGGGCGTGTGAGTTGGGTTCCGGGCTGGCCTGTGTAAGCCAGCTGGGCTCTGTGCTACTTCGTAATGATGATGGTGACATGGTTTTGGTGGTGGTACTGGTCTCATTACAGAGAGCTAAAGATGACTCTTCCCCAGCCTTCTTCAGCTGTGTGCAAGCTACACTAGGGGTAGTAGTAAAACAAAGAGAACTGTTAAGCATCTCGCTGACAGCACATCTTTACATGTAATAAAATATTTTTATTCATTAGATCTTAATAGTTCAAGTATTCATGAATCTAAAATGATAGAATTATTTTCTTCAAACTGAATTCCCATACTACCTCTGAAAGATTAAATGGATGAAGACAGCAAACGTGACATTCAAGGGAATAATTTGACATTTTGTGAAATATTCTTGTTCACTTTGATAGTGATACCACTCTAACTGTCCACTCAGTATAACGCTAACCTGTGTTTGAAGATTACAAAATCTTACCAGCACCTCTCAAGCTCACAATTTAGCACGTTGTATTCCATTTGCTTTATCTGCACAAAAACTGAAGTAGTAAAAACGGAAGCTGTGGTTTTACAGAGAGTTATATTCTGGACAATTTCTTGCATGGACACAGTAACTTCCTAGAGACTCTGCTGATTGCCTGTCAACCTCATGGTGAAGACAATACAGCAGGAAGTCACTACACATGACCCCAGAGAAACCACAACTTGCCCTTTTTACACTTTGCCCTGTTTCCAGCTTTTTATGCAACGCTAACTAGCTGGTGGCTCCAGCTACATATTAAACGGACACATGTGAGAGTGGTAGTCAAGAGAGTGAATAAAAATCTTTCCAAAAATGTTGCCTCTAGTGGCATTTAGGCATGCGGATAGTTTTGGTTTTATTTGCCCATGTTCTGAGATATCTTTCTACTACTACCTTAATATGATAGAGGTGAATGGGATTTCATTTGTGGTGCTCATAGCATTAAGCATTTATTTACAACAAAAACTATCCGTTTGACTACATACTATTAGACATAAGTGATAATATGTATTTTTGCAGTTTGTGCAAATTGACCCCTTGAAATATAACTTATTTTCTTATAATGAGCAACTTTCTTATAATTCCCTTTTGCCGCTTTCATCCACTAACACAGACATAGATAAGAGAACGAGCACCCTCCTGTTTAGTTTTACCTGTGGTTTCTTTTATCTTGGGCATCCTGTGACTGCCATCCCGTGTAATTGTGAACCCAGGCTCAGCACTGGTAGCTGCGTGGATCTTCCTCAGCAGGGTGGGGTCCATGGGATGGCCAGCCTTCCCGTGGCCTAGAGGCCCATACGCCTTCTCCTCAGCTGTTACATAACTCAGCCCCTTGAGCGAGGACTCTGACAGTACATGCATATTGTCTGTGGCACAAAGAGGAGAATCCATCGGAGTGGCACAGCTGCTGCTGCCTGTGCTGCAACCGGCATCTATAGAGGAACACTGTGAGCTTTGGAGGGAATGAACGCCCTCACTCTGTATCGATGACATGCGCTTGCTCACATGGTATTCATATAACCGTGTGACGTCTTGCTCCGATGCTGAAATCTTAATTTGCTGCTGCTCGTTATCCTGGGAAGTGGCATCTCCCTCTGCAGGGACGGGCGCTTTGGATGGAGAGCGGAGATGGGCATTTAACTTTAGGCTTCTTTCATCTGAGTCCTGTTTCTCTCCCTTTACTGTCAACCTGTCTGCGTGGGAAGCCTGTGAGTCATTCACACATTCTGGAGCGAGATTGTCTGCCATTTTGTTTCCGGACGCTCTCTGCTGCAATTTTTGATGCCTGTCTTTAAAGTGAGTTCGCCCCAGATCAAGTTGATTCATGTAATAGGAATCTCTCACAGTGAAAGCGTTATACTTCCCAACAAGATGAGGGGGCTCCTCTTTAGCTGAGTCCTGGGAAGTCATGTGCGATCTATCAGATGCTTCGCAGGTATCTCCGTGCATTCTGCTCTCTGCCTCCCTCTGTTTTCCTCTCTGCCTGCTCATTACTGAGCCCATGTGCATCTTAGTGAAGTATTCACTAACGGATTTTATTTCCATTGTCTCTGGCTCCATCTCACCACCATCTGAGTGAAATATCTGGGAGGAGGCCACAGCAGATGATTTCGCCTCCTCCTCCTGATGCTCCCGGGGGTTGTACTGCATTGCTCCTGCTCCACCATCGCTCTGTGCAGTCACCTCTGTCTTCTCCTCATTCGTCGTATGGTATCCTTCTGTCATGGCTACATGCATCCTCAGGTGGTTGTCTGAGTGTCTCTGAGCGCTGGCCAGCTCAGAGCTCTCTGTCATCTCAGAGGAGTTTGTCTCGTTGCCAGAATCGGAGGACTCGGGACTAAATGCTCGTGATATTTCTACACCTGTGTATCACAGAAAGACAAACACCTCATTAACAACTCCATCTGAGGCAAATGGAAAATATCACAGATTAGTGAGTTAGTCAAATATAAGAAATGGCAGTGGAAATGCATATCAGCAAGTGAATGAGAAAAAGAGTGAATGAGTACTTTGGAATAACACTGACAATAACAAAATAAATGACTACATAATAACATTCCACTTAAAATTGAATTTTCTTTGCATCAATAAAAAATTGATAGAAAACTGTCATTGACATTGAAAACAGCATACTATACAACAAACATTTTTTGCTTTCAGATTTTTAGCAACAAACATCTGACATTGTGCAGTGTGCAAATGAGAAAACGAACAAAATGATCCACAAAACAAATGTTGACAAAATGAATGATAATGTAATGAACACAGCTGTCTGCATGCTCAAAAGAATGAAGAAATACTCACACAAATGGAAACATAGAACAAAATGGGCTTTATTGAAAAAAAAATCAACAACAACAAATCAAAAGTGAATGGCTGGAACATGTGTGGTGTTAATGGATGAACGTTACAATAGTGTAAGGAGAACCTGTGCTACTCTCTGACTGTGCTGGACTCTGTTCCTCAGATGCAGCAAGGGCCTCGAGTGCCTGTAAGGTGGACACCACTGCATCGTCCAGAGGCTCCTCATGGCCCTCTGCTCCGTGGGTGGGCACTGAATCTATGAGAGACACTGGGATATCATTGCGGGCCCCCTGGGCCCGAGTCCCAGCCCCTTGCTGCTCCTCCTCATCAGAGCTGTCCCTGAAGCCAGGAGGAGGAGCAGCAATGGCCAGGTTAAGAGAGTGCAGCAGTACGTCATTGTCCTCCTCGTCATTACCCTCCGGTGGGGGAGGGAGGGAGGTCAAGTCAATGATGTCATCGCTGGATCCTGAGAGTGACAGTAATGTAGGCTTGTCAATGTCACTTATCACCATGTCCTCCTCACAGCTGATGTCATCCTCATCCTCTGCGTCATCTGTTGTCTCTGCGTAGCAGATATCGTGCAGCAGCGGCTCCTCGATGCACTCAGTAGGACCAAAGATTTTGGTGGAGTACTGATATCCATCCCCGTCTTCTATGGCATCCATCATCTTATAGTCCTCCTCGAGACGCCTGTACATGGGGCTATGATTGTCTAGAATCTCTGGGCTTTCATCCATCAGTCTCTGGTAGCCCAGATTTTGGGGGTTTACGCCGTCTAAGGGGGGATCTCCAAATATGAAGGAGACCTTTGCACTCCTGGAGGAGTCTTGGGATTTAGGCCTTGGGATGTTAAGGTACGTTTGGGAGCAAGGGATTCTGCAGCACTCAGCTCTCTCTGACATGTGCATTGTGTGCTGGGGCTGGTGGATCTCAGTTATGTAAACTGGTTGGCCTTCACATCTCCCGTGGTCGAGGTATTCACACTCCTGGTCCGAATAATCTTGGCTGCACCTCTGGTTGTTTCTGTCTTCATATCCTTTATGAGGTGTGCTGTATGTACACTCGATGGCCTGATAGTTCTGCTTTATTCTCGCTGCGTTGCCTGCAAAGAGGAACCAAAAAATGAAACAAATCTATTTAAATAAAACAACTTTTTCATGAGTCATTGGGATAATTTCAGACATACTTGTTTCCATACTGTCGTTTTTTTTGGCCACGTTGAAGATGGAGCGTCGAGAGTCCACTAGTAATCTGTAGTATCCAGCAGTCAAACACGCCAGATTCATTGCATCAACAGACTCCATTAACAGAGTGATGGGCTGTAAAAAAGGCAGATAAGCAGATGACAATTAGCGCAAAATAAATGGGAGAGTGGGTCTGTAGAATGATGTTGTAATGACTACTGAACAGACTTGGTGTTGTTTGGGTAAAACTACAGAAAATATTCACAAACCAGTCAGCACATGCTTTTGTTTTAAAAAGGGCAGAAGGCTTGTTAACCTTTACGTCCAGGACATGTAGCTCCACTCTAACCCTGTTCTCATCTTCTGTATACATCTCAATGCGGTTGACATGACTGAAATCAGCCAGAAGTGCCACCAGGTTTGTTTTGGTGTTAATCACATGACTGATGCCATACTTAGGCCCCACCAGCAATGTCACTTCTGTGTGCTTCTCGCCTTGCTGTAAACAGGAAGAGAGTATTAACACTCATATCACTTTCTGAACACAAATGAACAGTACGTGGCCTGTCAAATGTTTAATGCCACATCCTAGCTGAATACAGTGTGAAATGGCAGGATGGTGTTGCTCACAATTAGTGTAGATTTAAACACCCGTCCTCCATATAGCCTCAAGTCGCTGAGATACTTCAGATAATGGACCTTTGCCTGCAAGGCAGTCAGCTGGAAAAGGAGAGAAACAAGAGATGTAGGGTTAGATACAAGATACAAGAAATAATTTTAATGAGCTCTTCACAGCCGAAAGTCCTTTAACTGAGATAAAGAAAAGTGAAATATTGTCTATTCAAGCCATCACCCATCAACATTCTTTTGATACTTAACACTCCACTAGGTGGTAGTCAAGAGTCTTTTCATATGTGGTGCAAGGCAAAGAGAGGGAGATGGTGTGAGATACAGAGAGAGAGAGAGAGAGAGAGAGAGAGAGAGATGAAGACTTTACCTTTTTACCAGGCGGAACCAGGTTCTGGTTGGTTTTGAGGATGTGAGTGAGGGCTTTTTTGATGTTCTTCTCTTTCATGCTAGACAGCACTGCAGGAGGCAGGAACAACGCCAGACCCCACTCCTTCCTGCATACGCACATTTCATAAAGATTAAAAAAAAAGGTCACTCAATCACTATGAAAAACAGTCAAGTCATCATTCTTGACCAGTGATCGATTTCACCTAGAGGTGGTGCATTGATCAACCGGCTGGGTACATTCAGAATTATTAACTAACCAGCAGGGATGTATCTTCTGGCATTGCAGCAGAATAATACCAGTGAGATCATTATTATTTTATTGAATAACAGCGTGGTGGACTCGTGGTATCCTCTACAGCTGGAATAAGTCCTTAGAAACAACAAAATGGCTCTGTAGAGGGGAGACATGAAGCTGATCCCAACAAGCATGACGCAGTGTGAAATCCAATCTACTTACTCTATATACTTCAGGGAAACTTTCTGGGACTGCTTGGTATTGATGGTTAGAATATACATTTGCAGAGCAGCCAGGCGGAGGGCCGTGTCGTATTTCAGCTCTGACCCAAATCTTTCCAATACCACATCATTACAGCTCTGGAGGGGCCAGAGAGAGAGAGAGAGAGAGAGGACAGGAAAAGGTTACACTTCAGTCACTCTTCTTATCATAAAATGCAAGACAACAACACACCCACAGCAACCATGTGTTTTCCGAGGCCATCACTATAGTTCGACATCCAGACTAGCATATTTCACAATACGTTGTTATGTTTTACCTGCATCTGCTAATATTCACCTGAACATAGAGGTACTCAAATGCTACTGCGTCTCTCCTAAGCAGGTCCAGGGGATCCTTTGGGACAAAAGTGATGCGAAAAAAGCACTTCATCTTGTGTGACCCTGGCCTCTGTGTCACCTAGCGTACAAGTTGAAGACAAGGAGGGTCCCGTTAGTGATTACACGTTTTTCACAATGATTATTTATTAAGCTTTTTTTTTATACAGATAAACAGGGTTTAGAAACAGGGATATTTTATTTACATGCAACATTTGATCTGTTAAATATGTAGTTGGAGCCAGGTGATGATTAGCTTAGCTTAGCATAAAGACTGGAAATAGGGAGAAACAGTTAGCCGCAGTTAACTAAAATGACCTACTAGCACCTGTAAATATCACTAATTAGCACTTTCTTATTCTTTTGTTTAATCCATACAAGAACCAAAGTGTAAAAACAAGAAGTAGTGGTTTTCCTGGACTATTTCTTGGCTGGAAGCAGTGATTCCCCGTAGTCCAGGATTTAAGTTTATGCATTTATGCTATGCTACAAGCTGAACTAACGTCTCCTGGTTTCATCTGTTTAATTAATAGGCAAGTAAAAGAAATGTATTGATCTTCTCTTATCTCTCGGCATGAAAGTGACAAAGCATATTTCCCAAAATGACAAACTATTCCGTTAACATTTTTCATGCACATTCGGTCAAACTGAGAACAAGCCTGAATTTTCTTCTCCTGTTGTACAGTGTAGTACTGCACATTACAGTATCAATACAAAAATACTTAACTATATACTGAAGAGAAGGATGGTATCCTCTCTATGTTTTTGCCATCAAGTTTATTATTTACTTGCGTCTGTCCTGTTTATTGGCACCCGAGAGAGCTGTCTCACCTGAGTTAGCATCTCCTGCTCATGCAGGAGCATGAGTTTGCTGGCAGATCCTTCGGCTCTTTGCTCCAGCATCAGAGAGAAGTGCTCAATGCTCTTAATGGATAGCTTTTCTTGCAGGGTCAAGATGACGTCCTTTCACATAGACAAAGTCAAAGTTAATACAGCGTGAAAACTGTGCAGATGCAGCAGTGTTCAGGCTCAGCTCAAAACCATAACCATAAGTCATTGTCACGATTGAACAAACACAAAAACATGAGCAAAATGAAATGTAAACTGTTGACCAAGATCTCCCTGTTCACTAAGATCAGGCTCCATTTTGCTTGAATCACAATCAAGCTCAGAGAAGGTTCTGAAGGCCATAGTGAAAAGAGGAGTAGGCATTTTATGTATAGTGCAGCTGTGAATGACATTCAACATTTAAACTTTAGATTATGCAACAGCGTTTCATAATGAAGCAGGGATCCTTCCAGCACCTACCTTAATGGATGTGTTGCTGTCAAATCTAAATGATTTAGTCTGCCCGTTCTCCAGGTACACCTTCAGAACATTTGGCATAAAAAGAAGGGAGTTGTCCTTCACTGTTTCCTGAGGATGGAATGAGAATTGTTGGATCAATTAATATCAATTTTTCTTATTGAAAGTTGTTTATATACTGTAGTTTAAGTGCATCAGTAGGAGTTGGAGATCATTTTTTTTTACCCTTGGACAGATCCAGCTAGCTGTTTCACTTAAGCTTAAGCTAAGATAACCATCTCCAATAGCACTGTATGTGAGTAATGTTCATCTTCTCACCTAACTTTCAGCAAGAAAGATGAACGATCTTATTACCCAAAATGTCGAATGCCATCTATTTCCATGACATTCTTTTGAGTAAACGCAGTAGTGAGAATAATATAAAGTAACACACTGATGCATCCTCCTTAATGATCACTCTCTGCTGCTGTCCTCCTCTCAGAGGGTATGACTGCCTGATAGTCTCCTTACTTTGTAGCTCTTTTCCTAAAAACCTCTTCTTTGTGTGACACATCCAACAAATTGGGGAAGCTCTCTGTGACAGGGTCCCCCTTTTTCTGTCAATCATACCCACATGCGCTCTAATTCATCCCACTGACGGAGGTTGATGAAAAGGAAAAAAGGAAAAAGAAAGAGGAGGTGCATTTTTTTTTTTGCTCATGCGTGTCTTCATTTTAGTCAGTTAATTCTAATATCTTCACTCTGCTCTGTGCTCTAGCTTTAAGAGTTCAAGTCTGCTGCTGCCGTTTGCTGTGCAGAACCTTGATGTGTACAGAGTGAATCAGTGTCCAACGTGACTTACTGGGACCTGGCCGTTGATGATGACCTCTTCAGCGAAGCGGACTTTAACAGGATTAGTCTTTAACTTGGCCTTTTTGGCTGCGCTGATGAATGCCGATTTGGGTGACTTTTGGAGGGAAAGAAGAAAAAGAAAACCAGAGGTTTAAAGGACAATCAGTTCCTTCAGAGATGAGTCATGTATTTTTCATCTCCACGAATTTCAAGGACATTTCCCTTTTGAAACATGATGACATCCCATGTCTCCACTCTGTGCTGATGCAATTAAGGTGGCACTTTATAAGAGCATAAGAGCAAGGACACCCTCACTGCTGTTGTGTCATTGAGCCTGCAAAGAAACACCTAGTAAAAGGAAATAATTACAGGATGGATTATAAGCCTTGCTTGGTCCTCTGAGTATATATGAAATATTACAGTTACACTTTTCCTGCAAATCATTCATGTTTAGCCTCATGTTAAGTGACTCATCATGCTGAGAGTCTTAAAGAGTCTTAAATACTGACACCAAACAAAATGATTAATTAAAATGCAACGTGAATGGATGTACCTAGACATTCAATTTTCAGTTTATAATTACTGCCACAGTGTGTGGAGAGTAGCCAGATTTCATCATACGGTTGCTGCCACACTGTATACTGTATGTTTTCTGTGAACTCACACTGGTGCTTTGGTCTATTTTTGGAAGGAATTCAAGCATAATTCCATTTCCACTGACTTATTATGTGAACTGCAAACAAAGGCCAAATATATGCTCCTGGTGCTGTGTGTTCACCACCATCTGGTGCCCCGTGACTCGAGTAAATGTTGATGTGGCAGGTTCATCTGAGGTTTTCGCGAGGATCTGATACTACGACATGAGAAGACTTGGATAGACTGCAGCAATTGGACTCCCTTTGAGTTAGCCCGGCTGTAACACTCAGCTAAGGCATTACTGATACAGTGCCAGCGCAAACATATGGCATGATTAATGACTAGCTTTCAAAATAATCAGCTCCAAACACACAAACGAATGGAATGTAGTTGATTTCATTCACAGAGGACGCAGAAACTTACCGGGTACGGCTGAATAACGGTCAACAGTATGGACTCCTTGCAGCTCCTGCAGAAAAGACAGAACATTTTTTAATGAAATATTCATTTTCAATAAAAGATGCAAACAAAAAACAAATAAACAAAATGCTGTGGATAGGGGAAATCAAATCTGGAAATATTTCAGTTCTCCTGGATGCAGTTTTTGACACATCATGGTGGACAACAGCAGGAGGAACATTGTGTCCACGTGATGCTCCAGGCAGCCCCCTGTCCTGCCTCCACAGTGCAGACTTCTACTGCAAAGGTGAGGCTCATTTAAGGCCACTGTGAAGGAGTGTCCACATGGGCACTTTTACCAGTACTACTGTACTGTTTACAGACTGCCGCACACTTTGCATGAAGACCGAACACTCACAGCCGCATGAAACACATGAGCACCAACGTTGAAGCTGAATCGCAGTGAATGAAGCGGGTGCCGACTATGATGTACCAAATCTGTTCAGCTGCAACATTTGGTTTTGTGGAACTTTAAAATAAAAATAAAAACAAAATGCAGTGATGGATTAATTCTAGTGTTTTCTTATTCTGGATAGCAAGTGAAGACAGAAACTGTAAGAAAATGTAGTTTATTTAAATAGCTTCGATTAGAAACAAACTGGGAGTAAAACCATAAATAAATAAAAGATCACACTGAACTACAAAGGTGAGTTGCAGTGAATTCTCCTCAGAAGTTTTCATGTTTTATTGTTTTTGCAACACCGAATGAAAGGGGAAGTAATGTGACACAGAAATGTTGGTGTGTCCCTCCCCTGACTTGCGCTTTTCAACCGCCTCTTTGTTGAGTTGTTTCTTTGTCTTAATGACGTAGGTTCAGACACAATACTGACTCACCAAAAAAGGACCCTCCAGGTCCAGGTGCACTTATGCTTCAATCAACCGAAAGCCCTTGACAACCCAAAGGTGGTCTCCAATTAACTAAAACTGGCTGCACCAGTGGTGATTCAGGCGTGCCTATTAAAGGAAATGTGCTACTTAATGCAAACAAGTGTTTTTGCACTTGTAATTAATTTTGATCATATTATAGATACCTATTTTTTCCCTCGATATTAAATGGTCTTTTTTGCTGTTGATTGTGTGATAGTGTGAAAAAGCCGCACTAAATCTACTTTGATTCAGTGTTGTAAGATAGTAGAACATGAAAACCTCCAAGAAGGATGAATACTCTTCAGGCACTGGAGAATTACCAACAACAGGTTTAACAGCAGGCAAATAGCATCTCACCTTACTGTGTTGTCATACCTGACAAGGTCAATAACCCTCTCCCTGGGCGCTGAACTAACCGGCTCATCATTAATCATGATGATCTCGTCCCCTGGGATCAGCTTGCCTTCTGATGGACCCCCTGCCAACACACACCAAACAAGACGTGGTACAAAGTGTGCACAATAATAGTATTTTTCTTGATTTTTTTGGTTTCCCGTCTTGTGGCTTGAGGCTCTAATGAATGCTTACTCATTCGGGGTTGTTTAAATCAATGAATCATCAACTTAAACTACAGCCTGAGTGGCTTTCCTCTCCCCACTCATATATTTTAGGAGTATTTCTTCTCTTTCTGCGAAAGTGTTGATAATGGATACGGATCGAATGAGTCACTGCAGTATAAGAGCTCACTTTGCAGCTGGGTCACTTTACCTGGTGTGACTGAGCGAACCACCACAGGTTTCTCACTGCCTGCCACAAAGCCAAAGCCAAGCACTGGGTCTCGTCTCATCTCCACCTTCCGGGGCGCTGGTGGCACAAACTTGTCTCCGTCCAGACGAATCTCCTCAAGGGAGCTGCTCTGGGAGACGTGGCTGTGGGAATGATAAAAAAAATGAAAGAAAATGTTTCTGGCTACTCTTTTTACGTTGTAAAGCACTGGTTTTGTACGTGGAGCTGTGAAACCACTTTTGGGGAAAAAGAAACAATAGATTTTATAAATTTCACCGTTATAACAATGTATTCAGTCATTACACTACACAGTTAATCAAAGTTGTATAGCTAGATAGATGGATACCTAAAGGCTTTGCAAATTTCTGATGGGTAATTTTCTGATATTTCATAGAACAAATGATTAATCAGTTAATCAAGAAAGTAACAGGCAGATTAATGAAAATGATCTAGCTCTAGTTTCACAATATTACTGCCAAACTGATTTAACCACTAAAAAGAAATAATGACCGTGGGACAACAGGACAGCAGTAAATGTAACAATTTAACTGTGTAGAAAGTGGTTGTTTTCCATCGGACCAAATCCTCAAGATGTTTAAAGACAGGATGCCAGAAACCGAAAATAAGGAACAAGAGCAATGCTGCAAAAATAGATCATGTGGGCGATGGTAATCAAGCTCCAATGTTTGTATTCTCACATTGCAGATAGATCCACTGTGTGCTTCACCAAGAAGCAGTTACAGTATTCTGTAGTACTCATACTGTAATGTGTTACACAACAGGCTTTTGCCTTGCCACGCTAATAAAGATGCAGAACAGGTATAATGTGTTGAAATCTCCTGACTCTTTGAGACTTGCCATCAATAGGTGGCTGCAAACAAGCTTCTAGAATTGAAACCGTATTCGTCCCTTCGCTTCAGTTATCCTGATCAATGTGCTTTTCTTTGTCTTGAGCTCAGAAGACGTGCACAAACTGTGTGCAGCGTCCACACATTCTGTGGTCTGTGAGTTTTTGCAGTGTTCCTCGTCTCTCCCTGGCTGCAAAGGCAGCAGCAGCTCCCTATGGTGCCAACAATGTTGGTTAATTAAAGCTGTGGGCAGACTGTGTAATTCACAGTTATTCTTGACACATGTACTATTCACCACTAAATACTAACAATTAATCTTTCATGGCACAAAGACACAGTGAGATCTGTCAATCGCAATCCCGATACTATGAAAAAAGAGCAACAACAAGAACAACAAGATGTTCAAAGCTCAGTGACTGTCAACAACCACGTCATGATCGACACGTGAGCTGTCATTAGGAGGTAAGCTGCTAAACAGAAGATAACAGAGGTGTTTTTTTTTTGTGGTAATATCAGTCTTAAACTAGGAGTGAACCCAGTCTCCATGATGCGCTCACATTCACCTTTAAAGAAATAAAAAAAAAAAGGAAGATAAATATTACAACCAGTCTGTAAACACTGACTTTATAAGCCTACTCTCGTCAAATGAGGCTTAAAATTAACCACCTAAGTCTTATGCTACAATTTATGTCAATCAGTACAAAGATGCTCTAAATGGATCATATTGTGTCATTGTTTAGTTTCAGATAAAGTCTATGACACATTTCTGTACAAGCTGAACAATTGTGGTCAGGCTAGATGTAAAAGGAGCTACTTGATTTGAATGCCTTAAAACTCAGACAAAATTTTACATAAATGCCTTGCATTATGAGGACTATATTCTTATCCCTCCTTCTACTCCCTTTTTCTGCAAAACAACAACAATTCACATGCACATGCTGACTTACAAAGTAATTAAAAGTTCCATTTTGTACAGTAAAGAAATTTATTTGTGTTATAAAAGAAATCCAGAGGATATTCTGCATAAATCTGAACGAGCACACGGATGCTGGCAGAGGCGGCCAATCTTGTTTTTCTTTTAATGGTAATTAAACAAATGCCTCAAAAATAATGTGCTAGTGATTCAATTGAAATGGTAATACATTCTAATATAATATGGACTGTGTGAGTATTATCGGAGGCTATAATACATATATTTGCAATTAAGATACTATTTGTTTCAATTAAAAATTACATAGCCCCAAGTCTTACATTGGAGAGCTTGGTAACACATCTGCATTAAGGTGTAATGAAAGACAGAGAACGTCTTCTCTCTTTCAAGCAGTGCATTGCAATGTTTGAGGCGGTTTTGTTAGATATACTGTATTCGGCTCTATACTCTCTCTATATATATATATCTATACTTACTATTTTTTTTGAGTAATATTTTGTTCAGAACCAAATGCTCAAACAATTTCAATGAAAAATGTCCTTACTTGATGCACTCAGTCAACCAATATTTGTTCTTCTGCAATTATGTAAAGCAAAATATTTGCTCTTACTGCACCAGTATTATAAAAGTCAGTAAAGACAGCCTTTGAAATGGCTACTGGGAAGCTAAAGGCAAAATGCGTTAATCTTATAACTTGATTCTCTCAGATGCTTTTCAATCGCAAAATATACAAAGCCACAAACGTAGTGCATTCACCTCAATAATTATGGAGAAAACAGAGCAGAACATAATTCTTTTCAAGCCTTTCGACTACAATTTTGCACGTCAGTTTAAGAATTGATTAATACATTTGTCAAACAGAGACTTGGAGGAGCTAATCAAAAATAATGACCTGGATTATTCTCCCTGTACCACGTTTACCTGCAGGTTATCCAAGGAAAACCACTCACTGCGTAATCCTACAGGAAAATTAAGGAAATGTGTCTCCTTTACTGTCAAATTAGTTGGTGTTTACTATCCTTAGGCGGCTTATTCAACAAATCTAATTACGCAAAAACAACAATTATCCTAAATGTAAAATTTTCTATTATCTGCATCTGTCATAAAAGCTGCAGGTGGTATCTTAATTTTAATTTAGCACATCATAAACTAACATACACTCTATTGTAGCTAACAGTGACTTTCATTTTCTTGCATAATTTTGCGATAATATTACAGGGACTGTAAGTCTGTGTCACAGCCCACAGTGCTGTCCAAATAATGGGAGATTGTAGGCAGAATATTCATAACATACCCACATCAGGATCACTATACCCAGTCAGTGTGGGGCAGTGCAAACAGGAGGCCAGGATATCAAATGGATTTTTAATTGGTGCAATGAGCACTTTGACAAATATTATTTATTTTGGTTGATGAATCAACCAGAGTGTTTTACAAATGTATCAGTTAAAATGTGGTTATGAATATCCACTGAAGGCTATAATTATTACAGTGATACAAGAATCAAACACCACTTATCTTTTGTTTTCTTCCCCAATTTCTTAAAAAAAGAAAGTTTATTCTAATTCCTCTTACAGTGCTTCATTTTATAATCATCTTTATCACATCAACATTAAAACACAGAATCTGTTTCATACTCATTAAAAACATCTTGACAGTCAATACAACAACTCATAGCAACAGTCGCTGCATACTGTAAATGCTTAAAATATCTAAGTGTCATACTAAGACACATTTATTTTGGATTTGAGTCAGTTTTGTCTCAACAGATTGTGCACAAATCAAAACCATATGGACCTGTGCATTCAGGAAGAGTGCTGTCTCCTCCCCTGCATGGCCACCTGCTAAACATGGCTAGATTCCCATTATGCAGACAGCCATGCATCTAATGGTCCCTAATAATACCCATTAGCTGCTCCTGTAGCTCCACAAGGCTTTATGCAGCAATCACAAGCCACACTGTATGAACAAAAATCAGCAACAAAGAATGCTAGCCTGACTGTAACTGCACTGTTCTCACTGTTGTTTTTATAAAGCGTGTTTTGAACAAAGTGGAGTAAGCTCATTTACAAAAGCAAAATTCTGTTACTCTTGTTCTGAAAGGCTGTTGTGACACAGTTCACAGCTTGTTGGTACTGAGTAGTGCTTGGATGTTCGAGTGTTTTTCTTTCCAATGGTATATTCTGGGTACAGACTTCTAAATGTATGGACTATTTCAAGTTTTCCAATACTGGGTGTTGTCCGCCTCTCAGGCCACAAAAGTGCAGGGCACATTAACATTAATATGTTGGTACCAAGTGGAAATTAAAGAATATTAAGCAGCATGTTACATAAAGCTAAAAACTTATGAGATGAAGAAGTGCTTTTCCTGGCACAGGGAAAAATATCCACTTGTTAGCCTGTTAGCTTCAGGCTAACAAGTTCTGAGTCTGCTCTCGGACTTTGGTACACGAATGAATCCGATGAGGCCCTCAGCTTCAAAGTGGTTTCTTGACTTTGGCATTCTTCGTTGGACAGTCCGGCATGTACGGGAAGCGTAGAGGGCAGCGAGTAAGTACGACAGCTGGTCGAGTATATGGGTTTGAAGTACCAAATGGTGTCAGCCGGCGAGTGCACACGGCAATGATAAATCCCAAGGAAAAACGTGTCAGTGACTCACTAACTGCGCTGCTTAAAGCTAGGCTTTGTCACACAGTACTCAAGCGAGTTTTTAAACCTAGGGTTGTAATGCTTTCAGTATAAGGCTGGCAGTTTGTCTGCTAACATATAAAGGGCGAGAAGGCGGGAGAAGACGAAAGCTTTTGTCAGGGTTGGATTTAGAGTGCGGGCATACGGCTATTTTCCTGGAGGCAGTACATACCAGTTTAAACTCGATTTGTATCGAACTCGCAAACATACCAGTAGAAAATACTCAGCTGTTCATTTTGGGCAAGCACTAGCGCTGAGGGGGTTACATTTGTGCTGCCTCTTTTTTAAATTATGTAATCTCTGCCAGTTTTTATTGGCATATGTTTTACTGTGGCACTCTGTTTGAGGTGACTGGCTATCAACCTCCCAAATGGAAATCTAGCTTTGTCCATTAAATGTGGTAAATGCCTTGATGAAATCAATTTAAGTAATGATGTTCACTGTTCACTTTACTTTGACATCTTTGTGTGCTGTGAAAGAATTAGTTGATTTAACTTATTTAACAAGAAGTCCCTGTTAAATCTGGTATTTTTCAGACACACTGAGCCACTCTGTCACACACTCCTCCAGTATATTGTCATAGCAGTCCCTCAGTGACATTACATCTGTTAAAAACCATGTGTCACAATGTAAATATTAAATTGCTACTGCTTTATTCATGTGCTCCTGTCACGCAGACTAAACATGCGTTTCATTGAGAATTACAACAATTTAGTATCAGCACCCTGGAGCCCTAATAAACTCAGATGGTCACTGACAGTCATAGAAACAGTCATTTGATTATTCATGAGCCTTTCTCAAATTTAGAAAGCTAAATCTGGAGCCAAAACAGCCTCCGTGATCTGCCTCATCCAGACACACTGCGCATCCAGCACTTTCACTGCTCCTTACGTCTTATATAACTCCTCTGACATCACGCTTCTCATGTTGTAACCCATGTGTGACAAGTAGCTCACCTTCTACTCAGTACACCATGCACATACACAGATTTTATTTTGCATTTGCAAAGTGCATCTAGAACAAAAACGACTGTGCGTGGGTTCATGCTAGATTCCATCATAATAGATATCAACGGGAGGAGATAACAATCTAGTGAACAGATGAGAGAAGCAAAAAATTAGCAAGTCTGAATCTCACAGTGGCTCATATATGCAACAATATTTTTAGATCTAGTACGGATGCATATTGCACAACGTAGATGTGAAAAAACAGAGGAAAGCCCAGCTGAATCAACACAACAGATGAAACCAACAAACACTCACTTGTTACAGTGGGACATGTGCTCACAAATATATAAAGAACCAACAGAGAGTTTCTTTTTACCTGCCTGTGCAGATTTTCAGGAGTGCCAATTACGAAGGATCAACTACGCTGATAACACTGTCCCAGCATCCTCTGAGGAACGTGCAGCCTCTCAGATCAAAACAAGTCCCCGCACAGGTGAATTTCTTCATCAGCGGCAGCGTACACACACTCACACACTCACACTCTGAAAAGCCCTCTCCTGCATTTGCAAGACTGCATGAGGAGTATTGTGGGTGTGTGAGAGTGTGAGAGAGAGTGAGAGTAGGCAGGGGCAGAGTGTGCGCAGCAGTGGAGGGAACAGAGAATCAGTATTCTGAATGCACAGATGGAGACAGTGTGGAGGCAGTGACGTGGCTGGAATAATCACAGGTTGGCAAAGCGTCTGAAACATCTGGGACAGAGAAAGCTCCCCCTCAGTTTCTTTAAACACAGGGCACTTACTTGATGTAGCAGTCACGCCCCTCTCTATTGGTGCCCATGTCCCATCCATTGGGGGGTCCCTGTGAAGAACTCCAGGTCCCTGAAGGGGGTGGCCAGCCTGAGGATTTGGTCCTGTGGCTGCAGAGGAAGTAAAGCACAGATCGACTTTAGTCAAACTTACTTGCTTAACACCATCTGCAGTGTCCAGCTCACTGACGCTCAGTTAATCCATCTGGCCAGTGAGATATTCAAATCACAACAGGAGCACATAAGTTGTATAGCTGATATGAAGTGACTCAAACCTGATGAGAGAATGTCTGATTCCAGCGTGATGAACAATGTCCCATAGCCACAGTTCAGTCAGTGAATATAAATCAAATTAATTACGTAAGCTAGCCACACAGGCAGAGTTGTCATGCCTCACTCTTGTGCTTTGAGAGGCATGAAATTGGTTTTATTTCTACATGTCAGCAGATTCTTTATAAAAGCTGCCCGGAGGAATTCTCTTATAGAGTAGTTATTTGATTTGCTCAATGCCAAGATGATTTGATAAAGTTTATCAGAGACTAGCTAAGACCGCCACTGACGCAACAATTTATTGTAGCCTGTTGTATGTAAGACAGCACCCATCTAAATCTCAATTTCCGCTGATTTTACCAATGCACTTCTGCAAAATCATGTCCCTGTGCTACAAGTTGGCAGAGTTGAGGTATTCAGGAGAGCTGTAATTGGTTAAAATGTTTTCATCTGTCTTTTTGTCGGCACCACAACGCCACCCCCCCCACCCCACCCCCCTTCTTGTCTTCCCTTTATCTCTGTCTTTGTGTCTGCACACTGGTGATGCTATGAAAGCAGTGGCAGTAAGTTATGTCACTTCAAAGGCTTGTCTGCCGTGTAACAGGGCTCTTCGCATTCATTATTCAAAGCCCCTCTTTCCTTGCCTCTAAATGTTTCCCCAGTTACTGTACTGCTGATAATAAATTGTGTGCAGCGTGCTCGTATCTGTATGAGAGTGTGTGTTTGTGTGGGTGTGCCCATGAGCATGTCCGTCTGTATGAACACAAGTGCCCATTTCATGAGATATGAATAAAATATTGCCAGCTCATCAACAAAATATGGAAGCAGAGAGAAGGGTTACAAAATACCATAAAACTATTTAATGCAAACAGTTGGGCAGTTAGCAACAAAATAATGCAACCTAAACCAAAGTACAGTTCTGACGTCACCCTAAACTAATAAACAAAACACACCTAAGTGCTACTGGATGCATTAAATCATAATTAATTCATAGAAGAATAAGTAACGTAGCTGAAAATGGTGGGTTTTTTTTTTATGCACTACATTTTAAATTGGTCTCTAAGCACAGGAAGCAACCTGATTTCTTTCCCAATACAGTGGTGTGTTTGGGGGATATTAGTGTTTCCACATGGATATGGATTTATCTGACCTACAGTACATTAGCTGGGGGCAGGCCTCGATGGTGTATATTTAGAACACGTTCCCTGCAGCTAAAATGGTGTGTGTGGACACAACTGGATACTGTCTGGCACTTTGGGAGCCATATTCACCTCATTGATGACTCCTACTTGTACCCTCCATTTCAGCCCCTGGGATTAAGCTAACAGCCATGTTAACGCCTGCAGTGTGCGATGTCGCAGATTTTTAGTCGATAGTAAAAGAAGGTCAAAGAACTGTAGCACATGAATAATATTTTATATTTTCCCAGGATTACACCTTTAGCACTGATATTTTCTTACATTTCTCCAAAGGTCCACAACATCATAAAGCATTTTGTACTTACAGTTTCGGATGCTGTGCCTTCAAAATATGTTTCTGAACTGACAAATTGTTCCACAAAATCCATTTTCTGTCTCTCAGCCGCAATGTTTCTGTATTAACCACACAGTCACAGATGCTGTGATCTTTGATTTCTTTTGTCTGCAGGCGGGAGGTGCATTATGCCATTGAGTCGCAGCACTCACAGCTTAACAGAGAGACTGAAAAGGTTCACCCACTGGTGGACAGTGAAACTGATCTTCCCCAGCTAGCATTAATAAATGATGCCTGCACAGTCACATCGGACTAAGTAATCGAGCGCCAAGTGGGCAAGCCATGCTGCACAATTCATGAACAGGTTACCCAAGAGTCAGAGTGAGGACAATTAGAACAAGAAGCTGGAAGCAAAAGCAGGTTCCCAAAGGATTTTCTCGCAGGAAAAATTGCATTAAAATTACAAAATGCACGATGACTTTTTTGTATTTTGCACATCTGTTTAGACTGTGCTTACTTTACTATTTAGTAGCATCCAAAAAGTAATCTTTAAAAGGAATTAACAACAAAATGAAAAATAAAAAGGATTTATAGCTCATAAAAGTAATAATATAATCAATATAATGCCATAGCACTAAGCCTTTGCTTCCACAGTAACTAACAACGGGGTTTTTTAATCTAAATTTGAAGATTAAAACACATATTTCTTCATTTTGTGCATCTATCTTGATATCTTTATTAGGATGAACAGTGGCAATGGTCTGTCATCCAAATTTATCAGCAACTATAATTTGGAAGATATTACTTTAATTGTACTGTCTGAGACATGGGGAAAAGATCACTTTTCAGTCCTTCATAAAAATTGCATGAACAACGTGATCCTTGCTTTATCACAGTAGTTCACTTTCGCTTTCATCTCACTGAATACAAGCTAGATGCGAAGAAGCATCTTGGTGTCTCACGAAGGCTGAAATCCTGTTAATTTAGGGAGGACCTATGCATTATAGACAAGCCATAGCTAAGAAGAGCACATTACAACATAGACACTCAAGTTAGTTTGAATAATTAACAGCGACAATCTCTATGAGGGTGGGCTATATGAAACCATGCTCTGGTGCCACATTCCCATTTGCACTTGGTAGAAAAATTTAACTAACATTTATGTGCTGATTGCAAGAGGACGCTGCATTTTCTTCTTGTTCTTACGGCTTTCCCATCATACACTGGGTGAGGAAGAGGGGGGTATCTCCATGTCCAGAGAGCAATATTACTCCAATTTTTTCTTTGTATATGCCATCGTGAATGAAACATCACATTACTCATTACTCAGCCCGCTTGGTGTGTCTGGTTGAATAGTCTCATAGGATCTTAACAAGCTATTCTCTTATGTTTGAGCAACACTCAACACAGATTCTGCTGCATAAATACATACTCAAACACACACTTCATACAATCACACTGTCACGATTACATTACTGGGAGTTTTAAAGAAATTCAAAGACAGAATAACTTAAATCTTCATGGATTTCTTCAATCCACTGCATGCTGTGGGTCTGAAATCGGTGATGATCTCTGAGCCTGTCCACTATCTACATCATTACCGATCACTGAACACGTACTCAACTCTGCAAAAAGTTAAAAATAAAAAGGCACTTGTTCACTTTCCTTGTGTGACAGGGAGCGAAATGCTTCAAGCATGACTTGAGGCACATGGTGAAGAGGCCTTGACGCTACTTTCTAGGAGCTCTTGAGTTAAACAGAGACATTCATGCAGAGATAGACCACTAATGTGATTCTGTTTGGATATGAAATCCGTGGAGAGACAGCAGATGAGATGACCATCTCCTGGGAGGAGGCCCGGTAGTGGAGCAGAGAAGTGGCACAGACAGAGAGGAACCTCACTGATTAAAGGCCTCATATTTCTGCGCCTCTTTTAGACTGCCTCCGTCCTGTGGAAGACACAAACGCGCTGCCTTTTGTTTAAGAAAACATCTGCCCTCTGCTTGACTTCGTTAACCACCACCTTGGTTCTAATCCTGTGACCAGTATGGTAGCGCAGCGGAACGTATACTCAAATCTAGCCCAATCTGCTATTTATATTGTGTCTGCTATTTTTATGTCACTGTGAAAGTGAAGCTGACCATGCAGTTACACATAATTGCTCAGTCATTCTGCTGTTCTCGTCCATTTTGTGACTTAGACTTCACAGTTTTTTTGTCCACTTTACATTCTGTTTATTTGACATCAGAAAAGAAAACACTGTGTTTTCTTTGCATGCAAGAACCTACTTTCATATGAAGCAAACAGTGATGATGTAACATAGCAACATAACCAAATCAGACAGCCTAGGTGGCTAGAATTTGTACTTTGCCCTATATAGTGGCAGTATGCAGTAATGTTGAAATTTTCTACACAATGACACTTTCTTCAGAATGGGAGTGTCTATTTCCCCCATTATTCTAACTGAATACTGTATTTCTGTTTGTCTTTGGAAGTACTGATATTGTTGCCATGGGCAACCGCACAATCCTGAGCAGCTCTCTGGTGCCTCTATATAGAAAGGTTTTTGGTTAGTTAATCTCCTCTGGGTGGGAATAAAACAGCATCTGGGAAACTGCCCACCCACTATGATCCTCTTGCTATTTTACAGTGTGTGAGTGAGCCTCAGAGTCCCGCTGTCTAATTTACCTGTTAAACAACTAAACACCACTAACTCACACAAGAGCTACTATTCAAATGCTGGATACAACACTTACAACATAGGACATATAGTAAATAACAAATTTAAAAACTTAAAGTGCATGGCTGCATACACACACATTAAATTTGTCATTTAACCTTGTGTATAACGTCATTCATTTTATTTATAATTTTATATCTAGCTGTAAAAAAAAAAAAAAAAAGAGACACAAAACTAATGAAAGACGTTTGTGTCTTCATTATTATTTCATTTTTACACTGCATTGTCCCCAGGCCTCCTTTGCTCCATAGAACTCTGTGTAAAACATTAACCAAATATAGTCATGGACTTACCCTGTGGGCACTGAACTAGACTTGGATTCTCTCGCACCTCATTGTGCTACTCACGGCTTTTATGCTAAAAGCTCTAAAGGACAGAGCAAAATAAATGGTTGCCTGAGACCTCATCCGCCATCCAGCTGGCTCCCATTTCTGACCCTGAGCCATTTCTGATCCACTCTTCCCTGGGAGCTGCTGATTTGAACGGGTAAGTATGACAGATCTTTTGGTGTTTGTGTACACTGATGAACATTTAGGCTAATCAATTTGTGTCCAGACCAGTGATTTCCTGTGCAAAAAGTTTGCAGTTAAAACATGCCGAACAATGGATCGCATCATGGATTAAAAAAAACAAACAAGAAAAACAAACAATAAAACAAAAATCATACAGATAGGAATGAACGAAGCCGACAAGCAGCAGACCAATGTAATTTCATTCAATTGATCTTTCATATTATTTATGCAGAGGAAAAATCTTGCCAACACCTTCTAGAAACACATTTCCACTCACACATTTAATGGTCTATGTCAATCTTCTACATAAGGGAGATTAAAAAAACAAAACAGTTACATCATCATACAATAACACATTTTCTTTAATACATGCAACACAAGCATGTTTAGCAATCACCTACACATACACACATTTCAGCAACCGTACTGAGTCAGAGAATTGTGGTGATTGAGTGATAATTGGCACTTTCTACATAAATACATTATGTTCATGTTCATTATCGCCACACTGCCGTAGCCAACAAACCATATACAACCTCTACAGGATGTATGGAAAAGTGTAACAGCACTTCCAGCAAAGATCTACATACAAAGATCAAAACAGAGCAGCTAAAACAACTTCGGTCAAATGACTCAAACTTGCTTTTTTAAACACAAGAAGATGTGAGTTAGTTATCTTTCAATAACATCAAATCTGAAAATCTTTGCTAGAATCAAAGAGTGCAGAAAATGAGAGAAAGAGGCTGCTTTTGTTTCCGACAGCAGTCACATCTGGGGGCGTTGTGAGGCAGGAGGAAAAGACAAAGAGGGGAAATGTTCTCTTTCTTGTAGAGCTCTAAATATATACAGTGGGTTTCTCTGTAAAATGTTCTATCAACCTTAGCAGAAGAGCATCCTGCTGACTTTAATTCTTGCTGGCAGCTGAGAGGGAGAAAACAAAAAAAAACGCCACTGTAGCAGTGGTAACTCATAATCAGGGATAGCATTGTGTGGCGTTATTAACAGTGACAGGATGCAATGACGTTGGTGGTCCACTGGGAGCTGCATCATAAATGCTGCCATGGAGGGATACTAACTGGAAAACAACGGCCCTATCATCTGATGGAATCCCTGCTACCTGCCGGCTTTCCCACAGGAATGTTATCAAAAGGAGCTGTGATTTGCATACGACAGAAAAGAACTGAATACTGACTACGATATTATGTTCGAAGGCTACACAAGCTACAGTGAATGACACAATCCACACAATCTTTTGGTCCTGAATGAAAAGAAAACTACAAAAAAAAAAAATGCTAATGCAGTCTTGTTGATGACTCATAAATGAAATTAAATGCACTGAATGGGCATTCTTGTGACATATCCAGTATCTGATTTAATATTTCCCCTTTATGATCATGTGTTCCCAACACCAGTGGTCTGTAGTGTTCACAGTGGAGCCAAATCCCCTAGGAGGATTACTGTCCACTGGGGCAGATCAACTCAATCTAGCAGACCCAAGGGTGCATAAGGTAAGGTGCCTGCCCTGGCAATGAATGAATTCCTCGGGACTGTTAGTTTACAAATCATGAAGTCCCCATCACCTCTTGTAAAAAAAAAAATAAAATAAACAAACTGTATTTTCAATTCTCTCAAACACAACATTTTACAAAGTGAAGAACATACAAATAAACATGAAAACTGCAACGTGGTGGGTTTTTCTCCCAATTTCTAGTTTTTAACAGCAAGGTTTCAGCTTTTCTCTACATCAGCTGTAAATGTTCATCCTCCCGTTTTGGCCATAGGTATGTGAACCTGACCACTCATATTAAATGTCCACTTATATTTAATGTAATGGCCAATGACAGATCACACTCTGTTATTTATGTAAAGAGAATATCTTTATATCTCTCACCAAAATATGTTGTTTGAAAATGATTTACAACCCACAGTCCTTTGACTGATATGATTTAAAATCTGAGACAACTCGAGGGGGTGGGTGGGGGTTCATAGTGTTTCAGTATATGGAGGTTTCATGACATTACAAAACACTTAAACCAACAAACGATAAGCACTGTCTGCAGTATGATAAATTTATGAACTTACTGTAGATACAGACAGTTTAGATACATGAACCGCATCAGCTTCTGCATCCGCCCCCTCCTCTATCTACCCCACTTGCTCATTCATTTCACATCATACATGACTGCACAACTTGCTCTCTTGAGCAATCAATAACTCAGCATTTTTAATCACACTGCTCCACGTTACTCCCGTGTCACTCTCTCAATCATTGCCTTTCAACATAGGCATAGGCAAACACCCCTTCTAAAGAACAAGCAGGCACATCCACGGACAGGCAAATACACAGCAGCAACCATCGGACTCACCCTGACAGCTTTGGCATCTTCACAAAGCTGAACACATCCATGTGTGCTGCAGACTGCAGTCAAGGCTACAAATTCACCATCTACTTTTACTCCGGCCCCATTGTCCCACACTGTCTTTCGCAGCGGGGAATAAATAATTCAGAAAAAAAAGTGGAGCTTCCACAAGTCAGGTGGAGAGATTAGTCCTGTTGTCTGGGCTTCTGCATGGCTGAGTGATTGCTTGTCCTCGCCTCAGCAGCGCAAATCCACAGCCCATGGAAAAGGATCTGGCAGCGCAGCTTCCCCCGGTTACATCCTTCAAAGCATGCCTCTGTTAGCTGTGTTAAGCCACCTTCATTTAATTTCCATCGCGGTGGAATGATGTGCGGGAGCCACACAGTAACAACAGCTTTGGAGAGAGGCAGAGAGAGAGAGCCAGAGAGAGGGGCAGAGGCAGGGAGGGAGGGAGAGACAGGGGTGGTGATGGTGGTGGGAGATGAGAGTGGAGGAGAGAGGAAAGAGGAATGTGCAAGGATGGAGAGTGTGTGTGTGTGTGTGTGTGTGTGTGTGTGTGTGTGTGTGTGTGTGTGTGTGCGTGCGTGTGTGTGTGTGGGTATAGTAGCAAGGGCCACAAGAATTGCTACTAAAGGATGCAGCCAATTTCCAAGAATTCCCCAAAGGCTAGTCTCATCAATCCTCAGCCATGTGGTTTGTTTCCAGAAAGCATGAAATAGATGAAATGACAGAGGCACACTGCATACAAAAGCAACAGAGGAGCAATGAGAGCACCTGGAGAGACAGGAGGACCTAATGTGTCCCCTCCCCAGCTGAGGTCTCTGCCTCACAGCTGCACATTAGGATGCCCATACTGTACACTGCATTTGTTTTGACCTTTCAAAACAGTTCAGCTGCTAAATGCTCTCTCTCAATGGGACCATTCATGAGAGGCCTCCAAACATTTTAGCAATCCATCCAACACAAACAAACGCAAAGCTGATGCGGTGGTCTCAAACGCAGATCAGAATATACAGAATGGGAAATTGTTTTTTGTGATTAATCGATGTCCAGAGGGGAGAAGATGAGGGCTGTTGTGATTCATGGTGCTTCAAGTAGTCAGTTGCATATGAACAGATGCTTCAAGCATCTCATTTCCTCTGTGATATTTCTTTAGATGGAAATAAATCTCCATAAGTTTTCATATTTTACTCCATCTAATTCAAGAAGTAGGGCCATTTCAGTATATCCGGGAGTCTCCGTTTCACATCAGGGTTGATAAATGAGCAGGCGAGTCTTAAAACATTTAAACCAGAAATAATTTGGCAAAAGATAAGTCCAGCAACATCACATCTTAGCCCCATATCCAGATGAATAATCATCACGTGTCTATTATCCCAAAGAGGAAGGACCACCCTCCATAAATCAAACACCACAGATGAGTCACCTCTGTCGAAAACCGCCAAGTGACAATTAGCCTTGTCTCTGATCCAAGGAGGTTTGATACTTCCTCATGTGGCTCAGACAGTTTTAATAAAAGGGATTTCTCACAGTAAGACAGACAATTTACTCTGTAGTCCTGATCTGTGATGTGCCTGCACACAACTACGCGAGGGTAACATCAAATAGATTCTATAAAGGGCATCTGGTTCACTTGTTAAACTGTGTGTGTGAATACTTTTATTTACTGTAATATATAGATATAGCTCAAACAGTCATTAAACAGTGTAGGTTGTACAAACATGATTCTCTACTTGTTCATTTATACTATAGTAAAGGGTTAAAAGGAGATAATCCCCTATCTAGTTACATTCAGTTTGAATCTCTGCTGGGAGCTTGACAGAATAACAAACAGTCCAATCAATAAAAATGTCAGGGAGTAATGAATAAATAAATACAAATACACTGAATACAAATACTAGTTAAGGAATGTCAAGCTACGATTTGTAACTGCTTCCACAGTCAAGTAGCAACCATCCTATATTTAAATGCCACAACTTGTAAGGCTCTGCGGGGTGATTCAGTGTGCCTTTGCTGAGAGTGATATACGCAGTAAAGAATGTTGTCACTTCCACTCAGGGTCAGACTCAGATTTGTTTGCTGCCACAGAAAAGATGGCAGTAGATGGGGAAAAAGGTAAACCTCCTGATTGTTCTTGACAGATTTGATTGTTTTGTTTTTTTGTTTTTTACATAAAATCTCTGCATCTGTGAAGTCAGCTGATCCAATGTACAGTAAATCATTATGTTACAGATTCAGATTCGGAAACACAACAGGTTAGAGTGGTACAGGTTAGACATGCGAGGAAGCACTGATGAGCGAGAAGAACATGTCTGACAATTTGCTTCAAATGCAACCACAGTGTCCTGTGGCGGGAGGATTGAGAGACTCAGCGTATTCTGGACAGTTATGTTTGTCCATTTGGGCTTGTGGCCCAGAGGCCAACATGAGGGGCAGAGGATATTAGGGTCAGACAGAAGCGTGATCTAAGGAGACTATGGCTGAAGCTTTGACTGATAAAACCCTGCTGCCCTGCTGATCCCTAACTCTCCTCTCTCTGAGTCCCTTTTTAAAACAGCTGATTTCAGTCATTCTGGCACACTTGGCCACTTAAACCCCAGCAGTGCTTAAAGTCCTGCCTTTGGATCACGCCGTTTGACTTTGAAAGCTAAAATAAGGAGAGCATAAATTGCTAACCATGCTAGATAGCGAGGACATAAATGCATATTCAGTACTAAAGAACATCATAATCAGGAAATGGCCACAGAATGGGACTGGTTTCATATGAACTGCAGATTGTACAGCATTATAAACAAAACCGCGCAGTACAGTGATGTGACTCTGTAGCTTTTACTGCCCTTTGATCCCAACTTAGCATTAGTGGCCCCTGGACCTCATCCACATGTGTGTCAGTGGTCCCTACAGCGAACTGCCATCAGAAACCACACTTAACTGTCTCATCTGCTGCATTTTGTTTGTTTGTGTGTGTTTGTCAACATGTATCTGCCTATGAACCACCTCAGACCCTCAACTTTCCCAGTCTCTTAGTGCGACACTAATTACGCCTGTGCCACAGCTGATTTATTCCGTGAATTAAACAGCTTTTAAGAGGAAGTTTAAAGATCTGAACAGTGTTTTGCCATGAATATTCAGTGGTGTGAATAATTGGGATAAGAAGTGAAGTGTTCCCTGGCTGAGTCCTGTTACGCTTTGAAAAGATTATGGATTTGGTTTTCCAGTTTCACTACACCTGCTGATAAAGTTCAAAGTAATACTGGGACGCTGGAGCCTATTCTGTGTGGAGTGAATAACACGAAATAATGAGGATACTGCCAAGTTGCTGGAAACCAGTGTGCCTGGTTAATGCACAGGTTAATAAATGAACTCCTGTGGGTCATTGGCAGGTCATGTTTGGTCCATCCATTCATATTCTACATCTGCTGATCCTGTCCAGGGTCACTGCGGACTGAGGCCTTTCCCAGCATGCAGTGGGCAATTAGCCGGGTATGGACATTCGCCAGTCTATCACAGCTCTTCAAACTGTTCTCATTTTGTTATAAATCTTATGAACATTATTCCTCTTAGTACTAAGTCTGACTAATCTATATCTAACTTAATACAAAATTTGTTGCTTTAACAGAATACACCCACATAGGCCTTTTTTCACAGCAGACACTATGACTTGTGATGACAGGAAAAGTAAAGACACTATTATTCAATGGTGTCTCTGTTCCACTTGAAGCACCTATAATGGATATTTTTATAATAACAAAGTATCAATTAACCATATGAAAACATTGTGAAAGGGGTTGTGCGTAGTTTTCAAAAAATTATCAGAGAATTATCACTTGAATGTGCGGCTTTGCAGAACTTAATAATGAGTTTCAACTCATTTACTGTTTCGGTTCCCTCTCACTGCTCTCATAGCATCGTTTTCAGTCAGAGCAGGCAGCCGTTTTTTAAACTCACTGTACGCTTCCTGCTCAGCTCCAAACAGTTAGCAACTATCTGGCGAACATAGTTGAGCATTTATCAACTGAAGAGCCTGATATTTCCATCAGGGGTTGGCAGAGACCCAAAACAGAGATAAAAGAGAGTGACTACTGGACTTACATTCATCAGGTAGCCAGTGACACACTTCCAAATGTATGATAATGTTCTGCTGTAACTTCTGGAAGTGTACAATTTTGCAAATGTTTGCAAACAAGTTCACCATATCAACTTAAAAGGTAATCATATGTCAGTGTTGTGTTTGCAACCTGTTTCCGCTGCCCCCGCGAGACCAAAGGAATCAGTCATTGTAGATTTAAGTATCTCAGCAAACCGAGCAAGTGAGTGAGCATGCACACTAACTGGACCCTTGAACTGACACATCTAAATGGAATGCAGCCATTGCAGTTCTTAACTACAGCTGTGCCTTTCTACTATCACACGTCAAACTATGTCTGCAAATTGCAATGCTATAGATGTTTGATTACATCGAGCCTCCACAGTATAATCTATAGCCTTGCAATCGATGTTTTAGTGTAAAACTCTATATAACCATATAGTGCTTTCAGCATGCTACTGTCACTCAGGTGCAACGGCACAAAAGGAGGAGTTCTTGTGAAAGTTACAAACACCAATTATTTTGAAGAGAGATGTGAATCTCAAAAGGAAAACTTCACCGATCCCACAGGAACATACAATACATCATTACTGTGAGGAAGCAATAAAGAATAAGCTGGGCAACCTTCAGCTACCCGAACCACCACAACAACTAACACAATACAAACAAAATCTATTCCTCTGTTTTCCAAAAGCATTAATTGAGTCAGTCATTAATCCTCATCAGAATGACTGGTGTGATGCTGAAGTGAAAAGCTAAACTGTCTCTGTTACCCACTTATACATATATGGTGTTAGCAATCAAAAGTCTTACAATAACTACCGTCAGCGCAGAGATATGACAGTTGTGTGATTAGTAATCAGCCCTGACTGAATTATAAAGTTAGCACAGTACCAATCCACAGCACACTACTCACTGAATGACAGTGAAGATGCCGAGTTCATTGTCGTCTGGGTCCATTGCTGATGACATGTCTTTAATGCAGTACTTTCAGTTTCAGTTTTTCTTGTCCAGGCCTTTCAAGCCTCTTTCACTGATGTGTGCTCCCGTCCTTTCTCCTGACTCCAAAGTTTCTCCCTGCTTGATTTGGACTTTCCATAGGCAACTGAGCTTGTCTGACTAAGGCATTCAGTTATGATTACATACAGTGCCCCTGTCCAAGTGAGTGTCCAGTGCCCTGGGGGAGGAGACTGAGCTTGTCGCTTCTGCCTCAGTAATGAAATAACATCACATTCCGGGCCAGTGCATCAGAAAACACAGAGGGATCAATGCTGAACAGCTGGACTCCAATGGGTTGCTGTGCACGTTAAGGCTGCCTCAATGAACAAGGCTCTCATGAAAAATGTGTTCTGTTTGGATGAAATTCACCTGTGGTGTTTTCATATTTCAAATCAAGTCCACTGGTCATAGCAGGAGAGTTACAGCACATTTGAGTGTTTCCAGTTCGGGCAGTCAGTCACAGACATCAGTGTTTTATCATGATGGTATTATTTACAACATTTTCAGCACATAACCAAATTGCACTATCTCAAATATTAATCTGATTCCTGTATGAGGCATTTGGAAATGGCATGTGTTTTATCATCCATGAGAGCTTAAAAATTAAGCTTCAAACGTAATCCAACCTCTATCACTATATGCCTGCCAACTGTCACCCTTAACAGAGCCAAACCTTAGTCCTATACAAACCATGGAATTAGATCTTAACCTAAATGTTATTCAGTATCAGGTATTACTTTATTATAGATATTTTCATGTGTTTTTACACACATTTATTGTCAAATAATGCAGCTTGTCATACTATATTTTTAATCTAATAAATAAAGTATATTTTAGATCCACATTTTAGGCCTTTTAGTGCATTCTCCCATAAAGCCATGGCATTTTAACATCATGATAGTTTACGCTGGATTATGCCATGCAGACGCTTTCATGCATGAATGGCATACACAGTCTTCCATTAGTTATGAACTGAGGCACGTGTCTTTGCCTCTGCAAGCAAATGGAACTGCTTGCATAACACATCCGATGCCATGTACACACGGCAGTGTATAACAACTGAAAGTTCAGCTTCCTATATAACAACATTAAAATGTAACCAAACGTCTGAACATGTTTTTTCATCAAAGCCCTTCCTGTGATATGAAAATAGCACCGTGTTATTGTCTCAGTAATTTGTGCACTGCAAATTGTGCACACGCTTTTTCTCTTCATACGGTACCTGTGCATGACCGTATGGCCACAATGGAATGCTGTGTGAGGTTAAAGCAGACAAAATCAGACCTTTGAGATAAATACTGCCCATGAATCCATCCAATCATGTGGCCTTACATCTGCCCCTGGGCCTCAGCGCACTGCATCAGTGGCCTGTTTTTCCGTGACACACAGGCCACAGCACTTAGGGTGAATGTGCAAAGTGCAATCACCCTGCACATTGTACACGACTAAGAATCACATTAGCATGTTGTCTTGGGGTCACAACAGTGACGATTTAAGATGGTGATGATAGGCAGTGTGTGTTCTGAGACTCATCTGATTTAATGTGCTGTTCACTGTGTGTGGGTGGATGGCTCATTTATTTCCTTAGAACAATGTGAAGATGCATGCTTCCTTGCAAATTGCTCTGACAGCTTACATGACTGCAATACACAGTTATGAATTTCTGATTAATTAGTAAAATACACTTAAGGGTACGGGAAACTATCGCATCCCAATGCGCTAAAATAAGTAATAAATGGTAGCTCATACAAATAACCAAAAGAAAAAGTCTGCATGAAAAAGAAATGAAAATGCAGAGCAAGAAGATACAAGTTGATTTTCAGTCCATCAAAGCAGATTTGTGCCTCACATAATAACAGTGAAAGTGACTTTTCCATTACTTTATGGAGCAGAACAAACAGTAGATGCAGTCATTTGCATAAAATGATGAGAGTCGCTCCATGCAGAACAGGAATACTCATAATAATATAATAAGAGCTACTGCTTGGCCCTCACTAAAGGTTACAGATGTATTTGTAAGAGCCATCGAATGCATTCATTCCAATAATGTGATTTACACTATTTGGCCACAAATCTGAATAAGAATCATTATCTTTTTTGCCATCACAAAAGAATGCCAAATAGGTCATTAATCTTAATTAATTAAACAAGTTGGAAACGTATTAACAGAGTTGGACAAAGCCCTTGCTCTCATTAAAGTCTGAAAAGCGTTCTTTCTGTTTAAATCAAACATTAACATTAAAGTAGACTATTTAATGAGACTGTATTCATCATCATTCATCATTATATGTTCTTGGGTCAGTAAAATAGAACACTAACAAACCCAACAAGCATAAAAACAAGTCTCAGTAAGCTGTTAAATATCTTCGTACCATAGACAGGAAGTACACAGAAGTCAATCACAGTCAATGAGATCCCAGGATATCACATTCCTCAAATCAGATAGCCACTCTCGTGTCAACACACTACAGAAGCTCCTCCCTGCTGCCCTGGGAGGATAGGATTCACAGCATCCAGCAATTATCTGTAATGTGGGAGAAAAATCAATGTGCCCATGGAAAGCTGCTAAGGTCACCAAGCCGATGTTGTCACTTGAATCAGAAGCGCTGCGTTGCTGCAGGCTGGGCTCCAAGCCCATCAGTCAGCATCTGTGAGAACACGCATCATTTGTAATGCCGTGGATTACGATAACTATTAGCCTGACGATATGGAAGATAATTGGTTTTAGTATGTGCATCATGGTAGAATGGAAAATTATCACTGAATTCAGTCAGATGAAAACATCATTATAAATTCAAATCATTTCACACGACTTAGTTGATTTTGTTACTTTTTATACCTCAGTCCTGAAGAAACAATGTTTCTTTTTAACTGTGTTATTTTTTATAGTCATAGTTTAGTTTTAGTTTAGGTTTTATACGTCAGTACTAAAAAAAAATGTCAATTGTGTTTTTTTATAGTTGGAGTGACTAATAAAACTTGAACTTGAACTTAAAAGACAGAATTCACTGTCACACAATATATTGCACTAATAGATTAAATATCTTGAATTGTTTAAATGTATAATAAGGATGGGTCGGGGACGTGTTCCCACCCTAAATATCATAAATAGTTTATCTCTGTTGTCAATCATTTTGAAATTTGTAGGGAAAAAAAGAACTGAAAGTGCCTCAGACTCACCTCTGCTGCTCGTGGTTTTTGTCCAAATTAGTGCTAAGAAAAATTTCAATCTTGCCTGTAATGTCACTTTCCATGTCTTCTGTCTCAGGTAGATATTCACAACTGACGCTAATGGAGGGCTAACTTCAAGTGTGCCTTCTCTGAGGGTGAGAATATCCCGGCAGTACTGTAAGGGGAGGGGGAGGCCTCCTTGAAACATTGATAGTCTGGTGTAAATTCTATTAACGGCAAGGGGATATTGAGAAGAATGAAAAATCAATACCTTGTGGCCAGTAATGTTTGAAGGATCAGGCTGAGTGGAAATGTGAGATGGCATGGCCTTGCCCTGACGCAGAGACTTGCTTCTGTAAGTGGTTAATCAAGTGCTTGTCTGACATCTAGATTGCATTTTCCTCTCACCGTTCCTCCCATTTTTCTCCTTCACTGTAGAGAATATGTGCTATCAAATGTAAGAGATTGTAATCAGAGTATTATTAGCAGTCACCAATCTGATATAGCTGCACTCTGTTTAAGGGATTGAAGATTGTCTTTTGTCTTAAGGTTCTCAATTTTCACAAATGCATTCTGTTTCACTTCTGCACCAAATGCATCTACACTCGGGTGGCATACACATGAGCCATAGACGTGTTTGATTCTCAGACTGCACATCTCCACGAAATGATTTGGGGGTGGGGGTGGGGTTGGGAGGGGGGGTGGTTCTGTGATGACTCAGTGAGTTAAAAATTTTGCATCTTTGCTGTGTTAAAGTGAACCCTACCATTTTGTTGAGATGTTAACCAAAGAAAAGGAGACAGCACAATGATCCAATCACATTGTTCCACCTGCCTACATAACAGGCCTTTAGCTGCAAAATTCCTTTACAGCCACAGTTTTAGACAGCTCATAAGAATTATGTCTTAATATCTGCACTCTAATGGCAAATAAATATGGTGCCCCATTAGTTTTGATGCCCAACTAGGACAGATTCTATCTTTAATCTTTATTACTAAAGGTCCATAACACTATAATACCATGCACTAAATGTGTCCTTAACAGCGCACCAGCACAGACAAGTGACAGAAAGGAGGCACTGCATAAGATCAGGGCTAAGCTAAATTATGCTAATAATAGAATTCTCCTTCATTTACATTTTACAATTTTTCCATATAATAGTGACAGGATAGTATGTATTTCAAAAGAACTTGGTTATGCCAAGTTGCATAGTGGCTACACATGAGTTTGACTTCAAGAGTCTAGTGTATTTAAATTTAAAATGGTTGCAGTCTTACTTAAATATCATTGTTTTAATGACATTTCAGCATATTTCATATTTTCTTTTTGTTAGATTCAACTCTTATTTTGGGCAGCAAATTTGCATTTGTTGTATTAAATTACTTTGTTTAGTCCACAAAATGCAAACAAACTACACTGCAAACCATGGCCCCAAATGTGTTGAATTAATATATCTTTCACAGTAAGAAGATTGAAGACAAATTAACATGAATTACACAGGTATTGTTTTCAAATCCTGTATCTGTGAGCAAGAGCAACTTGCCCCCAAGACCTGATGGGCCCAAAAGGTTCATTGTGTGGCAATCGGTTTGTGGAAATATGAGTGACTGTAATTTTGACTGGAATATGGGAAAAATGCATTACTAAACCACACCACCTTTGCTATATTACCTGATTTTGAGGCCCTGTCTTGAAAAGGAGTTCTGTGTCAAAATCTGGTTTCACATTTTTTGGAACATGTATGGCGCATAATTTAATTTGTGTGAAATTACCACAGCAAGCCTGGAACAATGAAAAAAGCGGTGGAATGGGGTGGGGGGGTGGGGGTGGGGGTGGGGGTGGGGGTACTAGGAGCTGCTCGGTTTTTCTCTGGTGCCCCCAAGCAGAGTAATGTGGTCAACGCAAGTATCTCCAAATTAATCACTAGCTCTACACTTCATGCCTTCACTCAGTTGTTAGGAAACAATGTGTGCGTATTACTGCCATCTCGTGGCCATCAGTCTACTAGTCGATTTTTTCCCAAAAGGAGGAGTCAGTCGCCGAGCTCATGCCATGCTGACTCATCCACAGCTACACAGACAATCAGAGAGAGAGAGATTCCCATTCAGTGTCCTTCAAAAATGACCATGTTCTTGAGTAGAACCGCTCAAGTAGATACATGTACATACAAAATTAACTACAGTCTTGTATTTTCAGCCAAACGTAGTATTGTAGATGAACATTGTGACCATCATATTCTCAGGTCTGAGACTCACAGCACTAGAGAACTGACCTAATAAATCACTAAAATCAACCCCCCTGTACATCATCCTCAGAAACCTGTGTTGCTCCAGTGAGACAACAGTCTTAAAGAGCATTCCTGCCAGCAGGCTGCTCATTGTAATGCTCATTATATTTCTGCAGTGTACTGTTCAGTAAAGTGCAACTTGGAAAGCTGTTTAGCTGATCAAGGGACCAATCATCATTTAGAAATATGAATTACATTTATTATTGTGGAAAGCTTGTCAAGGCGGCACCTTCGGCTAGAAGTCTTAATGTAAATATCTGAAACCAAACCAAACTATTTTGTGAGGTATTCCAAAAGCCCACTTATACGTTGGACCTGTGTGGACCAAACATTTATACTGACAGCCTTTACAAGGTTGGTGGGTGTAAGCTCCCAAGGCTGCGCTCATACCACCGAGAAATGACAGAACGGGAAGTCTGATGGGAATCTGCTTGGACTCTTACTCCAAATCTCGGCACCACCAAATAAGTGAATCAAACGCAAGGCCGCCCTCTTATCACCACTTCCCCTGTCTGTTTGGTGGACTCTGGTATCTGATGAATCCTTATCGTGGCCATACAGTGCTGGTTCACATGTCATGTTATCACACAGGTCCCTTCCCCAGGCTTCCCACAGGAAGACTGTTCCCAGGGCACTACATTCGAAGTATCTCAACTGCCTTATGGTGAGGAAAAAATGCATTGTGGTCAAGAGAGGACTGTGAACATGGGCATGGTCTGTCCAGTGTTTCTATCATTATGAGGGTCTCATAGTTCTCCACTCAGGGTCATTTTAACATTTTTGGTTGAAAGTTTGTTCAATTTATCCCAGTTTTAAAAAAAAAAGTGCCAATTGTCATAAACTACCTACATTTATTCCACTTAAACTTTAACATCATTTTTGAACACAGCTTAGAAATGAAAATGAGATGTGGGGCAGAGGGCATTCTCATAATAACAGAGTAGGAATGGGACAGGATCTGCAAACAGCAATGGCGGATAACAAGCTCTCCCTCCTGGAGAATCTTTAGCTGGAAAAATGTGATTCGTTTCTACAGTACCCCAGCTCAAAAGTGTAAATAGTCTGATAGAACGGATTGCTGGAGATCCTGTGGAGGTACTATGGCGGATCATTTCCACATTTTCTGGAGTTGTCACTCTGTGGTCCCATTTTGGAGAAATATACACGGCACCCTAGAGGTAGTTTTTGGGTTGAAAATTAATTTTGATTTCAAAATATTGTATCTTTGTGATCTGGAGGGTCTTCAAGGTACAAAGAGAGACAGGTTTCTGATGAGAGCGTTGTTGGTTGCAGGTAAAAAGGGTTTGACTAGGAAATGGCTTAAGAAGGATACACCAACTGTAAATGAATGGATTGACTTGGTGCATAATATCTATATATAATATAAAATATATAATATTGGGCAGAACGAACAAGGAAAATCAATGAAGCGGATATTCTTTTGTATAAAGACATAACTTTTGTTAATTTAAGGATGTAACCTCCCCTGGTTCTGTTCTGTTCTGTTTCGTTGTGTGTTTTGTTTGAGAGTGTGAATTAAGGCTGTTGGGCTGCCTCATAAAAGTGTGTGTTTTAAATGTGAAGAAAACCAACAAAAAGTAAATTACAAAAAACTTTAACATCATTTTAATCAACACTGGCCCAGTTACCCTAAAACTGATCATGCCATTTAACCAGATTACAAAAAGCAGCAGCATTATACAGTATATACAGTACGATTGGTGTCCTAGACATAATAAGCTTCATTCTCACAATAAAAATCTCACACTAAATCTAAGATCTAGTTTGGAATGTCATGTTTTGAGTGTAAAACGAGTATTGATTTGAAGTGGCAAGATTTCAGTTTTAAAGAGGTTAGTAAGTAGTGCTGTAGGCATACTAGAATATGTTATTTATTTATTTTGTAGATCATTGTTTGTTTTGGTGTTTGTGGTACATTAACATGCATTTTGTGTTTTTTAAGAATCTTAATTAAAACCACGAGAGGAGGAAGTACTGAGTCAGAGTAAGTGGGAGGTGGAGGGGGTGACAGGGGACACCAGGCGCGTATTTCATAATACCAGGCATGAGGACGCGCAGGGGACCTGCTGCTGCTGCTGCTGCTGCTGCTGCTGCTGCTGCTGCTGTTGCTGCTGGTGCTGGTGCTGCTGTGAAACGCAGCCGCTCCTTCGTTCCGTTTGGATTTGTGGCAGAGAGATGATTCTTCTTCTACACCTTTTTATCCATTACCTAACCCGCTAAAAGAGACATGTCCGCTCAAGGACTGCTAAGCAGCGTTTTCTCGTGCTCTCTAAGCCCCAAAACTATTTCCAAGCGGAGACTGAGGCAGACCAGGAGCTTGGACCCGGCGTTGATGCGACATTATGGTACCGAAGCTGAGGAGACATCGTATAAGGTCAGTGACCTGGCGGCTTCATAAGGCAGGTGATGCAACCTGTTTTCACATTTGATAGCCTGAAATGCCAGACAGCACCCACAAACCATTTTTTTTCTCAGCGTAACCGGGCTGGACTGGCGTTGTTGGCGTTGAATGATATTGATGATGATGACTGAGATGACAGCTAAATAGCAATAAGAGTTTTAATGAACCGAGGGATGGCAAGTATCTTAAAACTTGGCACTGTGTTCGTTTTGTTTTTTATTGCTGTTATATTTCCTCGCACTTCTTATAGCTCAGGAGCGAACAGGAGCTGAGCGCACATCTCGTACAGACTTTCCAAATTCCGGAAGTGTCTGGAATGACCTTAAGGATGATGTAGCCAAGTAGCGACAGGACTGTCGATATTTTCCTTCGATCATTAATGAACACGTTTTGAAACTTGCTCGCTTCACATTTTTTACATTCTATAATTATTTAATTTTCTCAAATTGGAAAAAAAAAATCTAAAGGAAACAGGTTTCTCACACTATTGCAACATCACCAAGTGTATGACTAACAGGACACACACATTAACTTTATGTGTGGACCTTTGATGTACTAAAGTTTTGTTGCTGCGTCACTGGACACAAAAAAGTGATTCAACTCATTCCTTTATAGCTGAAATGATGTCAGCAGAAGCCTTTGCTTGTGCTAACTTGCTGATGTCTGTTGACATAGATTTAACTAGAAAACCCTGTGGTATTTGGTAAGTGTTTCTCACCCAAAAGAAAAAAAGGCTCCTTTTTTGAAATAGTAATACAAGCTTTAAGAGGGGGGGTTCTGGAAAAAAAGTGTGTAAGTGGTTTGTGATGGTTGTTAAATAATTTCACATGTTGTATTAAGTTTGAAACTTGACAGCGGCACAAACATGGAAAAGTTATCAAGTATGTGCGTTATGGATCTGTGCATTGCCCTTTACAGGACCATTTCTCCTAAGTAACTGCTTATGAGCCTGAAAACCTAAATTTTCATATATCTCCATTTAAAGTGAGGCTTTAACTTTTATTTTGTCATTTAAAAATGAAAAAATCTCCTCATGGTTGAGATTTATTCATATATTATCTATGAGTATCCCCAAACATGAATGTATTGCCACACCACTTAAAGCAGTGCAAGCATTATTCTGAGGAAAAGCACTGGTATTCTAGTTATAGTAGCAAAACAAATTACCTTTGTTATTACTGCATGTTCTGGCCTGTACACATGAAAAACGATTACTGTGTCCATGGCGTTCATCTTCCTGAGAAGGTTTCTCACTATATCATTTAATTAGCAGAAAAGAAGGGGAAAATGTTTTAACACATGCTAAATTACAATGGCCATTTGCATGTCTTTTTTTGTTTGAGATAAATCTATTCTAGATTTATAGTGTTTAGCAGTGTCACATGTTCATAATTTGAGCCAATCTCTACTGCTGCACTTAAGATGGTCCCCATGGTAACACTGTTTGTTTAGTATAATGGAAATGTATTACAGATGTGACATTACAATAGGCTTGTAATGAATACCAGGTATCTGGTCTCTCTTTCAGTCATCAACAAGAACCCACATCCTACAGCCAGAGCACTTAGAAATGTAATCACAGTAAATCTGAATGAAGCTGATTAATATAGGAGACAGCTCTGTGTCACAGAGGATATTTAATGTGATTTATCACTTTAGGGAGTGCTTGCGTGCTGCCTGCACTGCTATGCTCAGCACTACAGCCTAGTTTTTGCCAAGCATTGTAAAGCTGAAAAAAATGTAACCACCCACCAGTTGAGCTGAAGTCTTTGGTGGGAGATCTTTCCTGGAGACTCACATGACCATGCTGTCGGCTTACACTGACAGTAAGTAAATGCCTTATTCTATGCAAACCTCACTCCTGCTGCACATGCACCCAATAGCAGCCCTAGCTCTACAAGAATCACCTTTCATGAGATGCACAATATGTTGTGCAACTCATGCCATCCAGGCTTCGGTGCCAGAGCTAGCCAACGGTGAGTTAATAATGGGTATAATCAGTGAAAATGTAGCATTGCAATGTGTTTAGTCATTCTAAGTGTATGTGTATGTGTATGATGTATATGATTCATATAATCAGGAATTGGTAACTCACTGTAACATGATACTGGCAAGAAAACACACCCTTTCCCCTTGTTTGAAAAGGAGTGTCAGAGTTGTATTTTTGATCCATGTTATAAATGACCTTGTGTTTTCCATGGGCTGAATGTCACTGTGCTCTATTAGAGGTGTACTCACCCAGGGTCCCAGTAGTCTGAGCTGAGATGAAAAGCAGAGACATCTGGTTTACATGAAGAAAGCCTCAACTCTTATTTCTCACAGTACAGCAGCATGACCTGATCCTTGGCTACAGTCCCTCAGGCACATATTTCTTCCCACAGGAGACTGTCCGTTTGTATGGCATGGAGCTAAACCTGCTGGCTTGCAACTGCAGCACCACAGCATCCAGTTTGTGTCTGATTCGAGTAAACAGACACAGTGGGTTAGATATAAACACAGATGTAAAATCATTGTCTCACATGGAATGGTTCAAATCTACCTTTCAAGTACCTTTGTATCATTACATAACTGACATACAGTATATGATCTGCTTAGTGTAAGACCAATGGTATTCCCAGCCTCAATAGCTGGATACTTACACTGACTAACTAAATTCAGTTCTAAGTCTCTGTGAAAATACAGTATGTGTCTCTAGTAAGAAAACTGGTGACATAATGTGGTGTAAAATGAGTTAAACTGAATCTAAATCAGATGATGGAAGAAAGGTATATGAACAGATTGGAGCTTGGTTATTATTTAGATAAAGTGTGTGTCTTTACTCTCCCCCAGTTCTCCTCTATATGTATCACACTCAGAAGTGCAGCAATATATTTGATCTGCATGGATCTCCTGTGCAAGTCAGTTACTGTTTAATATGACTGTGGTGGATCATTACGTGCCTAGCATTGGTTAAGGTCATGTCTCATATTAATTTAAGCTGATTTTGCCTTTCATTTCAGGCTGTTATTAAGCTAGCCTCTGGATATGACGGCCTTGGTTAGATATTGGAAAATATTGCCTTTGCTTAAGTTCTGTCTGTAAGAACCCAACTTCTTAACTGTCATTCAGTGCCTTTCTGCAGTCTGCTTTAATAGTGTCCACATGAAATCGTGCCTTTGGGAGACGCTGCCTTTGAAGGGGCCGCAGGCAGTGTGTAATGTAATCTTCATTCATTTGATATAATGCAAAAACACTTTAGAGAAATGCTTTAGAGGGTCACTTTAAACAGCCAGATCAGATATGCAACTATAAAATGCTGTATATCTCCAATTGCTCGGGTTTCTCTTAGGAAGCTAGTAAACTGCAGGAACTTATAAAGCCTTTAGAGGGAGTCATTCATCATTCTGATGTAGTGATGTAGTGGCTAAATGAGGACATCTATCACTGAGACAAAGATTAAGCGTTGACTTTAAGTAGTATCCAAACATGTGTGCACAAATCTTGTGTCAAGCAAAATGCTTTAAGTTTCGTGTATGTACACATTTCTCCTGTTACTGTTAATTTATTTATAGGACTGCAGTTTTGTTTTTGTACATGTCAACCACATATTTTAAACTCTATATTATTCTTTTCGTCATTACCTTTATTTCAGGCTGGAGGAGGCTGAATGTGTGGTCCTGTTGTGGATGGGATGATTGTGCTTTATTTTTACCTGCATGTCAGCTTTTCTCTGGGCATCAGAATCTTAACCCATGCAGGGGTTTGTTGATTCTTTGTTTATTCTATATCATTTAGGAAATATACCTATACAATAACATTCTAAATGAACATGCCAGTAATCAAAGTGGCCAGCTTTATTCGGAAATAGAACTATCTGTAATATTAAATTTCAAACTGAAAATCCATAATGTGTCATGAAACACAGGGAGAGAAAAGTTTCAGAGCACTGTGTGTTGTAGTGTTTAGATGGAGAGTCTTTTGCATTCCTCTGAGCTCCATGGAGGAGAGATGGCCTGAAGGAGAGAGAGCTTGCAGGAAACTGAAAACTGTGCTCTGTTACAAAGCCGCTTAAATCCCACAAAATGAAAATAACTTTTTTAAATGCAAAAAGGAAATACATTTCAATTAAAATTCAGCTTCTTTACAGAAAATGTAAGAGTTGGAGACAAGTCTATTTGTGCCCCCCTCTTTTACTATCCTATTTTCAGTAATAATAAAGCTGGAAAAGTGAAAAAGCAACAACAGCACTGAAAGCAGGGCTCCAATTACAGTTTGTAAAGACAGAGTCTAATATAAAATATTTTCAGCTTAAGTAATTCACCAAAATATCCCTGCGAATGTGCTCTCAAGCACTGATAGCTGATAGTGAAGTCTTTCAAAGGAACAATCGACTTCACTGTTGAGCTTTACTGTTTTCAGGCATTACTAAAGATACTGTGCAGCCTAAAGTGTTCTCAAAGTGAATGAGGATTTCTCCACCCAGCATCACGTTCAAAATGGTTAGTTTCTGTCTGACATGCTGCTTCCTGTTTATCATCACCCTGTGTAGCACTAACAACCTCATTCCAGCGGTCCAGGAAGCAAAAGCCACACAAAGCTTCTCCAGGATACCTCAGACATAATCTATAACAGAAACACATGAGAAAGACATGATTTTTTCTCAAATGATTCTCTACAACTGAAGATACAAGATCTTTGATTGAGGTTACTTTCAGCTACTAGCGCTCTAAAGCATCCAATATACAACCTCCTTGCGGAGAAGTGATGGCGGTGTGACTTCTATTATAGTTCTGGTACACATCAGTCAATCTGCTGCCACATTGACTACCATGGTCAACATACACACTTAATTTGCCTGATAACACCTCAGGACTGTGTTAAGACTCATATATGCTCAACATATACAGATACAGATGGAGCCTTTTGTCAGTATTCTGTGTTCATATTTGTCAGTTTTGTGCACATTTTCTGAAAACGATTAGAAAGAGTAGTACTGCTGGAAATCAGGGGGGCAGTGTAGCCAGTAGTTCAAACAAAACATGACCATAGGCAAGATATGGGTATCACAATATACCGGTATTGACAGTAACCCTGATAATTAAAAAATGAAATATTGATATTGTGTTAATAATATACAGTACTAGTCAAAAGTTTGGACACATCTTCCCATTCACTTGAAATTAGAAAGAGCATCCAAACTTTTGACTGTTACTGCTCCAGACACCAGGCTGAAAGAGAGGATTAAGCTTTGACCTGATAATCAATAAAATATACATATTTTGGATAGATTCCATAACTATGGTGCTGAATTTAGAGGTCTTTCTTGTTTGTTTGTTTGTTTATTTATTGTGCTGACAAAATTCACGCCTTTGCCTTGTTTCTCCATAGCAACGGTGGCCGCTGAGGCTTATGGGTATTGTAGTATTTACAGTGATCATCCGCCCCTCCACCTGACAATTTTTTTTTAGGGTTAGGGTTTCATCTTTATTTCTTCTTTTTTTTATAAACTGCGTTGAGCGAAACTTTAGGGACGATCCTTACAGTTCTACCACCTTACTGAACTACATCAGTCGAGAAACTGATTTTTTGCATGAATACCCGCACGTATCGGTGATTACAGGTAAGGACCAGGGGCAGCTCCTCCTCGCCTCCTCAGATGGGTTCCTCTTAATAACTTATTCCCTGGCACAGAGCAGAGGCCCCTCCTGTCAAACCCTCCCTGTCAGTGGCACTGTTATTCATGAGGATAGCGTCTCAATGTGATGTAGAGTCAAATCTGTCCCTGAACTTGTTGCACGTGTAGGTGCACGTCGTGAGCCCTGGACTCAAAGACAGTAGCTAGTAGTATGTGGGCTGTATATATCTGGGGCGTTTCATCTGAGGTCAAATGGCGTCGGTTAATTTGATATTAAGTTGCTGAGTGTTTTGGGTCTAAGAAGTAATGTCTCGTCCGTGGCGATCAGTCTTTCTCCAACGGAGCAACACCCATCTTGTGAGTAGCTGCTGTTTCTGAAAGTTTCCTAGCTTCACAAAAGAGGAGGAAATATTTAGTTATCTTCCACAGAGACGTGACTTAACGTTAACACAGGACAAAGTATATGTTAGTTTAGCCAGACGTTAAAGAAATATCCCAAAAGGTGTGTAGGAATGAAAAGTTTAAAACCTCTTACATTAGAGTGTTGTGTTACAGTAATTTTTTATTGTGAGTATTGCAATTTTATTGAAACCCCACCCAGGGCAGCTCCTCAGGCTAGTACTATATTGCTGTGCCTGCTCTGTATTTTTTTTTTTTTAATTCTATAATGTTGTAAAAATGTATAATAGTGATTTACTAATTAGAAGAAAGATAACCTTGAAAGCAGAGGAAAAATAGGATGTTAGATGCATATCCTTGCTTGCCAAACAGTCTGGGGTGGACTCTGTAGAGCCCATTTATTTATTTATTTATTTATACGACAGGATATGAGTAATTGAATGACTTTGTGTTTGTACTGGTAGCTCGTGTTATTTTTGTTTTGTCAGCACTTACTTAAACATACAGTTTTGAAAGCAAATTCATTATTTTTGATAATGAATTGAATTACATTTTCTTTAGAAGTCTAAACTAACGAATAATGTGGACGGAGTGTGAGGGCTGTTGTGGAAAACTTCCCATAATGCCCCATTGAAAGGCTTCCTGAACACTGAGGAGTATCCATCACCTCACTGGTTCTAGTTCAAATGTGGTTGATTAGTGCAATCTGAACTTTCAATCTCGTTATATTGTATGAACTACCTTGCACATTTCCTCTCATTGTATTCCGGGGAGCGCAAACAAAAGGAGGCTTTGAATTAAAAATAAAGCTCTGGTGCACAGCCGAGGAAAGTGCACCATGGTTTGTATTCACTTAAACAGGAGAGGGTTTACATGAATTATCTAAATATAATGCTGAACATTATAGTAATTATTGTTGTTGATGTATTTTAAGGAATGCTTGCTTTATTGCTGGCGTTGTTGTATCAGTATATAAATGAACAAATAACAAAAATAACTAAACTGATCATTAATACTAATATCAAAATTGGCAAAGTAGCTTTTATTCACCAGCATCTAGTTCATATGTCAATAGGCAGCAAAAAGAAGTTTAATTTAAGGCATTGTTAGGTTTCTTTCTGTAAAGATGATTAATGTTGTTCTAGAGAGGCAGTCAGGGCAAATGTATTTCCATTTTAAGATTATAAAGTATTGACTTTGTTACTGACAGCTGTGATCATGAGCTCAGTGAGATAAGAAACAGTAACTTCATCCAGCTTTGACAATAACTGTTTCTGTAACAACTGGGTTCATTAATTTGTGTATTTCTTTCTTCACTTATTCATCTCCTGACAATTATAATAATAAGAAATGGTGGGTTAGTGAGTTGCAATAATTTACCATGTGATTGGATAGTGGACACAATACACTCGGGCCTGTTTCTGGTGATGGAATAGCTAAAGGGGCATTTTGCATTAAAATGCTGTTCACAGTACTTGGAATTCCAAGGAGAAAATAATAAACTTTGGTTTGAGGACATCAATTTGCTGACGGAGAGAAACTGTGGGAACTTGGTTCACCATCATATCAGATAGGAAGAAAGTTTCCACTCCCATATAGTCACACCAGAGGAATGTCTGACCAAAATGAGTAGATAACAGCAAACATTACTCGCTCTTTGCATTTAATGTAATTTGCAATATGAAAAGTGGCAATGGAACCCAGTTTCTTCTTTTGTCTTCCTCTGTGCTTACATATATACTACACTTATGTGAGTTGATCATCTGTTGCCATTCAAAAGTTACATGAGGGGATAACAGAATACAGTTTATTTATGCTCTGTGTGCTCTCCCAGATCTGTGTTGGTTTCCGTCACTGGTTCACTTTATTTATTTGCAGAATTGTGAGCCAATGTCTGAGTAAACCTGTTGAATACTTCATAGTAATGTCGACATCTGACATGCAACAGATCAAAATCAATAAGTAACAGATAACTGACCGGTACCTGGACTACTATTCAAAATGTAACAATTCAGAAAGGCTGCCATTGTGTGTCTAAACCCATTCTGACAACTTGACAATTTGTCAGGCAAAAAATTGTAAAGATTTCCTGCTGGTCTTTGTCTTACGTGACAGTAAATTGAGTATCCTCGGGTGTATCCTCTTGCTTATAATGCGCTATTTCTACTGTAAATCACGTCTTTGTGCAGCGACGGCATAACTCTCTTGCTGACAGTACTGATAGTAGACATCATTTGCAGATCCATGGCATATTATTTCCCACCCGTGTATAGGCAAACTGGGAACAGGCTAATGACCACTGCCTTTGTACAGTAAGCAAATAGCCAAAGAAAATACAGACTACTACGTGTTTTTGGTTTTTGGACCCCACTGTATGTTTGTCATCACATTCTCTGTACATAATTCTACTGTACTATATGTGTACCAGAAAAAAGTGTTCTACTGTAGCACAGTCCTAATTCTGATTTAATGGGAATGAGCCACTTGAGTATAAGCCTTATCCTGATAATGAGTTACTAAGCCTCTTTGGAACATGGCTCATATGATTGGCCTGACTGTGCTGGATCAAAGCACTGTAATCTCCAGCATGGAGATGCTCAAAGGTTGAGGATTTCAGATCAGATTATTTGCACTGTCATTAGTACAGTGCTAAACCCACAGAACGGCTCATCTGTTTGCTGATGAAGTATTGTTTATGATTTTTTTTTTTTTAAATTGTGCACCCCAATTATTATATGTCTTTATTTAAACTCGAAAACTCATTTTTAATTGATGTCAAGCAGATACAAAATAATAAATGCACGAGTCAAAAAAAGAACATCTACTAAAACAAACATATAAATACAATTACCGTATAATGTAAAAGCAATTCATCAATTAAAACAGGTGCAAACATAAGTTGAAAGGTTAAAGATTATGAATTCAAAATAACCAAGAGGTACCAACAAATTCAATTTGAAATTGTTTTGTAGTGAGTTCCAGGCAGATGGTGCAAAGAAACCAATTATATGCGGCATCAAGCACGTCTACACAATCAGTACTCTTGCTGCTTTCTTTGATAAGACAACCGGTCCATTTCCACTGTTGGTTTTGAAAAGTTCTTAGAAATACTCCCTTACTGGGACACAGTTCGGACAAGCTCTGCCATGCAGTGTTCCTAATGTCAACACCTCACAGTTCTCGCTTCCACGATCAGAAAAACACATAGACTATGTGTTACACTACGGAAAACGTACAGTACAAATATTGCATGCTAACATCAGGAAGTTAATAGTATTTGGACATCTCTGAAAACAAACTGTCAGTTTGTCATGGAAAACAGAACATGATTAATGAATTCACTTTCAGCTGACAAGTGAAGCAGAGATATCTGTCAGTTCGTGCATGCTGGGGGTCTGTAGAGAGCGTGGCTGGTCATTAACTTAAAATGTGAAAGCAATGATAGATGTATCTGATGTGTGTATGTGTTTGGGTGTGTGTGTCCTCAGGGTGACTTCACCTGGAACAGCGTGTCAGGACGCAGCGTTGGCCTGAAGCCCGTCCCCTTGCAAAGCCTCTCAGAGCTGGAGAGGGTTCGTCTCCAGGATGTGGCCTTCAGGCGACTGCTTCGGGATCATGACCTGGGCTGCCACATCACCATCCCTAAATGTATTAAAGTATACACACAAACACATACACAGTGGGGTCCAAAAGACTCTTGGACCCCACTCTGTGTACACCTAAATCCCCTTTTTATCTACCAAGTTGCTATTTTTCTCGCAGGCAAAAGCTTGTCACAGCATGTTTTATAAAACACTTAACAAAAAAAACACATTCTGCCTGATTGATTTCGTACTCCTGCATTTTTGTCTTGGCTCTTTCTGCACAGTTTGCCTGTGTTTGTTAGCTCCTCTGAATTATGTAACAGTTTAGGAAGTGAGCCCGACAAGAGCAGGTGGAACAAGCAAGAAAATGAGCATATAAACTTATTAAGTTTTTATTTAACTGTGACACCTCTGCCTCTTTTCAGGCCACAAGCACAAGAAGTCACTTAGGAAGAAGTTGGACTCATTATCGAAAGAGAAGAGTAAAGATAAAGGTAATGTGGGTTTAAATATACTTTTAATTGGAGCCATCTACAGTATGTTAAATTGGAGGGTAGTATTACTCTAATTTGCCTTTTTCAGTTCCCTATTACAGCATGATATTATAGCAGTAAAGAGGAAATCCCTCTTTACTGCTATAATATCAAGCTGTAATAGTGCACACCCTTATAAATTGTCTTTAGATAAGAAAATTCGACTCAGTCAAATTTCCATACTAGTGAAGATAAACACGGCTCTCTTAGTTCTGTGGAAGAGCCACTGAGTGCTGTCAGACTTTTATTCACCCCTCAGTTTCCAGCCTAGTCAGCCTCTGACACTTGAAAAGACACTCTGTGATCCTTTTGGCTGAAGCTGTATAGACTCACTGAAGCGGACATCCTCAGCTGTTTATACCCACGGAGCACTGAGTGATCAGAATCTCTACAGTGCGGTAAAGAAGTCTCAAAGGGAGCCGTGCTCTTCAGCCACCACACTGCCACGCCCGCTGCAGCAGCCTGGCAGGAAAGTGATGTTCTCTGTCAGACAGGCAGTCGAGGGAAATAACGAAAACAATCTTAAGTGGTGGCTCATTCATTACAGCCTGTCCTCCGGCACGGCCAGCCCCCTCTTTCCTCTTTTTCCGCTTTTGTTTACAAAGGCGTTTCAGAAAGTATGTGCTGCCTGACTCTGAATATAGAGTGTGCACTTCAGAACACTGCTCTTGGTATTTCTCTAGTCATATTTATGTTGAACAGCATTTATTTAAAAGTATAAAATATAAAGAATGGATGAACAGACGATACTACTAGACAATACTAGATCCAAACCGTAAAATATATACAGTATATTCTACACACACACACACACACACACACACACACACACACACATATATACATATATAATACAATACAGTATATAATATGCTGACATGGCATCTATAGAGTATTTTAACATTTCCCATTTGACTTGGAGCCAACAAGATGAACTTTTTAGTCTGTCTCACCCTTCCCCCTCACACAGAGACTATGCCCCAGGCGTTTGGCATACTGCTGTCGCAGGTCATTTCCAACGACCGCACACACAAGCAGCGGCACGATCCCCCGCGGGAGGAACACAGTGACCCCACTGAACTGATGTTATCCTTCCTTCACCTCACCTCCAGCCTCAAAAGGCCTCACAAAGATCTCTCCAGCAGCACTTCGTCTCTCAGCTCCACGTCTGAGACCCCTAATGAATCGCCTCATCCGAGCACGCCGGACACAGCCCCAAGGACTCGCAGGAGGGTAGGCATGTCTGTCAATAAACCCTCACAGGCTGTTGTAGCGTAACCGAGACTCTGTCTGATTAGACTTGCACGGTAGATTTCTCTGGGAATTCTTAACATTTTTGGATAATCACTCATCGGGTGAATGATGCAGGCATTAAATGGCTGCACCCTGTTGTATCACTCACAACAGTCACCGTATGTATGGTTGTCACCCATCTGCTTGACAGGGTGGAGTGTCTGTGGATTGCATCACTGACCTTGACGATAACCAGTCTCGGCTCTTGGAGGCCCTCCAGCTGTCGTTGCCAGAAGAGGCAGCTGGCAAGAGGAAGAAGCGCCATGACAAAAAGCTCAGCCTTAACCCTATTTACAGACAGGTGCCCAGGGTGGTGGATCTGTGCTGCCAGCACCTGGAAAAATACGGTACTCGTCATTAAAGAACACTCAATGAACACTAGTACTAACAGTGCATCATAGAAATGTACCGCATATCTCTGTGGAAACTAAGAATTCAATAACACATGCAGTTTGGTCTTCGCCTTGTAAATCACACAATTTGAATGTCTTTGAGGCTGAATGTTAGCCACAGTATTGGCACTAAGAGAGCATCTTTGTCTTTGCTTAGGCCTACAGACGGTTGGAATTTTCCGTGTTGGGAGTTCCAAGAAGCGAGTGCGCCAGGTAAGATTTCAGCTGGTTAGCTTTAAAACACCCTGCCCTGAATAAATTGTATCAACCATCAGCAACATTTTTGCTGCATTGACTGCCTCAATATTTCATCCAGCTTCGCGAGGAGTTCGACCAGGGATGGGAGGTACACTTGGACGAGGAGCACAGTGTCCATGATGTAGCTGCATTGTTGAAAGAATTCCTCAGAGACATGCCTGATCCACTGCTGACAAGAGAGCTCTACACAGCCTTCATCAACACATTGTGTGAGGAAAAAACACATACTGGATATACACGCACACAAAAACAACTCACTTTACTCGCTTGCTGTCTGATTCATTTGAGACTGATGTCAACTGTTTGGATTGTTTGTTTTTATTTTTTCTCTACAGTGCTGGATCATTCAGAGCAAGAGAGCGCCATCCAGCTCCTGATATTTTTGCTTCCTCCCTGTAACAGTGACACACTGCAGCGTCTCCTCTGCTTGTTGTCCACTGTGGCTGCACACGCTGAAGACAGCCTGGATAATGAGGGACAGGAGGTAAAGAAACTGGACATGCCCTGCTCTTATGGCAGTGGAAAGTGCAAGCAGCAATCTGCTTTTTTTGTGGTCTGAGTTACAGACTCATTTTAGGTTCATTCTAGGATGCACAAGACAAGGTGTCGATATTTTGGTCCTAATTGGGTCTTTGATCTTATAATGGGATGAAACATCTGACGACCGTAGGCAGCCTGGCAGACATTCTGACACTTGTTGATTCTCCTAACAAGCTCAAACTAAATATTTAGGAAATGGGCCGCTATCACAGAATAATACAGAAATTTCACAAGTTTAATGTGATTTTGATGAATTCCTACGGCAAACAAACGGCACTAAGACAGATGTTCGCTACATCTGCAGCTTCTAATTTGAAATCCTGTGCCCAGTGCAGCACCATTACACACGATGATCCATTGTGGGCATCTTGAATAAATGATGCACAACCAACCATCAACCTGCTTCACAATAAACAAGCAAACATTGCGCTTCTGCGAACATCATACTGTTCAGTCATAATTTGTTATTCCCCCCAGTTTATAAACAGGAAGTGTAAGGAAATTGTCACATTGTGGAGATGCATACTGTGAACACAGTTTATCTCACCAGCAACATATTTGCATCTTTTCACTTTGCACCCAGCGCATAATTATGTTTTTCTATTCCATAAATCCTGCCTGGACTTTTCCTCTTTATTTGGTGAACCATTTTTGTCATGCACCACTTAGTTTGGAATAGCTGGTTTTAAGATTTGAGATAAACAATGTAAGAATATAATGATTAATCACCATAATCCCACAATTCTATATTCCATTTAGTAATATTTCTACACATAGCAAGATGCGTTTTAGCACATGCATTTAAATTTGAATGCACAGTCCTTATGCACATGACATTGCACTTTGCACTCACCATCACAATTCTGCTGTTAAACTTGGGCCTAAAGTTCCTCTATGTTAATCTTACTTTTTGACTACTAAACGTCACAGTGAAGATTAATAGTTTCCCACACATTTAAAACCACTTTATTCTTTCAGCACACATACTGTAATTTTGAAGGAAAGGTCTTTTTGGTCTTCTTGAACAAAAGAAGGCAGCACCAGCCTCATTGATGGTGGCAAGCCTGTGTTAGCTGCACATGTTCCGAGGGCCATTGAGAGTTTGCCGCCACCAAAAGACGACTTTAAATACAACAATTACTCCATGCGTGTAAGAGTTTTCATTCCTGTGTGCAAGCACATAGGCAGATGAAAAGAAAATCTATTATAATTTGGCTTCAGCGTTACTTTTCATGTAAATCATTTCTGTCTCAAAACCATTTCTTGTAATAGTGGGGATCAAATTTGGGTAATTTTGGTTAGTTTGGTTGTCATCTTACTAACAAAGCTGCTGAATAAGATTAGTTTTGTTTTCACCTGGAGACTATTGGTTAAAAAATAAAGAAATTTTAATAAGAAAATCTCACTTTTTTTGTACAAGCTTGCTCAGAAGCTTACAGTACATGACTGTAACTGAAGAGCTGTCATCCAGCATATCAAAATATGCAGTCCAAGTGTCTCTGTAGGCACATGTGTATGTTCAGAGTGTCCACACAAATAACTTGTGTCTTCTTTTTTGCTTAGATAACAGGAAACAAGATGACGTCACTCAATTTAGCCACCATCTTTGGACCCAATCTGTTACACAAGCAAAAAAAAGACAAGGAGTTTGCGGTGCAGAGTTTTGCCCGTGCAGAGGAGAGTACAGCCATCATCAGTGTTGTCCAAAGGATGATCAATACATATGATACACAATTCATGGTAAGCCGTGATTACTGAAAACCACAAAGGCATGTAAACAGTTAAAGACAGCCCTAGGTTTAATCAAACAATCTCAAGGTCTTGGTCAAGTCTCTTTTTGGCAAAAAAAACCCAGTTTTTATGAGGATTTTTTTTAGCTTAATGGAGTGGAGCTTCCTAATGAAATGTAAACATTAGCTTTATAGGTTTTGAGAAGGACTGAGCATCTGCAATCACTTATAAGACAAAGCAGTATCGCAGAAAAACAATTTGAAAAAGCAAATTGTTTCCCACTCCTGTGAAATTAAGATTTTTAGTGAATACTCTTTTTATTGCATGGCAAGCCTCACTAGAGAGGTTAACAAGTGTCGTTCCAGCCTCTGTTTTGTTTATAGACAAAGACTAGGAGCAAGGACGTCTACATTATCTTTTCTCTTAAGGAAACCAGAAGGCAATAAAAGCCCATCAGACATTTTCTATGCGTCATTAATTCAGTTTCTTTAAACTGCTGTTCATTATTTTCTCCTCATACCGTACAAACATCATGCTATCTCTGTTACAGTACATATTGCATTACACATAATACTGTAAATACTGTAATTCACCAAATGTGGTAAACGTTTTTGTTTTTTTTAAATAAGCTGCTCTGTTATTTGTATGTCGCACAGGGACAGTAATTCATTAGTATGGAGAAGTAATTAATTGATTAAGCTAGCAAAGAATACAATTTTACAGCTGTCATCCTTTTATTATGAGCTTCAGTGAAATGGTTCTGCTTCTCTCAGGTTCCCGCTGACCTGCAGAATGAGGTGCTAATGAGCTTGCTGGAAACTGATCCTGATGTTGTGGATTACTTACTCCGGAGGAAGGCCTCTCAGTACTCGTGAGTTTCCACCTTTTGTCTCGTGTGTGTGTGTGTGTGTGTGTGTGTGTGTGTGTGTGTGTGTGTGTTTGCATGCTGTCCTCCTGTAAGCATCTAAATGAAGCATGTGCATTATAACTCATGATTACCCCCCCCCCCCCCCCCCCCCCCGGTAAAATATATATATATATATATATATATATATATATATATATTATTTTTTATTTTTTTTGTAAGATATATATATATATATATATATATATATATATATATTATTTTTTATTTTTTTTGTAAGATAGTGTGCTTTTCTCTGAACATTAGTAGCCATCAGCCTGCAGCTTATATCAGCAAGAGCTTAATGTAATATTTATTGTGTTGTTTGTGTTTGTGCAGAGATCCAGGGCTTCTTAGAGGAGAAGAGTCCTTCTCTCTGACTGAGCGATGCTTGTCCAGTGACTCCATCAAAGCATCTAGTGGAGAGGTGTCTCCCTATGATAACAACTCACCTGTCCTGTCAGATGGACTGCTGTGGAAATACCCCGAGGACACCAGTCCACTCTCAGACAGAGTCTTCAAACTTTCTGGGCAGTACAAAGACAGTGGCCATTCAAAAGACGGATCTGCCAGCACCTCTCCCACACTTTCTACCAGCAAAGGTGAACAGAATTTATTGCAGCATGTAGTATCATAAAGTATGATAGAAATTTTTTTTTTTTTTTTTCATTCACTTTTAAAATATTGAAATGAATCTGTGTTAATAATGGTCTAAACAACAAAATAAAAAAAAACATTTGATCTGTTAAACTAAAGTGATCCTCTTGACTCTTCTGTTTCTGTTAGCGGCCTCAACAATCTGTGACAATGACCATTTCTGGGACACCTGGCATGAACTGTTAAACAAAGATTTCACCGGCAATCACATCACTGGTAACAGAATCCTCTTTACATGTTGTTGCAGATGGTCTTTGAGATGTGTGATGAATGCTGGATGTTAATGAGTGGTTTCTCTCAGGTTCCCTTGGAGACATGTCGGAATGCGAGTCGTATGGATCATCAGAGGGGCTGAGCAGTCACCAAGGTAACCACAAGTTGCCCATCAGACCAACACGAAGCTCATTGGGTGTGCAGGAATGCAGGCCACACCTCCCGGTGACTCGGAGCAGCAGTAGTCCTCAAGACCAGAAAGGACAGAGACAATCAGGATCATCGTTACATCAAGGATTGAGCAGCCAATCAGGAGCCATTAGCTCAGACAACTTGACAGCAAGGACAGCACATTCTGCATATCCCTTATTTAAGGTCAGGACGGATGGTTTGTCTCCCCTTCACTACTCTGGGCCTCTGAGAGAGACCCATATTTCTCAGTCCACACCCTCCCTCTTCATGTATCAGTCTGACCCCCAAACTCCACAACAGTCCCAGCAGAGCTGTTCTCCCCAGACTGTAGATACGGCTGATGCCTCTGGGCTTGCACACGAAAAGGGCCCTGGTACACCAGACTGGCAGACAGAGAGGTGGCATATATGGCAGATACTGTCAAAAGAAAATGCAGACGCCCTGCCGGAAACCTTGGTGTGATGCACCCTCTGACTCTGATGAACTAAAGTGAAGATTACGTTTCGAGATATTGGGGGGGGGGGGTCCTGTCACATCATTAGAGGCTGAAATGCTCCTATTTATCTATAATTGCGGTTAATGTTTCTCTTTGACTGACTGACTGTCAGACTTTGCACCAGCTTTGTCTTAGATGTGTTGTTATTTTGGAGGAGTGTCTAACTGTACATATTCATTTTGTTGCATATGTAAACATGATATAAAATTATTGCTTTATGTATTTTTGTATGTTTTTTGTAGTTTATTTGAATGTGTTGTAGTCATGAAATACATAGCGATTGTTTGCAACACAACCATCAAAAACTTGTATTAGACTTGAATCTTATCAATGCTTAATTTGAAGCCATGAATGTTTTCTAATGCTGGATGTAAAAATAAAGTCCTGTTTGTGTTGTACTGTTGCTCTAAATTTGTAGTTCCTCTATATACTGAAGCTACGTCAATATTGAGTTTTCAGGGTGTCTGTCTGCCCTGTCCTTGTGAACATGATATCTCTGTAACGCCTTGAGAGAATGTCGACTTAGACTCAGGGATGAATTGATGGGATGAACTCGCAAAACATTTTTGGGCCTAACTCAGGAATTCATACACTAATTTTAAAATACACTTAATAGCTAGCTTTTATTGAAATTCTTAAAAGTCTTCACTTCATATATTATGAGTCTGGACACACATGGATGTAAACTGTCTTTTGAAATTTATTCAATTAAATATCTTTATATATCTAATTGACTGTAATTTATAAAACTCGATTTTATTTATTAATTTAACTCAATTTAATTAATTCAATAATTAAATTTAGTGTAATTCAGAATTAAATTTTTTTTGGGGGGGGGGGTCTGCCCGATCGTGCTGAATCTGACGACGCTATAGCATGGCAAAAATATATATATACAGACCTATCTGAACTGCTGCAAAGAAATAGAAGTTAAGTGTATATGTTAAGTTATTTGTATAATACAAAGAAAAATGGAACCCATGAGCATTAATGGGATCTCTGTGTCTCCATTCTCTCCCAGTAGGTAACTAAGGCAGATGGATATTATACTATGCTTTTATTTCCATTTCCTACTGTTACAGCAGCATGCCTTCCCTGTGTTTTTTGTCCTTTCCCTGTCCTGTCTCCCCTATAGCTCCGCCCAGTCCCACCCTGATTACTTCATGAGATGCACCTGTCCTGGGAAGGAGGACTTTTCACTGTCACTCCACAGGTCATTGGATCTTAGTGTGGTGGGGTTGGCCTCCCAGGTCATCAGGTCAGTGTGTGTTTTGCTGGTTGTCTACATTTACCACAGTAGCTTGCAGATGTGGTTGAAGACCAGCTGGTGTCCATTTTGTCTTGTGGTAGTGGCAGTCCACTTTTGTTGGGTCTTTGTGTTGCTGTTGGGGTATTGCAGCAACTTTTGCAGTTGGTCTATTTGGTGTGACCCTTTTTGGTTTGTGGCTGTTGCACTCCACTTTTGTGTTGGTCAGCTGTACTGGTTGTTGTGGGTAAATGCAGTTATGTTTGTTATGTGATATTTGTTCACTTCATGGTGGTAGCCATTTTGCATCTAGTGGGAGTTGCACCCACTTCCGGCTGCTCATGTTGGTTGCTCAGACAGCAAAACCAGCAGTCCCCAATGCAGAAAGCCTCTGCCCTTCTGCTGCTGGAACAAAGGGTTTTTTTTTTTTTTTGTTTTTTTTAAAAGCCTTCCTTGGTGCATCTCATGAAGTAATTAGGGTGGGCCTGGGCGGAGCTACAGGGGAGACAGGACAGGGAAAGGACAAAAAACACAGCGAAGGCATGCTACCATAACACCTTCATAGGCTATCAATTTATATCTTTGGGGGCGATTGAACTCCTCCCTGGGGAGATTACTCAGGAATGGGCATGGTTCTAAAATTAAATGGTCACTAAATTTTGGTGGGCAGTACAGTTTCTGCTCTCTAGTATATCCCCCCCTGTTCAGAACACAGTGAAACAGTCCCCTGTATTGGCCACAAGAGGGCACGATAAGACCAGGAAAGTGTTTTTTCCTTGATCATTGGTTTCCTTGCTTCTTCAAACTGTAACCAATGAGCATTATGCTCATGACTCATTGCACATTGAACAGGCGCATGATAGGGTTGGTACTGATATGAATTATGACTGTTTCGATCTGTTTTTACAGTATTGATTATTTTGAAGAGTATATTTTGTTCTATCAACCTTAATCTTGCTTTATGCAAATGAAAAAAGGAAAGGTGAGCTGAGACAAAATAGAGTATCATTTAACAATAAATAAGCGTCTAAATTACAAGAACTGCAAGAAGTACTCACAATAAGTATGCAATGATGCAGAAAATGTCTGCCATTTAAATCTGGTACAGATATTTTTTTCACTGGAATTGTGTAATTTGATAGACTGCATTATATTTTTGAGTTTTCAAGTATAATAGCTTTTATCAAATGAAAGGACTCGCAAGCGAGGAATTACACTCGAGCTTCAATACAGTAGGAGACCTTAGAGTAAGCACTAAGTACTAAATCTCTTCAATAAGAAAAAGCACAAGGAGACTAGGTAAAGAAGTCATCAGTAACTGTAATATACTCATGTTAGGTTAGGGCGTTAGGTGTTAGGAGAGGAGGTGCTCTAGGAAGAGCTGAGTCTTCAAGAGATTCTTGAAGGCAGAGAGAGACGGTCTTGCTCCAATAGCAAAGTCATAAGTAATCTGACTATGTTTTGACAGTAAACCTTCTCGCCCTGATATTAAACTCTTCCCTTGTTAAACAAAGCCAGGGGATTTCCTCAACACTGCAATTTGTGGTTCAACTTTCTGGGCCATATCTGGCTCCACAGCTGTATCTGGCCACCACTCAGTCCCATTCTGACAAGACCAAAGAGACAGAACAGGATGTCTGGATGTGTTTTACAGAGAATCCAGACTCACTGCTGTTTGCCTTCACTTTTGTATCTGCACCACAAATGGACCGGTTTGCCTTCCCAATATCCCATCCAATGTCCTAAATATTAACAGGCAAAGACTGGGGGTGGGTGGGTGGGTGGGGGGGGGGGGGGGGGGTGGAGATGCTTTTGTGACCAGCCTCCTGAAAGCAAAGAATCAAGATCAAATATTCAATTTCATATCTTATCTGTGCAGCACTGATGGATGTAAAATGATCCTTTGGCAGAGAGCTGCAACTGTTCCCAACAGGGGGTCCATCCTGTCTGAGTCCGCTCACTGGCATCGGGAGCAGCTGCAGGGAGGACAGAGGAAGGTCACAGCTAAGATGAGGCTGAATGTCGAGAAGCAAGAGAGCCTTGGCCCTGGGGTTTCAAGGTCAAGATTGATGTACAAATCTCTGATGAGCAAAAATAGAGCGCAGTGGAGCTCATTAAGATGTTAGGTATATGGCACATAACACTTTTAAAGCAAATGCTACAAAGCCTCTTTTAGCATTTGCCATTTTAGATATCAACTCAGGACTACTTCACATGCTACTGTACAAAGACTGCTTTCAATAACTTGCTCACTGACCTTAAGGATTTACTCCCTGACTTTGCTACAGCATCCAAGAGTGGACCTAAATCCCAAATATTCCTCCCAGCTTTTTGTTGTTTTTGAAATTTAACCTTGTAAGAAAAAAAAAATCAGGGATTTTACCTTTTTTTTTTTTTAAGGCAAATAAAGTTCTTGCCATCAGTCACTGTTTATGTGCTGCATTTGCATTTTGAAAAGTTGAGACAAGAAGCTATTTGGTGCTGATTTATGATTCCACTCTCCTCCATTGTATCTGAAATGTATTTCTGCAGCCTTTGTTGGGGGCGAACACTATACAGCAATAACAGTATATGACAATAATGAATGAACACGATGTCCATCATTTCACTAATGGAAAAATGTGAAATACAATAGTCAGCAGACTATCAATGAGTGCTAGAGTGACACAGGACCCAAATGTCAATAAGAGTGGCTTATGGGAGTCATGGTCATGACTGGGTAATGAAGTTTATTTCAAGAAAAAAAAAAAAAAAATGTTCAAGATTAAAGGATTAGCAGTGATTGCATTAAGCCTCTCAGCTTAGTGCAGTTCAACACTTCATGAACAAAATGTGAAGTTTTAGATACCAAGTGTTTCACTGATAAGACAAGTTTAAGCAATTTGGTGCAATTTTCGATTCGCTTTGGATTCTGAGCAGCACTTCACTCTTCTTTGTAGGGGAGGGGGGTATTTGAAGTAATGTTTTCTAGTTAGATGTCTTTAGTTTTTAATTTAATTTAATTTCAGCGCCTTCCAAATCGATTTATTTATATCTGTTTATATCTGAGAAACATTTTCTTCTCTCTCTTGTTTTTCTGCGATCTCAGTGGAGCAACACCAGCGCTGTGTTTATGCAGCCCACAAAAATCTCATTTCATTCACCTCATCTGCCCCGCCTCATGCTCCAGTTGGGATACATTTGATTAATATTTCTCATTTTGAAACAAGGACCACATTTCATCAAGAAAAACGGTGGAAGACATGTTAGATTTGTTCATTTTGATGTGTTTAAGTGATCAGTGTGTGTGCATGTAGCACAGGCTATGAAATACAGCATGTTAGTAGGGTGTGCATGTCCCAAAGGACCCCATGGCTTTTAGTGCACATATTGCCAGCAATGTTTTTTCCTCTACGCTGTTTGAGTCCACATGATACAGCGCAGCTACTCAGCTGGGATGCAGGCTGTGTATTGGGCGGGACAGGGGATCAAGTTGGGTCAACCTCAATATGTCAGCTCTTTGGCAGACTGGGCGGTGAATGATTCACTGTTAAAGTCGTGTTAACAGCATACTCCGGGACAAACAGCAAAAGGCGGTTTGCAACAGGCAGTTTTGCTCAGTCTTCAAACTTGCGCAACAAACTGAAAATTGTGTGGCTGAAACAATGACTCAACAATGCAACATCAGGAATTAAAGCATCCAGATGTTTTTCTGTAAAGCTTGTTCTTATCAGTTGTTTTATGGGACAGCCATGCACACATACTGATTATATCATGTTTCATATTAATATTACTTATTTTTATTTTATTTTTTTTGTTTTTGCTGACAGTCTGTCGTTCAGCCGCCACTTACCATATCTGCAAAATATGTGTGTGGGCGAGAGAGATATAAGATTAAATCTCAACCTCACTTATTATGTCCATTTTGCAACTGATAAGACACAGTACGGTCATGGGAAATGTGCTCCGTATTCAGAGCATATCATGCAAAAAAGGTGGAGGAAACAATCATATAAACAACAGTGCCTGTGCAACGCTTTTGTTTATATGTTTTGAAGGAAAATAAAAGTGATCATTACCAGAAAAATATTCAAGTTGTTGTGTTCAGGGAGAGAGACAGTTCTCAGCATGCTGTAAGGCTCGTTGAAATTCCATCTAATCCCCCCATGTACACTGATTGCAAGAGAAGCTGCTGCTCAGACACATAGCATTAAATCAAGCTTCAAACATATAATCATGCCTTTTTATGCATCAAAGAAAGTGCCAGCAGTTAATAATTAAGCAGAGGATCGACCTGGGTAATTATCATAGAGCGACTTCAAAAAAATGAAACCGTACCAAGGGTTACAATGCAAACACACAAACACTTGTGTAACATGGCTGCGTGTTTAAATCAACACCTTTAAGATGCCACACTTTTGTCCTACGGAAGACAAGCTAGCAGCAGCGGGAAGTCTCTCTGAAGCTTATCCCCACCGTGTCCTCTAGTTTCCTGCCGGCACATTTTCCCTCTAGCGTGGTTTCCGTCTTTATTCCCTTTGGTATTAATTTTCAGATATGATTTCAGAAATATGCTGATTTAGCAAATTCTAATAATGTGCTGTCTCATACTTGTCAATTAGTCTTTTTTTTTAGTCCTGCTACTTTCTTCACAGCTTCCACACCACAAACACATGTCTGTAGAGTAATACAGACATGCAGTGCACTGATTTCCAGGCTGCTGAGGAGAAACATGTCATTAATTTTGAAGTGATTTGTTGTGAAAGTGTTTGTAAAGACACTGTAGCAACCATGAGCGCCCTAACGATCGCCCAGCAACAACCAATATTGCCTTCAGCAACCACTGAACAAAGCTCCCAACCACTTAGAATGACAATACAAACCACAGAGCACAAATTATTTCAACTTTGTCAGCTGGCATTTGTAAGATTTGAGCCTTTTCTGGTTTTGATATAGAAGTGCACTGGATTCTTAGATGCTTGTAAGGCTGTCTGTATCCTTCCCTCTCCTCTTTTTGTAAGCCTCATAGAGAATACACCAAAAGCACAAAAGATACACAGAATAGTAACAAGTAGGGTCAGCTGTAAGAAGCCCAATGAAAATCAGTCAAACAATAGTTGCAGGTGACTAAATGGTACTTTAAGACTTTGAATGGGGGAAAAAAAACCCAAATGTTCATCCCCGTGTAATAAGAACAAGTCCAATTTTGAAATCTTTAGAAGTTAATTCCAGGTTGAAGGCGCACGTAATTTAAAAGCTGTCTTTCCTTGGTCTGAGTGAACCTAGGTTTTAAGTGCAAGCTGTTATTGAGTAAACTTTAATGAGCATTGACTTCCCAGTGGAACAGGGTTACAAAGTATGAAGGTAGCTTATTAATATAAAACAGACGAGCCCAGGCCTCAGAACTAAATGGTGAATGCTTTGTCTAAAATGGTTTATTGATTAGATTTTTTTTAATATAAATTTGAATGGATATCATCATGATTTGCATATCTGGCACCAAAAACATGACAGTAGTTTTGGTAGAACTGAACACATGCTTGGGATTTGTAAGTGACCTTTCTGAAGCTTTCTTTCCATGTTTTTGTTCCCAGACGGCCAAAGCGCCAACAATCTCCTGTGTAGTCTCCTCTGCTGACATCTTCAAAGCAACTCATCTGAAAATCTTCCATTGTTTCATGAATCTCAGCAGTGACAGCCTCAATTTTTGACATTATGATGTATGAAACAAAATAAAACCAAATCTCATTCACAAATAATAGATGCGCAACCTGCATACTGTTTATATCAGCCTTTGCCCTGACATGTACAGCTTTACATTTTCCCTTCATCTGGTTGACCAGATGTCTGATGAGGTGGATGTTGGGGGTTGGCTAGGCAGAAAATTTGCTGAAGTCATCAAACTGCGTTCGGCTCAAAGGAATGACAAAGGTGTAATCATCCCACCTTAGCAAGTGTGTGAAAAGTCCCTCTAATCCACAAACCTTTTTTTTTTTTTTTCTTCCCTGGTTTCGTCATACGCAGGCAGAGACCTGAAATCTGAGACCTGTTGCAAACTCTTTCTGAACAAAGAAGTAGACAGGCTGCATGTGGACGCCACCTTTTCTCGTCAGTAATTCACTGTCTGAACGCTCAAAAATACAAACCAAACTACTGCTGAATTAGAATGAACTCCAGAATAATGAGCTGAACCTTTCAGTCCGTGCTGATCTGTCCTCACAGACAAGGCGATTGTTTTTACTGGAGCCGGTTACACCTACGGGTGATCTAATATTCCATCAGGCCCTCAAGCCAGATCAGGTCAATTCAACGGATGGACTCTGAACTCAATTTCAAATAGTTGGTTATGAAACTCCGATGACTACTCTTCAACCCCCGAGACACACAAAAAGAAAGACAAAAACAAGTTTTGGACTGCAGGAGAATGATCTCCATCCCAGCAACTTTCTCACCTTTCAGAACTGCAACTTTGTCACAGGAAGAGCAAGTAATAACAGAAAGTGTTTGTCAGAAGATGGCAGCAATAGAAGAAGAAGTAGATCAAATTAAGTGGATAAATTTAAACTTAGAGCAAAACTGTGGAGGCTGTTGAGGTGAAAACTAAATATATCAAATTCTTCCAACTCTGCTCTTTAAAAAAAAAAAAAAAAACAGACTTTGACCAGCTGGAAGTCTCAGCAGAAGCATTATTGATCAGATCGCAGATTCCTGAAGACAAGCGTCTTGTCTGTGTTTGACCCTTAGGTGATGCTGAACGGGAGTGTGGCTCCACTACTATCTCTCGGCTGACAGAATAATTCAGAAACACCAGAAGCTTTCTGTGATGCTGTCACCTTGTGAAAGACTTTTCGGCTGTGTTCTCACACTTTCATCATCTTTTTCCTGGATCCTCTTTGTGATAGCGTTACCACAAATAGCATTAAAAGGTATGGTCAGGAACATCACAAAGTATGACTGCCTCTTTTTTATGTGTTTTCAATGCTGCCACAGTGCTTCCAAAATCAAGGTTTAACAGCACATCTGGTTACGTAGATGGGTGTTAATCTAGGTGTAATTGGCAACATCCTTTTGAGGGAGTTTTTTTTTTACCAAGAGGTTTTCCACATGATACACAAGCTAATTGTGCATGTCGTTCGCTATTCTATTATTTTTGTTATAAAGTGGCTTTAACTTTATTCATGTGAGCTCCTGTGTGGTTTGAAACACTGCTGTATCTAATCCAAGAGAACCGGCGTAAGCCTGCAGAGTCCTGGGTTTCTGATTTCCCCCCAAGTGGCTTTTTCAACTTCCAGATCTTTCCAATCCATTTTTAAGTTTTGTTTTTAGTGTGTGGCCCAGCTATTCCTTGGAAAGACCCTGAACACACAAGGTTTAAATTTTGTTCCCCAGTAGAAATTAAGATATAAAAAGAGAGAAAAAAGATAAATAAATAAAAGTCTGCATCCATGCAATTTTTCTTTTTCTGATGTGGGGACAGTAACAGCCTTCCAACACCTTGGTTGACACTTCTGTACCATGAATACTAATAGAAATTGTATTTTTGTGGGAGTCGAAAAGGGGAAACTCGTCAAGATAACGTTTCTGTTTTGCTGAAATTCTTGGTAACCTTGAGTCTTTGTTCTATCTGAGGGATGTACAACCCATCCCTCAAATATGATCTCATTATTGCGGCTATGGAATTGTGTTTTCAGACTGACTCATCTATCTCACAGGATGAATTCTCATTAGGGTGGAGAAAACCAATTCTGTCTTGCTTAATAACAAGTCTTTTTTTCTTCACTGCACTCTGCCTGCTGGCTTCTGTGGATCCTTAAGCTTGAGCCTTATTTTTCTGTGCTTGGTAACTCAATGGAGCTGCCTGTGGCGATGAAGAAAAGCCCTTTATCCCTATTATCTGATGCTGACTTACAACATATCACCACCAGGTCCAGCCTTATTACATACACCTTTTCACACATTCCTTTTTCTCTTTACCTGCAGAAAATGTGGAAAAGCACTTATTAAACGCTCCGTTGCCACTGCCGGTGATAAGTTAAGCTATAACTTCTGGCTGTTTTTTTTCACGGTTTAATGTTTGGAGTTAATGAACGTCTTCATTCAAGGCCAGCTCGCCAAAGGGTTAAATAGTCTTCTCAGGAGCTTTCCATGCTCCTGTGTAAACCTGTAGAGCAGATGAGAAGCAGAGTGTGTGTCAGTGAGGTATGTGTGTGTACACACCCCCGATGAAGGGAGTGTACATGCAGACAGAACACCTTCAACCTCCTGTCTCCTGCCTGTTTTACCTCAGGGAAAGTACCAGCTGCCTAACAGTCATACTCTGTGATAGCCTAGCACTTATTCACCAAGGAGAGACACTTAACACTGCAGCCATGGGGAAGCAGGTAAGATCTGATTAAGAAATATTTAGTGGCATTGGGTTAAGGGAGTTTAATCGGTGCTAGGTCTTAAATTTTGGCAGTCCAAACCATCCCCTTGGGGACTTCTGACAAGCACCTTTGTATGAAGTCTGAATAATGCCTCTAAATTAAGCCAGATGAAATTCCTGCCAAAGCTGAAGTCTTCTTGAATTAATAGCTCTATTGTAATACACATCATTAACTTCACATTAAGTTTAATACTTTGGATACTGATTTCTCTGACGTGAACCTACATACTGCAGTCTGTACAGTCAGGAAAATACTAAACACACACACACACACACACACACACACACACACACACACACAAACACACACACATGGAAGCACAGTGGCGTACACAACCAGGTATTCACAAGTAGAGGAAGCTCTGCATTTTTGGAGCAACGCAGTAAAGGAGTGTTGGTTGTTTGTGTTTCTTAGGAAGATCATGTTAATTTAGAGGGAGAGCCAGAATTTTTTCCTAACAACCAGCTCAGTCTTGTTTGCACATTCAACCCATCTGCTGACGGTTCAATACACGTTGAGATATCAACTTCCTCATAAAACAACTGCAAATTATGGAACTGGCGAAAAAATAGAACACAATTTGTTGTGATACTTCCAAGATTTTCAGTTTTCTGAGGATAGCTTATGACTTTCAATGAGTTGCACTGCTCTCCTCCTTTTGGTGAGAACTAAACCAATGTCATGTTGTTCTAAGAGAGAACTGAATGCGTAATTGTGCCAAATAACTGTGGATAGGGAACTCTGGCGAATTCATTTCGGTTTTCAGTACTTTCCTTCATGCAAGCATCTGGTTCTGCTATTGCTCTGAAATGCCCTCATTCCCTCAGTTTCAAGAGAGTGAAACCGAAGTTTTCTTTCTTGGTATCAATCTTTTCTGAATTATATTCATCCAACCAATCTTTTTCTTATTATGAACTGGCCAGGGAAGACGGTTCATTTGAATGTAGCGTTATTATTTCTCTGAGTGCTTCGGATCTCTGGTGATTTTTCTTAATCTATTTTGTAAATCTCACTCTTTCTCTCATCATGAAGCTCTGTTTTTTCGTTCTTCGTTCCAAATGATAAACAGAAGCGTCTCCACCAGGTCAGCAGTGCCAGCTCCATCAACAGCTGTGAAATCTCGGGGGCCTTGGTTGTTGTGACAGGGCGTGAACTAACGCTGGTTCAGTCTCATTGTTACAGCCAAAAGCTGTACATGGAAATGGGGTGTTTTGTGTATATGTGTTGGTGTGCGTGTGTGTGTTTGAGGACTCGCCACACTGTGCAAGAAGAAGAATATTCTTTCATCAATGATACCTCTGTGGGAGAAGCAAATGTTTAATCCATTTTAAACTCCAGAGAATGTGCTTCACAGGCCAAGATTGAGGAATGTGTCCTACACTGTCTTGAAAGAATGCTTTGTTGACATGTAGATGGAGTGTAAGTGAAGATATTTTGTAGAGCCAAACTGAGTCAGGCAGGAAAACTGATCGCTTTGACTGTCTTTTAACCTTTAAGAGCATCTGCAACACAGCGGAGACGGGCCTCGATACGTGTACGGACTGCATACACCGGTGGTTATCACTGACAGTGCTAACTGCAACAGTGACAACACTGTCAGAAGTGGCTCATCCTTAGCAGAGAGTGTTTTGAAAACATCCCTGAGCCCGGATGCAGCCGACCCATATCCCAACAGCTGGGCTTCTGCCTTTGGCTCTAACAGTCTCCTTGGACACATGAACGCAGCACACCACAACAGATGTTCAGACCTCCTCCAGCATTTCTTGGTGTAGGAGGTTGGAGCTTAGTGGTGTAGTGTCTCATTTTCTCTGACTAGAGGATAATGGAACAGTGCAGGTCTTAAACCTCTTCATGAGAGTTAAATGTGTGACTTTTATACCTGCGTTGAATAGATAGTGTCTTTAAATGCTGCAGCTGCTTGAAAAAAAAATAAAGAGCATGTATTCAGGGGTGGCGTTTTGGGTGGAGTTAGCAGATGTCTGGGTGGCAGAGCGCTTCACTTGCACCATATCTGAAGTGCTGCTGATGGGAGATTCTTGATAAAGATGTGACACTGGTTTCCCCCGCATTAGATCCCTCAGAAGCTGGAAGCAATTACAGACTTCTCCAAGCAGCAAAGAATGTAGCAGGCAGGCGTTCACCGCACCCTTTCAAAAGGATACTTCTTTTTTTTGCAGGAAAAAAAAAAAAAAAAGATTTTCAGGCTATGAGGCTGTGGTGTGGACTAAACATAACGCATGACCTTACATTCCCAAAGATCCTTCACTGTTTCATTTCTATAAGAAAACGAACGCCAGACAGTACAGTCATTCATTGTGTTGCTTTCAACCACAAAGTATAACTGGTTTTCATGGTGAGTGATGTTTGAAAGTTTCCTTTGGCATTTATTTTTACCTTTTGAATAAAAAAAAAATATATATAGTAGCTTTCCTGTTAATCATTCCATGAGGGCTGATAGTAAACATCTTTATACATGCACTGGATAATTGTACATTGCTTCAAGCATTGCCAAAGTGTCTTAATGTTATTAGAGAACTAGGCCTAGAATTGATCCTGCGCCAACAAAGCCGCAGCATGCTCAGAGGACAAGAATCAATTCCAGGTCAATGCCTACAACAGTCCTATATGTTCTGCCAGATAATCTTAAAGCACTCTAAATGCATGTGGACACTGGGTGATGTGATGTGACGTGTTCGCCAACTGTTTTGCACACTTCAGTTTCTACCCAGGGTGCTTGCAATAAATGGCTTCAACGGCGAAAAGAGGGAGGCTTTTCTGCGGGATACTACCTTAAATTGCTCCAAATAACACCCCTGTTGAAAGTTCAAGATCAATTGCAGTAAGTGTTGATTGGCTTGCTACTAAGGTGTTCATCTGTTTGGTCGATGTTTGGATTGACTGTGTGTTGCTTAGTTATGGGCAGTATGCCTTGGGGATGAAAGCAATTAAAATCTTGAACCTTTGCCATGATGGGGGTTGGCTCTGCTTTCATCTTATTGTTTATTGGCAAAAAAGAGGAGTGGCTGTTTTGGACTGTCCTAGTTGGGAAAACAATTACTGCTGCTTAGATCAGGGTTTGCCCTCAAAAAGACAATCTTGACGCCAAAGCATGTGGTAACTCAATTAGGCATCTGCGCTCCGACTTTAATTAGTGTCATTTCGGAGAGCTTAATGGCGAACGTAACATGATGAAGAAATTCGGTTTTGCGCTGCCTTGCACTTGTATATGGTCTATGGTGTGATAAGTGCTGGTTAGCGAGCAGCAGAATACATTCATTGCGAGGATGTATGGAGCTGTGTATTAAATGCAGCGATGCAGCACAGCCCTGGAGACTGATCCCATCTGGTCGGGCCCTGCTTGTTTAGCCAGAAACTCATCAAAATTTGGTCCCCAAGGTTTATGCAACCCCCCTCTCTCTCTCTTTGACTCCATTTGTTACCTCTTTGTCTTATTGCTGAGAGGGTGGGGAGCCAGGGGCAAGAGCTCAACCCTAGAAAGGAGGAGTGGGGGGTTGATGGACCCCGAGCTTTAATGGAGACAGTATCCATGAAATGACCCAGTGGAAGTGACGCTTCCTGGGCATGTTTTACGCTTGCGTGAGCATATGGCTGGGGTTGGGTGCAGGGTGGGGAGCTCTAGCAATGAGGGAGGGAGTGTGGAATGAGACTAGCTGGGATGCTACTTCATGTTTTGTTTAGTCTCTCATCCATGTGCTACTGAAATAGAGAGCTGAGACATCAGTGGGAGTTGGATCTTCTTGCTGTGTTTTGGAGGATCACCTTGGGCAATAGCACGTAAGTCAGGCTTACTGCTTACTTCTTGGCTGCTGTATTCAATGGAAAAGTTGTGAGTGATTTGCTTTAGGGAGAAATTCTGGTGAAGTTGTTTTGACCATATCCAGTCCGTCCTGCTACTGAAGGAAAGGTGTTTCCTTAGACTTTCTTCCCTTTATAATGTAGATTTGGACAACTTACATTACATATAGATTCCAGGATTCCTTTGTTCAGTGCAAAATGACTTTGCACTTGCTAATGGCTGAGTACCAAGGTGAAGCATAATCTTGTAACATGAGGATGTATCTTACAAATGTCTGCATGGTCCCTGAGAGAAATCCAGTTTCTTTTTTTCCCCCATCAAAGTTTATGTAACATCATATTTCACAGCCTATTTTGTTCCAACTTCTTATCTTCTCCTTCAGGAGGGCTTTTCTGGCCCTTTTCAGGTCTTTTTCCAATTAATACAGCTTGATGTGCCAACCGCCACCAAGAGAACTGCCTCAGGCAGCAAATGGCCTTATTTAGTGTGGATGAATATTCATTTGTTTTGAATAATTATTTCGACAGTGCTGTTACTTGATAAGGGAATATATTTGCAGTAATAATGCAAGATATTTCCCGGAAGTAGTTTTGCTAGGATTACACCAAGAACATCAACATCTTGATTGTCATTTATACAAATACATAAACATAAAATAGAATTCTTACTGTCAGCTTCCCAACGTCTTGACTGGATTAAATTGTGGCTTTGAGTCTAATTTTATCAAATTGCTATGATGGAACAGTCATTTTCTCTATGTATGACAAAGCAGATGTCAAATATTTGGAAGTAAACAGTGCATCATATTTGTTTAGATAGCTGGAAGTTAAATTGTTATTTTGCTGATTTTCCGGACTGAAAGCCACAGAAACTTTGTGTGTGTGTGGGTGTGCTAGACTGGATGGAGGATCAGGTTGGGTTTCCAGCGGGTGAGGTGGGGACAGTTGGTAAAACCGCAGCCCAGACAAGTTTTCTTTTGTGGAATGGCTAAAGCAGAGGAAGACATTTTTCCATTTCATGTTTTATACTCCAGAGTTCGGATTGATCCTACTGGAGTAGCACTGGCCTCAAATGTCAGTGTGACTCCACGATCCATGCAAATGTCATGAGTTTGATGGCATTTTATTGCAGCGAAATGAATCACAACGTGAAAGTAATTATTTCACAGACAATTTATGGATGCATAGCACTGTGTGGCCTTGGGGCAGCAGCAGTTACACTTTCTTATGGATTTCCTTGCTGTTGTGAATGTTGTGAGCGGTGGCATGCATCTGAGGAGGCATGAGAGAATAATGTGACATTGCTAGTCTGTTTGTTTTACATGGGAAACTGATTTGTGCAGTGCTGTTTACAAATCCATTAGTGTGTTGGTAATGTGTGCAGAACGAGCCAAGCAAAGGAGTCACCCTGGAAGTCATGCTTAATTTGTCCATTGTCTCTCCTTTCTTGTCAGCCTAAGAGTTTAGTGGTGGTCACTGGGAGCCGTGTGACCCCTCTCAGGTCCGGCTAACAATGTCTTTACACATTTCTTTTCCTTACAAAATGCAGCAGACTTTAGATTGGCATGGGATGTTGGAAGGAACTGGAGAGTGACAGACAGCAGTAGGCTTGACTGAGAAACAAACAAGCTGTGAAGAGCGAGCTGAAGGTTTGCCAATGAAAAGATTAGAGTGGCATCTGGCTCAAGTGCCAAGATTCATCGTTGCTTTTGCCACACTGTCATGGCAACGGAAGCTTTATGCTTTCCTCCCAGTCCCCCCACTGAGTGTCCAGACTGTACCAACAAGACTTTTAAAGAGCTTGTGATTATTCTCATGATGGACCCTAACATTTACCTAGTTAGTCATGTACAGCATAAACGACGTTCTCTTGAATTGAGCTGTGTAAAAAAAAAGGACATATCAGCTTTGATGACTCACTCATTTCCATGACTTTATTTTCTTTTGAATGACATGCAAATGAGCGAGCTGCATAAAAGTCCATTATAAATGTGCACGTAACCTCAGCTGAGCATCTCTACAGGCCCATCCATCCCAGTGCTCCCATTTGTCATGCGGGGCACCTCTGTTCCCTGGTGGCCAATCAGGAGTGCCTCCTTGGTGGATAAAAGTCCCCCCCCCTCACCACCTCATCATCAGATGTGATTGACAGCCTCCCACAGGAAAGAGGGGGGTTATTTACCTCCTTATGTTCTCATGGGACTAAGTTAATGATCCCAGCCAACAAAATAATACAAAGAGGGAAAAGCCTGAGAAGTCGGCGCCTGGTTGAACCATTTGGAGCAGTTTTGGCTTCCTTAAGAGAGGATTAGAGAAGAAGAAGCTGTGTGAAGAGAATTTCAGAGATAGCGGTGAGGCAGACGAAGCAGCAGAGCCCAGACAGAGAGTAGGAGCTAAAGGGAGGCTTCTGAGGAAAGCCGGTGTTTTCAGAAAAATCTCTTCCCGGGCTTTATTTCTATATACATCTGTCACCCGGACTATGGACTGTCTGGTTGACTGACTAACAGACTGCGAGGTAAGGGATGATATGTATTTCCAGTGGGTGACACGTTAAAGCCTCCTTTAAGTCGCTCTTAGACTTTAAAGTTAGGGTTTGGAAAAGTTTTGGTGCACTAAAATAAACATGCTTTGCAGTATTCTGCATTCCTTTTATTTTTTGTCTAGATATTTGAAATTTATTAAATTATTGCTGGATTTACAGATTAGTGAAGATCACAACGAACAACAAAATTCTGAATTTCAGTAGTTTTCTCTGCAAATGAATTGGATTATTTTTTAGGCTTAATTGCTTGTGTTTCCACACTGCACATCATGTACTTACGGCTGTTATCATTGAATTTTGCACTAAGTCTCATGCAGTTACCAAGATGTTAATGTGTTTATGTTTCTTTTCAAGTCATTATCCGCCTCAACCTCAGAATCTAAATCCTTTCCATTGCTCTCACCTTTCTTTTCATACTTTGTTGAACGCTGCAGGGCTCCTGGCAGGAGCTCAGAGTTACTACTGATCGTAATCAATCTGTGCCTTATGTGCTGTGGTTTTACCACATAACATAAACATTTGCTTTACACAGAGATACCATTTCAAAAACACTGACTTTGTGTCGCTGACAAGGTCATCTCAGGTAGCCTAACTACAAACCTCAGACCTCATAGATAAACAGTGAGCACGGTCTCAAATCCAAAACTTTATGTGATCAATCAGCATCAGCATTTGGATGCCAACTGTGTCAGCCAGCACATGTTTGGGAACATTTTCCATGCAGCCAAAAAGTGGTGAACAGATGCCAACAATCTGAGACAACTTTCAACACTATCTAAGTCAGCTGTCGCAACCACAGTGCATTCCTGTGTGTTTCCATTTCAGTGAATGCCACATGGAAAAACAAAAAGATTGCGACCGCTTTGAGGAATAACGTTGCTAGAACCTTTGATAAGAGGTAGCCTAACTCAAGTTGCCTACCCATCAACATCTGTGCTAACGAACATGCTAACTGCCTATAGACGTTGTTGTGTTGGCAAAACAATGGCTTGTCTGTGAATGTACCACCATTTATCCATGTTTGACTTTGCATTGGGCCACTGATAAAGCATCTCTCTTGTCCTTTGTGGGGAGTATAATCATCATTGATTCCTGTGTTTGCTTATGCACTATTTCATTTGGCTGTATTGAATCTTGCCTTAAGCGTGAAACACATTTCCAAATGCAATAATCTAGACAACATTTGTTGATGAGAAATGCAAAGCAGTTCAGACTTTGCCTGAATATTGTTGAAATTTGTTGTGATTGTCATCTTACCAATTATGCAAATAGCGAGAGAGAATGTGTCTTTAATGCACTGATTGTTTTTGCGGTGTCCAGCCCAGCTCTTTGGAAGATGTCTGTTTGAGGATGACAAAAAAAGCTTTGTTGAGAGTAATGGGCAACACTCCATGCTCTGATAGCCCTGAGTGATAGACCAAACCAGCACAAGTCCTGCCCCTCACATATGATTGGCTAATGCAACAATTTGCAGCCCACTGTGTCTAGATGGGATAGGTACAGTTCTCAGTGAGAGGAGAGAAAAGGGTGGAAAGTTTCGATCCTCCTGCTGATTTTCATTGGGCTTAGAGAACAGGGTTAGAGGGTCAGAAACTCACGGAGAGTAGGAGAGACAAGCCACTTCTCTCAAAGTTCTGACCACTGCAGTGGAGTAACTGTGCAGAGCCCCAAACGTCAACACTGACTGACTTTAAAGGTGGCTCTTTCCTCTCTTGCCTGTTTATGGATGTAATCATGTGGCGGGTAAGTCAGAGGGTCATTCTTGATTTGGTCTGCATTTTATGTTACTGTGCCTCCATGTTCTGCTGCCAAAACATTGAGTCATCATATATTTCTGAGCCTCCAGGCAGCGCTCCGTGCAAGTTGTTTGGCCTTGTTGTGCTCACAGAATCCTTAACGTTTTCAGCTGTGGATAATACTTGAGGGATAAGATGACTAAGTGAGAGGGCCAAGGGGAGTTTTGTGATTTAAAAAAACGTCAGAGAGTGTAGGAGTAGTTTTCCAGTATAAAAGCAGCTACTCAGTGTACGCTTTGGGCTCTGACTGAAAGAGGATAATATAATTTGTTAGAGCAAACACTGTAGTGGACCTTGCAGTACTATTCCTGAATGTACAATTACAATAGGCGATCCTTTCCATGGCTTCATCATAAAAGTTTTTTTTTTACCTTTACTCAAACATCAGAGATCCATTGCAGCACTAAGGAAGATAAAACCAGCATAATCCAGCAGCAGAATACTATTTACTCCACTGATAAGATAAAAGATACAGCCATGCTCTGGCAATACTCCTGGACACAGTTTGTGACAGGCCTACTTACATAAAAGCATATATGTGTCTTGCTTACATGAAGGTGATGAAGACTAAAACTGGGAAGGTTGCAGTTGGCTCTGTGGTTCCCCTTATTAATTAGTAACTTATCTTGTTCCTGTGAGGAGGAATGTTAGACATCTTCCCACCCGAGTGCACTGCCTTTGATCACTTCTAGATATTAAGCTGTCACCATGGCAACATAATGAGCAGGTCTTTATAAAGTTTTAGGGTAAGGTGAGATTAATTGGAAGACAGATTTGTGAATAATAATGGCTATTTTTTTTTTTTATCACTGTTGTTGTTGTCATTTGTTTACTTGTAGAATTGGGAGGGATATCGAAAAAATATATAATTAGATTAAATTAAAGTCGCAACATTATTTGGATTATAGTTATTTTCTCAGTTAGGAAATGTCACAAATTAATTGTGTGCATTTTTCATGGTGAGAAGGATCACCTCTTGGCATGGATAAAACATGTATGCTGCATTTTACGCATCAGCCACACGGTGTCGCTCTTTGAATGTTTCCTCACAAATAAAATCACTTTTTGTTGTGTGACGTTTACAACTTGCATATCCACACGAGGTACGGCAGATACACGGGCAAAAAACTGGCTTGTATACTGTATGTAGACTTTAACCAGATGTGTGCCCCTCCTCGGTAGTTTGGAGCGCAGTGAGACACTCCTTCTCTCCGGGCCTCCGAGCAGCAGGCTGCAGCCGCGTGCTTGGAAAGTGACTTTGTGTGCAGTTCCTGTGGTTGTGGAAACGACACAGTGTTTTCCCGATGATGCCACCTGCCAAGCCGCGGAGAGGAAATGAGAGTTTTGTGCAACTTCTGATGCTAACCACGATGACCTGTAGGCCCACAGCACAGACAGTAAGCAGACGGAGAACTGAAAGGCAATGACAAACAAAAGAAAGTTGAACTGACCTGTAGACCTCTATTTCCAGTCGTCAGACTGAGAGACGCTCATTAGCCACAGACATGATCTACATTACAGATTTTTAGCCCCATTTGTTCATCTGCAGCTTCATTATAAAACATCATGTTCACTGAAGGAGCTCCAGCCTCTGAACTGGACGTTGATTTGAGTCATGTCTTGCTTTCATTACAGTTTAATGTGTGTTAACACCAGTTTGCCAGATGAGTGCACAGCAGCAACTTCTGACACTGCCATTCTTTCCCATGTAATCCTGTCTGACAGATGACTTCTACATTCACTAGCCCAAATCTTTGGATTTGTAATTAACTTTCCCTCCATAATGATTTAAATAACAATAATAATGGATGTTGGTCAAGGCCAGGCTGCATGAGGCTAATCTCAGTAATGTGTGCAGCTGCAGATCAGGTAGATTTGTCAGTCTAATCAGCTGGCTTGTGCTGCTACAGCTGTAAATCACATTAGGCCTGAGTGCGCCGCTGCTGAGCTGGCTGCTTTAGGGAGCAGCAACAGGCCACACATTGGTCACAGCTACGCTGTGAAGACAGGATTACAGATAAATATGTTAGGTGTCTGCCCCAGGAAAGAAGACAAAGAGCAATCACACTCTTTCAGTCGCTGAATACATGGTTCAGAGCCATCATTAAGGGTGATAAAAGACCATAACCAAAAGGATTAGAAAGTGCTTGAGCAGGAAATTGTCTTCCTATCTGAGACATGTAATTGTTTCATCTCTAAATGACCCATTATTTCCTGATCAAATAAAACTCCAAATGTTAAGTTAGTCCTCAAGTTCATCAGTTGACAAAATGCCCCTCAGTAGAGCGTCTCACACCTGTCATATCTGCTGATACTCAGCATTTTGGAACATGATTCTGCTGTGAAACACATCAACTATTCCTCAAACTGTTCGGAAATATGGCTGTTCAAGTACTACATGCATATATTCTTGCTTTTGTCATATGGCGCTCTGATTTTGTACATGATTTTAATTATTATATACCACTATGTAGCTTTTGCCACTGTTTTTCTTATGGTTCCCCCTAAATGATCTCATGATACTACATTTTATCCCAGTTGGAGATAATACAGAGGAAACCTGGGGAATGCCAGTCACATTCCCATGTGCATCTCCCGAGCAATGTGGCTCACGCTCATCGCTTTGTTTGAACTTTAGCGCGTCTTTAATATTTACAGTGTGTAGCTGCCTTTCAGAGAGGATAGTCACTCTGGGGACTCCTTTGAATGACAGGAGGATTCAAATGGTGCACAGTGGGGGTGTGTCTGGAAGTAGACGCACATGGTAAGCAGATGGCACCTCGGAGATTCCCACGTGAGGGCCGACTGGGACAGACTAGGATGTAGCAGATGATGTTATGTAGTGTCTGTCTTTATTTCTCAGTGTTGTCTGTCTGAGTGGATGCCTAGTGTCCTCTCGGTTTTTGCTGTCAAGAGGTTGAAGGGGGTTTTGTAAGACAGGCCTATATGTTTTATTTTTATTTTTTTTTTAACTGTGGGGCTCAAGATGTGTTTTACACTCTGTAAGCCTCAGGAGGGACAGACAACAGACTGTGCTGTAATTCACTTCTTGTAGGTTGGATGCTGAGGCAATCGCAGACTTCTGTCCCACGTTACAGATGGATCCTGCTGCCTCTCAGGCTGCCTCTCATCTGTGATTGTGTCTTCAGCCTTTCACTTTGAATCCCCAGTGGCGTAGCCAAGAAAAGTTCCAATCCCCAGCATTGTCCTGCTAGATTCAGAGGGATGGCCACACAAGGAAACCTGAAACTGATCTTGACGCTTTGAATTTCTGAACGGGCAGGGCTGAGAGGACACTAACCTGCCTATGAGGACATTGGCTGGGGCTCTGCACAGTCCTGAGGCTCTCTCTCTCGCTCTCTCTCTCTCGCTCGCTCTCTCGCTCTCTCTCACTGTTGTCCGCTCTCTCTCTCTTCTTCCAGTGCTGGCCAGCGCTCCAGCTGTAGGTGGAGCTGGCTTTCCTGGAATTGTCGGGCAACTTTTCCTGTTGTGCTTGCTACCTCTTGCTCAACCTCTTGCTTAATGACAGCTCTGCTGCAGGATTACTGGGGCTGTGAAGACTCCTGCCATCTGGATGCCCCTCTCTACAGCATGCAGGGGTTTATGGCTGGTGCATTTGTTGTCATAAATATGTTTTCATGATTCAGGTCAGAAGTTTTCCCTCAGCAGAAATGTCTCGGCAGTGCAAAGTGGGGCGAAATCCATCGGTGGGTAAAGTAAACTGTGTATGAATGGGAGAGCTTTCAGGAGTGCGTAATTTACTTGGGGCTGTAACGCAGTTTGCAGTGGCTCTTTGCCACAGTGTTGTTTTACAAGCTTTTTTGTAACTTTGGGGTTTGTTATACCACAGGGGATGACATCAGAGGATAAGCGTCTTTGCATTGTGTTTGTCATACAAAGCTCTTCATTTTCGCATTGTATTTAGGACAGCCCGGTTGAGTTGACAACTTAACCTGTTTGACGAGAGTTGCGCAAGTGCGGGAGCCGCTATGTTGTAGCTGATAGCTTTGCTAAAGTGATGTGATGTTGGCTTGTGTCTCAGAGTGAAACCTTGCCAAAGAACTGACATGTTGGACGAGTTGCTCAGAAGTTTCATGTGTCACAGTTTCATTTCAGGCTACTTGTATACGCATGATTTAGTTAAGAATCATTCACCACAAACATACAGTAGTTTACAGCACTGTAAATTAATCAGAAATGTTAAAGAGAATATGTTCATGAATGATAAAATACCAACACTGAAATGATGTTTAACATATTTTTGTTTAAGACTGAGGGGTTTGAATAGTGAAGAGGTTGTCTTTGATCCTCTATAATAACTTCTAGACACTTTGTGTTTCAAGAACAAAATAGCAGAGACACAAAGGCCCACAGATGCATCACAGTCACTGGAGACAAGTGCAACAATCGCCTCTTGTTTTGTACTGTACAGTGGGATAGCTGAGTGTCTGTGAAGATTTGAATAGAATGGAAAGAACAAACCCAGGTCTGTAGCTCAGAGGTAATTGCTGTATCCTCACAACTTCAAAAGGCTACTTGTGTCCGACTGTCCTGATAATGAGCTTTTGCCTTCTTCACACATAATGAGTGGAGGTAGAGAGTTCACATAGAGAGACGCTGTGAGCACAGTGTGTCCACTCGCAGCTGGGGTGTCTGACTGGCCGGGAACAAAGGCTTAGTGTCTGTGATAGTGTGGAGCCCCAGCCATCAGCAAGCAGGCCAATAGACTTCTGCTTGGCTGAGCTGTCAGTCCTCACTGGCCTGCTGGCCTGCGGACTACAGTATAGAGAGGAACACATGGGGACAGGCTAGACTATTCCTGTGCCAAATTAAAATGAGCTGCTGCTGCATTCTCGAAGTTGTAAGTTCAGCCAAATCGACTTATACACACACGTATGATATATGCATTATATGCAAACACGTGTTTTTTGCTTGAGCCTTCTCCTGCCTGCTCGTTTTATTTTTCCAATTTGCTTCATTTCCATAATCAGATATGTGTAACAAGTATTTACATAACATTTGTATTCATATTTCACTTTCGGTTTGCAATGGAAATCAAATGACTCAAGATGGAGATGAATAATTTTGTTTTTATTTTCATAAGCACTTGATAATACAGACAGAATATGCATGATGTCTGTTTTTATTCACATTTTTTTTCAAAGAAGCTTCATGTCTAAACCTGGACATTAGGGCTGCAATAACAATCATTTTCATCAAAGATTAATCAGCTGATCTGATTCATATAGCTTGTTTTGGTCGACCAACAGTCCAGAATCCAAAGATATTCAATTTACTGCCACTTCAGGCAAATACAAGCTGAAACCAAGTAGTGTTTAGTATATTTGCTTTAAAAGTATTTTAAGGTTATATTAGTTGCTGATTCCTTTTCTGTAATCGGATAATCATTTCAGCTCTACTGTACATGATGCCAAGCGACGTATTTACTTTTAACCATTTTCTGACTAATTTCTCTTGTCATCTTTATAGATAGCTGTTCAGCTTCCCTGGATTTCGCACACAGCCCCTCTTTGTTTTGCCTGAAGATGGAAACACTGGAGTCGGAGCTGACCTGCCCAATCTGCCTGGAGCTCTTTGAGGACCCACTGCTCTTGCCCTGTGCTCACAGCCTTTGTTTCAACTGTGCCCATCGCATCCTGGTCTCCCACTGCACCCCCAGCGAGCCAATTCAGTCCATCAGTGCCTTTCAGTGCCCGACCTGTCGCTATGTCATCACCCTTAACCAGAGGGGCCTAGAGGGACTTAAACGCAACGTTACATTACAGAACATCATTGACCGCTACCAGAAAGCTTCTCTGAGTGGACCTAACTCTCCTAACGAGACCCGGCGTGAGCGAGCCGCCCCCGACAGCAAAGCCATGACATCTCCCGGTGACCGGGTGCAATGTCAGTTCTGCGAGCAGGACCCTCCGCAGGATGCTGTGAAGACCTGCGTCACCTGTGAGGTGTCATACTGCGACGAATGTCTTAAGGCCACCCACCCCAACAAGAAGCCCTTCACGGGCCACCGTCTAATCGAGCCCTTGCTGGACTCCCATCTGCGAGGGCTAATGTGTCTGGAGCACGAGGATGAGAAGGTCAACATGTACTGTGTGACAGATGAACAGTTGATCTGTGCATTGTGTAAGCTGGTTGGCCGACACCGAGACCACCAAGTGGCAGCCCTCAGTGACCGATACGACAAACTCAAGGTAAGAAGTGATCTGTAGTTTGAGGAATGCTCCTATAGTTGCTCAATAACATTTGTTCCACTCCTCTTTTCAGCTTATACGGTATCACAGCATGACAGGCGCACAGCTGTCAGTAAGTTGTGTTGCATTTCCATTTTATAAAAGATATAAGAGCTGCTGGATTTTAGTGATGTAGAAATGAGTGCAGTAAACCACAGATCATAAGCAAATTATGAAATGTTTTGATGTTTTTTCGGTTAGAACTGTAATTGTTAACAACATATATTTTTATTATGCTTTACACTGTGGAGCTGTGATACTGAATCTGATTCATAAGAAACAAAAACTCGATGGAGTTAAAAAAACTTATGCAGTATTGAAACACACAATGTGATCTCCCTTGCAAGTGCAAATAACTCGATACTGAATAATGTTAAGGCAAATTAGATGCATCTCCGTCAAACATAAATAAAATGTGAAGCAGGCCTTATCTTTAAGCAAATCTACAGCAGCATATGAAATAAATCACCACAAAATGGCTTCCCTACTAGTGTTCGTGTCTGGTAATATTCTATATTTTTCTTATTGTCAAAAAAAAAATCCCATGAAAAGACCAAAACCAACAGTTAATCTAACAAATCTGTGTAGCCAAAGCCTGATATAGCTTATTCCTCTGTGTTCCATAGACCTCCATTGTTGTCCAAACCCACATAACTGAGTCACGCCATCGCACTGGGTGACATGTTCCTTCATTACAATGAAAATGGAGAGTTTAGTTTATTTTGAGTCAATCCCACATAAACCTTGCTTCTACCATAAATACTCATTAGCATACCAAACCCGTGACTGAAAATAGTCCCCAACAAATGCACGATTTACTCCTGCTTGAGTTACATTTGCCCACACTACAGTGCCCAGCTGTTTTAACAGAGTATTTTTCCTTTTTTTTTTTTCAAAAAAGAAAGTATATATTCATGACTTCATGTATGTCTTCAGTAGAAATGAATGGGCTTCGCTTTTGGTCTTTTCAAAAGATCATGTTGACCATAATAGAAATACAGAATATCGCCAGCCTTCTCCTTTGAGACCAACTTTATCATAAGAAACGCCGGCGCATTAGATATATACTGTATGAATAGAACACACAGTAAAGTGAGTTGGAAACTCTCTCTCACTTAGCCAGGCTTAAATGTAATGACACCCAATGCAAGAGACTGCTTTCACAGTTTTAGGTTAAGTGGAGCTGTTCACTTTCAGCAGATGGGCTGACATCAATAAGACATGAGAAGATGCTGTTTGCTGGAGCATAAAAAAGGTGGCTCTGCATTCCTTCCATTATAGACTTGAATGAGCCTCTCGTATAAGAGATTTTGACTTATTAGGTTAGTGTTTTGCCAACACAGTTGCTCTCTACTGTGGCTCCAGCAGTCTCATGGGATCATTTTTATAGCCACTACAAGGCAATCATGCGGTGGAGCTTTATTTTGAAGCCTTTAAGATGTAATAGTGGTTTTAGCTGTACACAAACAAAGCAAGGTCGTTCCTTTTAAATCATTAAAATATCTGCTGTTTTTAATTTGGGAGTAAGTCTTGAACTCGGCTGGATTTGAGCTTTTTTCAGTTCGCTTTAAGTTCATCTTAAAGTCTATCCAGAGAACCTGCATGGCACAGACTGCATGAAATAAAAAACGAGGGTCCTCCTTTTGTTCACAAACATTCACAGCATGACTCACAAAAAGGAAGGTTTACTGTATCACAAAGTAACACTCCGAAACTCTTTTGTGCCTGTTCCTCTGTTTCACAATGCTTGGCCACGGTGGGACTGGGATGCAAACAATCTTTTGCAACATTTTGGCGAGATAGTTCAGTGGACCAGTCTTAACATGTCTCCTTTGTCTGATCATGCTGTCATTGTGCAGAAATCTTCTGGCCGCTTTCTCTGTGTGGGGCGTGATCATTCACACCAGGAGGCAGACCAGGTGATCAGCATCATTTCTTTAATTACACACTCAGGGACAGACTTATGTTATGGAACAACCTCAACCTGAATGCCACTTTCTAAGGGCTCTACTTCACTCAGTTATCCTTTTTGAAAACCAACGCAAAGAGTGAAATGAGAGTGAAATACATTCGGCACATAATACATCTGGTCAGTGATAACGTAGTCTTGGTGGTTATTAAGGTGACAGTTACAGTACTGTGCTTTGTGTTGCCATTATTCGATGTAGTAGTGAATGTAAAGTCTCTTTTTAATAAAGCACATTCTCCCAGTGGTAAAAGAGAGAAGAGTATTGGACAGTTTGTGATGAGTAGAGTCCTTTATCCTTTATCTTCTGATAGACTTACACAAGCTGTGATCTGTTTCCTCTGCTGTATAATATCCTCAGCTGCTTGACGCAATTCTTTACAGTGGGATGTATTCTACTAATCCATGCTTTGATTATGTTTTTGTGTCTCGTTGACCACACATCACAGTACAGTTAGCTGCATTGTTAGAAGCCTCGAGTGACAGAGGAAACAGCAGTTCCCATCTTAGAGAGAAATTGTTTTGTTTTTTTTCTCATTGCGCAGGGCAGGACCCAGGTGGCACGCAGCTGAGCTTGTTCATAGTTGTTGGTTTTTCCAAACACATGTTTACAGCCACACTGCCTCACATCTCTCTCAAACTCTCTCACAAAGGGAAACTGTGGCATTGTAAAAATGTGAGTTTGTGTGTCTGTGTGTGCCTGCACGTATAATGCAATAATTACTTCAGTCTGGTTTTGGCCTTATATGACATGACCCTGGTCTGGCATTATATCTGTTATTATCCATCCATCATCCATTATTAATATTATGTAAATTTAGTCCTATTTATAATCAGAGGAGTGGCCGTAGCATATCCCAACATGCACTGGGTGAAAGGGGAGAATCTTTTTGCCCATTGCGTGTTAAGGAAAAAAGAAAGAAAAAAACCCAGGTTGCTAGTCTGTTGCAAGGCTTATATATATAAACAGACGAAACATCCGCATTCACAGGCAATTTTAAGTTTGAACAGAATTCGAGTCGGAACAGAAAAACTGTGGGAAGAAACACAGAAAGCACCAGGATTGAAATTCAAACCAGGGCCTTCCTATAGTGACACACAGTGCTGACATCTCTAATATCAGTTATAGTGATATTATTTCAATGTCAAATAAAAATAACCATCAATAATCTTAAAAAAAGAATGTGTTGCATCACTAGTCTTATTTAGTGACACCTCAAAACACCCCAAACTTTCATAGCAGTTAATTTCACATACGCTATCCTTTCATATGACTTTGTATTATAATTATCCCATGATTAATGCTCCTGAAACACTCCTGCAGAGTGCACTGGTATTCAGAGGCACCTGGGCTACGGCACATCATGTTCCTTTGTCCTGCAGGATCAGCATATCAGATTACACTTTAGGACCTTCCTGACATATAAAGGCTCCTCTTTATCTGTTAGAATTTCATTCTAAAGTGACATTTTATGAAAACTTAGTCCCTCTTTAGCTTAAGATGACTTGTCTAAACAAAGGCCATTTTTGTTGCAAGGTAGATTATGTTAAAGAAAAAAATATAATTGCAATATATATTTCACTAACAGATGGTATGAAACACATTATATGGGTGGTTATTTAGACACAGTCTGTAATTCGATTATAATCAAAAGGTGAAGGAACACCACTTAGATTTAAAACAAGCTTGGGACCTGTGTTTCCCTTCCTCTGATTAACAAGTGTTTTTATACACAGCCTAATGATTATTAGTCTTTCGCAGCTCAATAAGTAGAATATACATTAACAATATTTGTACAAAACACTTATATTTAAAATTATAATCAGAAGAAAAACCCAACTCTAACCCCTTCAATGCTTGTTATGTATGTGGTTAAAAAACCGATTGGGCCTTTAATGCACAGCTTTCAGAGTGTATAGTTAATGGATACTGCACTGTAGTGCACTAGAACAGGACTTCTGTTCTGTCCACACTGTGATGTGTGTTTGTGAAATTCAATGAAAGCTTACACCGCCAACAAAGTTAAAATTGCAGTTGTGTCTCAGGACCCGTGGTGCTCACAGGATAAAGCGACAATCTTTTACAATGGATAAAGTTTCTAATGTTGACACAGGATAAAACTCAAAGTCCTGACAGGTCACTGTCAGGACTTTGAGAGGAAGGAAGAGAGACTGGCCAAAGCAAAGGTGCGGGACCAGAAGCACTCACATTCAAAAGGAAGCTGCTATTCTTTCCTCTCATCAGCCTTAAATGATTTTAGGAAAGAGACTTCCATTAGAGAGAGCTGTCCAAACACACGAGGAGTATTAATGTTGCAGGAGAAGCCATACTTTGGGCGCATTGAGAAATCCACTGCAACAGAATGAGAGAGGTGAACACGCTTTGTCTCTCACGCTCTCTGTATTTAACATTCGTCTCTCCCTCTCTCTGTACGGCCTTTATTTCTGTGATACTTGTCTTAATCAACAAGCAACAACAAACACACTGGAGCCTTTTACGCTCATACACTTGTCCATATTCAAAATCAGTTCGATCACTGTTGTGTTTCATGTGTCCACTCTGAAAGTTTTGAACCCACCTCACCTTTACCTGCAGCTCAGCGTCTGAGATGGCTTTCATCGCCTTCTCTTCCATATGAATAAATAATATTTGTGAGAGCAGTAAAATAAGACCTCTGCTATTTCAGTAGACAGTGACGCACACACCTCATAAAATCACAATGCGAAACATCTAAGCTGAAAAAGGTCGCCCAAGTTTTGGACCTTTGCAGGCCTCTCTTACCTGTTTGTTCTCTTCTTTGACTATTTGCTATTTCCGTTTTGATGAAAGGAAAATCATGAACGATGTTAAAAATTACATTAGCTAAACTAAAAATTGCACTATTACATAATTTTACAGTATTTGTGAGATTTTTTTTGAAAGAAAAAGTTTTTATAATGTTTGCGCTTTCAACATATGAAGATGAAGTGAATAAATAATCCATCTCGGACATTAATTCTTTAAAATCACAAATCAATTCACATATATTATTAAAGACTTTGAATCATAGATTAAAAATTCAGATCTGATTCAGATGAAAAAACTAGGCTTCTTAAGGCATCATAAAATATTAATAATCTAGATCTCATTTTTCTGTTGTCAATCCATTTTGGAGTTAGAATATCCTACACCTCTGTTTTCAGTTTTATTTTAATTTAAAATCATTGCTAGCACACTGTAACGCCATCATGCGGTTACCTTTTATTTTAAGAATAATAATACTTACACTGCACCACCATAGTACGCAGTCATCATGCTGCCCAATTACAGTGAGAGATTAAGTTTGAAACATAAGCCTTTGATCTGAGTCAGTGATTAACACAGGCAGGGTTTAGTTGTCCAAATCACTGGCAGATGCTCTGCTAAGCTCCATGGCCTCAGCAGGCAGTATGATGGGATCTTTGGCACATGGGGAGGACTGGGGTGGGAGGGGGGGGGGCTGGGGGCTCTACACAAATGTGGCCAGTCATATCCAGTGGCAGCCTTGTGTGTCCTCTCCTGTGCTCGTTACAGATATGGTCCTTATGTTCCCATTCACCTAACTCTCCTCCAAGATTTATTCAGCTGTTTACAGTTTGATGTTTGGGGGAGGTGGGGGTGTGTGTGTGTGTGTATATGTGTGTGTGTGTGTGTATGTGCGGAGTGACAGGAGAGCAGTGTGTAATGAAATATTCCTTTTCAATTTTGTTTTGCAGCAAGCCTTGGATTCCAACCTCAGCAGTCTCATCAAGAGGACCAGTGAGTTGGAAAGTCTGATGGGCAAACTTATCCAAACCTGCCAACACGTGGAGGTGAGTTTGTTTATCTGTTCCCTTTCAGGTGTGTGTGTGTGTGTGTGTGTGTGTGTGTGTGTGTGTGTTTTTGTGTGTGTGTGTGTGTGTGTGTGTGTGTGGGGAAGGGGGGGGGGCTCTTAGCCTCTGTGGCATTTCATGGGCAACAACTCATTAAATTATTAACACCATGATGAATCACTGTATCTCAGAGTGGCTTTTCATCATGTCAACAAGATTAAGTGTTCATTAGTCTATAGATCAAAACATTTCTGCAGTATTCATGCATTTTGCTGCAAATTCTGTATTTTGACATGAAGTGTGGGCCAAATATTTATGCATTTAAAAGAAAAAAAAGAACATATAAGATAAATACTATGTGAATCCTTGAAAGGCATATCAAATAAAGATCGGTCATGATATATTGTTATATTTACACTCCTACACCTTGTATCCTCAAACTGTTACTCAAAGGCATGTAAATATTTTTACCTCACCGCGCATTAGTTACTGACCTGGCTCAACACAGGTCATTAAATGTGCTAATTTCGCTAAAACATCTCATTACATGTATGCTACAATGTCTGTGATAACGCATGTGTTTGGGATTAAAAAAAAGACCGAATGAACTGAGTCAGCTGATTGCTGAAAGAATGATGATGAATTAAACTCCAATGTGTTTTTCCTGCCACATCAGGTTTGCATAAAATTGATTGTGCTGTTAGTAACACATGCTAGAATGATTCCAAACTTCGATTTGTGCAGTGCAACATTTAGTCAAAGGGAATTAATTAGAGTTCCAGTATTGACTGTCTCTTATCTACACTTACTGTGTGTCATGTCTAGGTAAATGCATCACGACAGGAAAACAAGCTGCTTGAGGAGTGTGAGGTGCTGATTAATATCATACAGCAGCGACGACAAATCATCGCCACCAAGATAAAGGAGGGGAAGGTACTGTTTATCACCTTTTGTGTGTTGATAACCTTTGTTTGTTTATCACCTTGCATGTCCTGATAATTACCTCCCCAAACAGCTGACAAGCTAGCTCACAGCTCAGCACTTGAGCAAGCTGTTCTCGCATGACTTCAGCAGTAACATATTATTGTTGTTGGGTTAAACCCTGTATCTACAAACTGTTACTCTTCAAAGCAAGGGCGTGTAACTTCAATCAATAGCACATCTATATTCTTACAAATAAGCAGCTCAATTCATAGGCAAGGAAACACAAGCTTGTGCCATTCAATACACACAGAGGCTTTGATGCCACAGTCTCTACTTGTGCAAGGTCTTTGTATTTTAGCATATCACAGATTAGGCCCAGTTTGTTCCTTTCATGTATTAGCATTACATTAGTGTCAAGGAGCTATGCATCCAATTTTCCAGCAAATGGAAACCCAAAGGGTCCTTGAACAGCACGTACTGCTGCTCTTAAGGTATTTCCAGAATCCTCAAAGACTAAATGTTCTGCTGCATTATGATGAATATATATATTCAACCAGTTTGTCAAGTTGCAACTCTCTTTTCTTAATCAAAACAAAGATGATTTCCAGAAATAATACACACTCTTGTTCAATTTGTATAACATGGAACAAAATTTTCAAAAACAATGTGTTGACTCTTATGTTGGCATATATTTATTATTATTTTCTTTGTTATATACTGTGATAAAAAGATAACAACAACAACAAAGCAACAACATAGTATGTTAATTCCAGCTGCCCATAATAGGAAATACAGGGGCGACTTGGTAAAATGGGTTAAACGCCTTTTTTTTTATTGTGGTACATGAGAAGCACAAACAAAATCCAATCACACATTTTGCATTTTAATTATTTTATTGCAAAAGTAAAACTCAACTCAGCCTAACTTACAGTATTTAAACAAGAAGTAAAAACAGCATACCTGTCAGGAGACATATTGTTTCCTTTTGTTGAACTGGAAAATGAGGAAATGCTTATTGTTTACTGCATTCCAATTTCAAATGTACACCTATGTTGTTCAATCTATAATTAATAGTAAAACATCCTGTGACAGCATGACATGCTTTCTGGTTATTTTTTGTACCTTCGTAGCCCATTGTAACATACGTGGCATGAGAAAATGTACAATGCATTAATGGATCATAAAAAGGGTTGTTTTTTTTTTTACTCTAAAGCTCAGGCAGCTGGCTGGTGGTCCTCACATCTGTTTGAGACATTATTTTATTTGGTCTTATACATACAGTACATGTTGGCTGCTTGCACGGAAATACTCACCAGACTGCAGAGGTTATTGCTTTGTTTTGTCCTGTGCCTTGTATCAGTCTGGAGCACATCTGGCACAGTGTCCATACATTTAATGCGAATGAGCAATGCCTCTTGAATTGTTTCAGCCCCCCCCCCCCGTTGCCATTAGAGAGGCGGTGGCATGCTGTGCCGCGTTCAGTGTCAAAGTTAAGATCAGCCCTGCTTCCTGCGATGACCGTCTCTGGAGGAGGACTCTTTCCTTCCTCACCCCGTGCCTCATGTCAACTTGTGAGGTTGCTCTCAGCCAGTGAGCCACAGTGGGGGGATGGGAGGGTCTGGTTACTGTGACAGTGTTATGAGGGATGTTTCATAAACACACCTCTCGTGCCCGTGTAGCTTTTAGAACATTGTTACACAACTGAAAAATCTAATTGTCCAAGGTGTAAATCTGATTTCTTCCCCAGAAGGATTTTCCAATTTGCCAGGTAAAATCAAATCTACCATCTGGCGGATCGGTGCCTCACGCAGAAGGTCATACATTGGTTGGTTTATTTACCAAGCTTTTCATCTATCAACGTGTCCTATTTTCTGCCCAGTCTGTGCGCCTGAGAAAGCTAGCCCAGCAGATAGCCAGCTGCAAACAGTGCATCGAGAGGTCCTCCTCCCTCATCTCTCAAGCCGACCAAACCCTGAAGGAGACAGACCACGCTCGCTTCCTTCAGACGGCTAAAAGTATCTGTGAGAGGTGAGGAAACAGCTACAGTCAGAAGATATACAGCACACAGTGTATACAAGTGTCATAAATGTCTTGTGTGTACATCTTTATTACAGAGTATCAATGGCAACGGCATCCTCCCAAATCCTGTTACCAGAAATTAATCTGAATGACACTTTTGATAGTTTTGCTTTGGACTTCACGAGGGAGAAGAAAATGCTAGAAACCCTGGATTACCTCACGGGTGAGTGATGGTGGGGAGTTAAGCACACAATATTGTATGGTTTGGCAGGAAACCTATCTGTGAATTAATATAATCTATCTATCCTCCTCTCCTCACCTTATCTTTTGATTATGGATTCATACAGTTATAAGGTTTTGGCATGGATAGTAACAGGGAGTTTATATTTCAACTATAACTGTGCTTGATGGCAAGTGACAAAAAACTAAAAAGCTCAAAATAAGAGAGTGCAATTAAGATTTATTTTCTGCTGAATGAAACAGGTTTGATTGTTTATGCTTAGTGCCTGTTGTGCAGCGTGAAGTTAACTCTGCATGGGGGCTGCAGCTGTAATAGCTAGAGGAACCGCTACCGAGCTTAATTACACTTGTCAGGATTAAAAACACAAATGGAATGGTGCTGTTTACCACAACTGGTGGTTTTTTTTATGTTGTGGTGGATAGAATACCATCCACAGAGCTTTCATTAATGTCTTCAAACGTTTGCCTTTTGTTTTTCCGATTGCAGCACCAAATCCACCAGTAATCCGTGAGGAATTGTGCACAGCTTCATATGACACGATCACAGTCCACTGGACATCAGATGATGAATTCTCTGTCGTATCATATGAACTTCAGTATGCCATCTTCACCAGCCAATCCAATGTTGTCAGTAAGTCTGCATGCAGCTCTCTGGTGGGAGTGCAGTATAATGTTTGTGTTGGAAAACATGGAAATGATGGGAGGTATTTGAAAAGGATTTCAATAAATTGTTTGCAGGCTATGTTACAATATCCAAACATAACATTGTATTGAAGCAGCAGGAGAGTAGAGCTCTGCATATTTTTTTTTTTTTTTTTTTTTGAGTGTCTGTACGGAAAAAAAAATAGCAGCTCAGTCAGACTACATTTACATCCAGATGCACATCATAAGAAGCTCGACATTATCTCGGGGTTGAAATGAGCAGCAGGCTGTTTGAATTGATTGCTCTAACAAGGTCACAACATGCTTGATCAAGCAATTTATTCTCATCTGCCTCAGTGTTCAAGCACGCATGGATGAGTGGTAATGTGACTATATTTGATGAGTCAAAATAGGAGCTGTAGATCGAAACGCTGCTAACAATTACGCTGTATTGTCTTAATTTCAAACATTGATAGAGGCACTAACTTAGGAGTTCTGTTGATAACTTGGTTTGTTCTTTGTCAGTGACTCTCTCTCTCTCTGTCTGGGCTGCAGGTTTATGTAACTCTGCTGATAGCTGGATGATCGTACCAAACATCAAGCAAAATCACTACACAGTGCACGGACTCCAGTGTGGCACAAAGTACATCTTCATAGTGAAGGCCATAAATCAGGCTGGAAACCGCAGCAGTGAACCAGGGAAACTCAAGACAAACAGTACGTCAAGTTCAACTATACAAAATGTACTCTCATGTATAATTGATTATCAAAGAGTTTAAAATTACTGGACTGTTTTATTTTATTTCTTTTAAGGTCAGCCGTTCAAGTTGGACCCAAAGTCCGCTCATAGGAAGTTGAGGGTGTCTCATGACAACCTGACAGTGGAGAGGGATGAGACATCATCCAAGAAGAGCCACAGTCAGGACCGCTTCTCCAGCCACAGCAGCTACGGTGTCACAGGAAACGTCTACATCGACAGCGGCCGCCACTACTGGGAGGCTCTGATAGGAGGAAGCACATGGTAAAAAACAGTTATGGATCTCAGGATGGCAGTGCGGGTCTGATGAGTTGATTGGTTGGTCCACCATGTTGGTCCAGACTTAAATATATCCTCAACTATTGGCTAGATTCCAGTGAGATTTGGTACAGATGTTCATGTTCTCCACAGAATGAATTGTAATAACTTTGGTGATCCCCTGACTTTTCATTTAGCACCATCATCAGGTCAAAACAAAGCATCACTGTGCCTGAGTACAGCCTCACAGGCATGGCTGTAGACGTTTAGTTGTATTTATTTCATCATTGATAATGTGTCAGATTTAAAATGTTAGACATGTAGTAGTGATTTATGAAATCTTCCTTTCTACTTTTCTTTGGAAATGCAGGTTTGCAGTGGGCATTGCGTACAAGTCGGCGCCAAAACATGAGTGGATCGGCAAAAACTCGGCCTCGTGGGTACTGTCTCGCTGCAACAACTCGTGGGTGGTGCGTCACAACAGCAAGGAGATGCCTATTGAGCCTTCACCCCACCTGCGGCGTCTCGGCATATTGTTGGACTACGACTCTGGATCTCTGTCTTTCTACGATGCTGTCGGCTCTCAGCACTTGTATACCTTTGACATCGCCTTTGCTCAGCCAGTTTGCCCCGTGTTCAATGTGTGGAACAGGTGTTTAACAATCCTCACGGGACTGCCCATCCCAGACCACTTAGAGGGGACCGATTACAACAACTGACAAAACCTGTCCTGCTGGATTTTCTTTTGTGTACCCCAAAAAAAAAAGAAAAAAAAAAGACCAGACTGAATTAATGGCCCTGGTTGTACATTCCTATTCAAGCCTATGTTGAAATTATAATTGGAATTATTTAAGAAATTATTTACAAGCATCTGTAAATGTATTTCTTTGCTTTGCACATTTATGTACATTACTCAGCTAGATGGTTTTAAAGGGTTTGCTTACAATTTTAAATTCATAGAGCTATTTTCAAATAGGCTCTAGATATTTCTAAGTTCATATTACATGCTTTTACATTCCTGTGTTGTTAAGGGTAATGATAAATCTTTAAGTGACAAGCCAACTCTTTGACTCTAATGTTTTTGAAAGGCTGTATTGTAAGGTGTAATGTTTCTGAAAGTTTTGTTTTTAATTCATAGCACTTTGAGAAGACAAAGTTGTCACTATAAAATGTATTTCTAAGCCACTTGCACCATAACACAAATGTTTGCTTGTCATTCTTTTGTAAGGAAAAGGCACTTGAATAGATCAGATAACAGTAGTTAAGAAGTTTCACTTAGAAATTTTAATTTGAAATCAGTCAAGTCATTTATTAACTGCAAATGCTCTACTACAGTTAAGCGTTGAGAAATCATTCATTTTCTCATTGTAGCCGTTTCAAAAGAGCTCATCTTCGCAACTTCTCGTTTAATTTCTCTCTGACAAGATATAATAAAAGTGACTTCATTTGATCAGCTGTGTGACTTCCTGTCCTCCTCGTTTTAAGACTCGCTGCATGCTAAAAATGGGCCCCAGTAAGATGATAATTCATTACACTGTACACTTGTTTACACTCATTTATACTTGCTTTCTCATTAAAAGCTTGAACAAGCTCTCACAGCGCCGTAGTGAAAAGAAAACACCACCACCATGGAGAAAAGTGTCAGTCTTGCTTTACGGGACTCACTCTGACCCACACTCTGTGCCAAAATACAACTTCTGACAAGATCTGCTCTGACATCTCTTTTTGTACTGGAGTAACGTGGCTTGAATTCTGCAGCGTCTCCTTTCAGCTAAAGGAGACGAGCAAAAAAAGGAAAAAGGAAAAAAAAGAAATCCTGAACTCTGTGTGACCTCCCCGTGAGACACCCTGAAGACAGAGCTGTAATATGTGAACACCACCACCTCCATGCAATTTTGTTAGATTCTGAGATGTGTATTTTTTTGTGTATAAAAAAACACTGGAAGATTAATTCCTACACTGTAAAAAGAATAAAAAGATAATACATGAAAGCATTAAAATTAAGACATTTTCTATTATATTGAGCTAATACAAAATGTTATGTGTCATAATGAAGAGATTAGGTGCATCAGTCAATATATAATTCATTTGATAAAGATGTCTGAAGATCACAAAAAACAAATTACATTTTTTGTATCATTTTATCACATATAGAGCAATGGTTGAGAAAAGGTGTGAAATATGTTTTTATTAAAGACAATGGGTCATTGGTTATGAAGCGTTTCCAATAATTTCATAATTGATGGTATAATGAAACAAAAAAAGAGACAAAATATATTTTGTCCATTGTTTTTGCTTTTCCATTATGAGACACATCCGAGCACTGCTTTATCTTCTCCATGACTTAACAAAGACCGACATAGTGGATTTGGCAGAAACTAAAATGAACACTCTGTAAATATGTTGGGGGGGAGAGAAAAATTGCAGTGCTTACAATGAGTCTGATCAAATGCTTTACACTGAGTGAGTATTTGGAGAAAAGAAACCAATTTGCCAACATAATGAAAAAGAACTGAAAATCTCAATTTGGCATATTAAAATTGCACCCCAGGGCTCCACCTGCTGGATTTGTATTTTATGTGACAGATTAATTTGCTGCTAGGAGCCACAGTCAGTCCCACCCAGAAATCCCATCTATCACATTAAACTATTTGTCTTGTGATGTTAGCATTATAATGATACTATTATGGGCTTCAGTTGTCATCCAGGTGGTATCTAAGGTGAATTTACAGTAGTTTAAGTTCAGTTGTTTAAATTCAGAAAAAAATATCATTGTGAATCGACTGATTTGATTTGATTCTGTTATAACCAACATACATGGAACACACTTGTGCAAATACTCACATCTTCTTATAACAGTTCAAGATTAAACTCACCAATAGTTTGCAAAAAACAAAGATTAAAAGAGACTGGGTATTAGAAACATGTTTTTTTTTTCTTCCTCTTCTATTAATAATCTCACAACCATTCAAATTTATCATGTGACCCTCTGGAGGGGCCTGATGCCTGAAACCACTCAACTAACCTACACAGCAGTGTACAAACTAGTTAAGAGTAGCTCCACCTGGAATAGCCTCAACAGTAAAATGCTGCTTATGCACTGTTTATCAATAATAGGAATTCTATGTAATAGATAATAATATATCACCCACAGGAGCCATATTTTTTTGACATGTAACGAGTACTTTTACTTTTGATACTTTAAGTAAGCTACATTTTACTTATATGTGATAGCACTTAAGGATTTTGAATGCACCATTATTTATTTTTACATTAACACATTTATGCTTTTTGCTTGAGGGAATTACACCTGAATACTTTTTCCACCTCTGTATAGAATATTTGTTATTTCAGTTTTTTTTTCTTTTAACTATTCTGCAGTAAATTCGACTGTTTTTTGAGGTGTGGTGTGAAACTGTGTCAGGATCATAGACAGGATCAGCCTCTTCACCAAGCCACGCCCCCGATCCCGGGACAGGAAGTACCTGCGCGTTGCTGCTGACGTTGCTGCTGTCCAAAGCAACGATGGCGTCCACAGATCAGTCCCTCCTGGACTTAACGGATAAAGACACCCGGGAGAAACTGTCGTTATGGGATCGCCGTACCGATGCCATGGCTCCCCTCACGGAGAAGCAAATGGACTCTGTCCTGGAGATCCGAGCCGCAGCCGAAACGCTCTCTGTCCCCTCAGAGGTGAGATGTGACTCCGAAAACAGCTAGCTAGCTAACAGGGTTGCTAATTTACTTTCCAAGCGTAATTGAGGTGAAATAAACCCCGAAACAGCCTCTGTGCGAACTTAATTCACCCCTCTGTCATGTTAACAGGATATCAAAGTTAACATGAAGCGGAATAATAACTTGTAAGCTAATCAGTGGGCTTGCATTAGCACTCCGCCACGTCAAGCTATCCAGCTAGCTTCATGCGCAGGCTAGGTGAGTCTGTTCAGAAACAAGGGGCTCTGTTTTGTTTTGCAGCTTCCCATTGAGGACTTGTGCAGCCTTTCGTCCCGGTCCTTGCAGTCCCCGTTTACAGCGACGGTGCCCGCCTCAACAGAGGACGTCCTGCTCAAGGGTTTCCAGATGCTTGATATGGAGAATGATAGGATAGAAACTGCACAGCAGGTGACTTGTCTTTGTCAACAAACAGTGCTGTAGCCAGTCAGACTGTCTGTACCATAATAAGATGCATGGTTGTAATGTAATGCCGATTTGTGTTGCAGTTTTTTTCCTGGTTTGCCAAGTTACACTCAAACATGGACCAGGATGAGAGCTCAAAATACAGGTACTTCCATTTTAAAGTGCTTCATCCTAGATGGTGGTGTCATACTGTTTGTAATAGAGTGTTGCTTCTTGAACTTCTAGTTAGGCAAGGCAGAGCCAACACACCCATAGACTGTAAAAACACACATCCACTCCACACATCATATATAAACTAACCTGGTTTTAGACGTCTGAAGGGCTGCCCCTATCTCAGATTTACAGACACAAATATGCACGGACAAGTAACCAATCACATGCCTGAGACAATAGGAATGTTTGAAGTTTGTGTTTGGATGTTGACACAGTTTGGACAGATCTCAGCCCATCTTGCAAAGTGTCTCACAGAGTAATACCAAGTGTAAGGCAGAAATATGTTGCTGCGCTGCTCTATATGGGCTAAACTCTCCTTGAATTCACCCCAGAACTAGAATGGCACTCAGTAGAGTGCACACCTCAGCCAAGGCCAAACAATCCTGCACATGTCCGTCAAATCCAGATTACTACAGTATACATCATAAATGAGTACACCCTCTCTTATACCTATCAAATACAGTGCTTTCTCTTTACAAATAAGACATATTTGAGGTTCTATATAATGTAATATTCCAAGAACTCTCCTACATCAGTTACCAATGATGTATGTCAATACTAAACAGGAAAATCTGATTTTCTTGTCAAAATGGTAAAAAGTCATGTTGCAAAAATGAGTAAATCCTCCTGAAAGTTACAAAATAAGACTTAATAAGATGTCGTTTGGTGCTCGGCAAGGGCATCACACCAGGTGTGTCTGTTGACCAGCCCACTCAACCAGGTGTAACTGGTTGACAATTAAAGTGGCACCTAACCCACTGAATTGCTCTCAGACTTAATGCTGATAACAATGGCACCACATGGGAGAGGATTGTTTGGAGACTTGAGAAAAATAATTCTTTCATTGCACAAAAAAGGGCAAGGGTACAAGAGGATTAGCCAATCATTGTTATTAAGTCAGAACACAGTAGCAAAAGTGATACAGAAATTCAAAAAGGACATACTTCTAAAAGGATGGAAACGTCGTGGTCGTCGTCATAAGCTTTCACCTTGGGGTGAGTTAGTTTTGTTGAGAGAAGTCACCTTCTTATGAATTGATATGTTGATCGTTTATGTTCATAGGGGGTGTACTCATTTATGCTGTGTACTGTATATGGATCATAACTAGAAATGTATCTTAATTTTATACATAAAAATCCATGTTATTTCCTGAGAAATTAATGTAAAATTTTGAAAATGTTAGAGGAAAGTGATTTATTGAGCTGCCACTTTTAATCAGATCAGCACCAAAATGTTCCCTGGCCCATGCCCCATCCGTCCACCAAGTTTGGTGCAAATCAGTTCATTACTTTTTGTGCAATACTGCTGTCAGATAAACAAATAGACACGGGTGAAAACAGAATTTCCTTGGCAGAGGTAATAATGATATCGCAGCAGGTGTTTTGTGATTGACAGCTGCTGAATGTTTCAGCCAATAGGGACCGGTGCATCAAGTTTTCTTCTCATTGTGAAATTGTAGTGAGACTGCTATGTAGTCCAGTAGGTAGCTTCACTGCATTATTTAGTCAAAGCAAATAGATCTCTTATCTCTCATATCTGCTTTCCATTCAGGAAAACCAGAGATGATCTAAACTGTTACCAAGAACAATGCGATGCTATTCTTAAAGATGTCAGTGCAGCTCTGGAGCACTTGGAATCCCTTCAGAAACAGTACCTATTTGTGTCCAATAAGACTGGAACTCTGCATGAGGCCTGTGAACAACTCCTAAAAGAACAGGTAAGAAGGCCACTGTCCTTTCTGTCTTTAAACCAGCTTTTTTCATCCAACTAGCGTATTGCTGAGTGGAAGATGTTTAAATTGTAATGTAATTTATTGCATACATTTTTTTGTATTTAGTATTTGCAAACATGAACACATCTCCCCTTCCAGAAACTGTAGAATTATCTGTAATTTAATATCTTCTAATTTAATGATTTATTTTATTCATTTTTATCTCATTTTACATTGTTTTTCATTTTAGATCAATGCTTTTTAACATGTTTTTATATTCATTTTATGTCTTTACATGTGAAGCACTTGGTGCATGTCATTTCTTCGTTGTAGCACTTTGTGCTACATTTCTTGTATGAAAGGTGCTATACAAATAAAATGTAGTATTATTATGTCTGCATGCTCTAAACTCTGGAACTCATCCGAGTTGAGAAATTGTGTGAAAGCAACTGTGGTAAACCCCAATGGAGTCACTGGACATGACTGGAAATACCGTGCACTATCTAGTTCAGAACATCATGACACAGATAAAAGCTTGTCTGAAAATAAAATTGCTACCAAGCATTCTGCAATCTGCTGTTTGTTCTGTCTGTGCTGTATTTAATATCTTATTGACGCTGCAGTTTTTTTTTTTTTTCCTTGTATTTTCCCTGCTGATGCAGGTATCTGCTCGTGCTCACAAATGTATGTAGACTTTACCATCCGAGGAAGTTGAACTGAGCTGAATTTAAACTGCCATGCCGTATTATGTCAACTGTGGTTTGTTGTTCTCTCTCTTTGCAGTCAGAGCTTGTTGACCTGGCTGAGAGCATACAGCAGAAACTGTCATATTTTAATGAGTTAGAAAACATCAACACGGTAGGTTGGAATTTTTTTTTTTTTTTTTTTGGGTCATTTGGTAACTAAATGTATGTACTGTAAATGATGTCAGTTAATTGCTTAATTTTTATATAGATAGATAGATAGATAGATAGATAGATAGATAGATAGATAGATAGATAGATGGACCCACCCAATTATCAGCTGAATCTCATTAAGAATTATTCTCAAGAACTTTGTCAGCTACAATTCTAATGTAGTTCTTTCTAAAGTGTTTTTTTTTCTTTATAAAATTATACTTACTGAATGGACCATGGAATTTTCTCATCTCACCTACAAACCCCTGAAATATAGAAACAAAATCTGTAGCACAGCCTGGCTTAAAATTACAAACAACAGATCTCTGGCAGTGGTGGCTTTGCCAAATGAAAGAAAAAAAAAAAAAAAAAAAATTGTTCAGAAAGACCAAGAACTGGAAGAATAAAACTGTTATTATTTTGAGTTACTTCAAACATAACTTTTTCTTTGTCTTTGCAGAAACTGAACTCGCCAACCTTGTCTGTAAATAGTGAAGGGTTTATACCAATGCTGTCGAAATTGGATGACTGCATTGAATATGTTTCTTCACATGTAAGTAGCTTTCACTATATATTTCTTCCTTTTTAAATCTCTTTTTGAAACGTATTTCTTTGTCTTAGCCTTTGGTTATGTCTGATTCATGTTTTATTTACATTGCTTTATCCCTTATCATTGTTTTACCTATGTTATTTCTGTCGGATCTTTTTGAAAGGTTTTGATGTTGTTTTTATTATGCTGTCGTACACTTTTTATGATGCCAACTTTGGATTTTTCTTATATTTAGTTTTACTTGTAAAGCAGTTTATCTTTTAAGAAAAGTGCTATATAAATGTATTATTGAAAAAATTTCAGTTCTGTCTTTGCAGATCTTATTTTATTACCAGTGTTAGTTATTATTCACAAAATCATGTTTTTAGGCAGTAAATTAATTTGTATGCCTCTTATGTATTAACTGCTTATTTATACCCACTGTGCTACAAAGAGTTTTGTTTGTGTCTTTTTTCCAATGTGAAAGTGTCCAAGGCCTTGATAGTGTTCTGTTGACTTGTTATGACTGCAGTAATGTGTTATATAGTGAGTATGTGGTAATTAAACCTGTCTAATGCTTGTTTATCTCCACTGATTGCAGCCGAATTTCAAGGACTATCCGGTTTATTTGGCCAAGTTTAAACAATGTCTTTCTAAAGCTATGCACTTCATGAAGATCCACATCGTAAACACTATGCAAAATCTTACAAGCCAGTTAACAAAAAGGGTAAGGAAAAAGTTACATTTCCATTAGATACTGTAAGTGCTTGGTTCATTGTCAGTACCTTTTTATTTTATTTTTTTCCAACCCTACAGGATCCAATGGGTTTGACCAACGCAGACAATGCCTTTACACTTTACTATGTAAAGTTTAGAGCAGCTGCACCTAAAGTTAGAGTGAGTACCTTTTTTTTTTTTTTTTAATTTTTTTTATGACCAACTGAATTTATGCAGCACATCATTTTCTGTAATAAAACTACATTTTCATTGACTTTTTTTTTTTTTCCTCAGTCACTGATTGAACAGATAGAACAACGAGCAGAGAAGATACCTGAGTGAGTATTGGCATTTCTCCTGAGTAAAGCAGCAGCATTAGCACTCCTGCTATATTTTTTATTTATTTATTTTCCTGCAGTTCTTGTGCCAAATTAACTCATCTCGCCTTATATTGATGTGGGCAGATACCATCAGCTCCTAGATGAAGTCCACCAGTGTTACCTTGAGCAGAGAGAGCAGCTCCTCAGTCCCAGCATCGCATCCACCATTACTGACCTCACCAACCAGAACAGCAAAGACCACTGTGCTCTGGTAAGGCATGACTAGTTCAAAGCAGGAACTGCCCTTTAGATATTGTAAAATGACATTTGAGTTTGCAAAGAATGCCCAGTATGGACCCTCTGGGAAATTTACTGGAGTGTTTGGTGCAGGCACAAAGCTCTGCACATGATAAATGAGCATAACACTGACACTAACACTGTACACAGCAGGCATCCAGAGCTTACTGCGGTGAATTGCTGTGTAGAGGCTTGGTGTTGTTAGTGCACCCTCAGTCATACCTCATCTGTAAAGCTGGGAGTTATTGTGCTGCGTTACTCCTGTGTCAGAAAATTTAAGTGACCTAATTAACGGTAAAATGGTTATTCTGATGTGATACTTCAGACAAACCAGGTCAGATTTTGGCACCTTGACGGACTATGTCTTTTGACGCTGTTGTGGCATTTAAAACATTTCACTAATTGGCTTGATGGGGATGCTATAATTAAAGGTCAGAATTTCATGCAATGAAACGTCAAAACAGCCACACTACCTGACTTTTTTTTTTTTTTTTTTTTTAATAAATGAAACTTGAAAGGTTATGCATCTTGTTGATTGCTATAATAGGTGCCTGCACCATTTATGTTAGAGGATGTGTTTTGCTTGTTTGAAGTGGAGGCAAAGCATTTGTAGGCACTGCAGTGGGTGATCATGTGTTTATTTGTACAGGTTCGCAGTGGCTGTGCCTTTATGGTTCACGTTTGCCAGGATGAACACCAGCTGTACAATGAGTTCTTCTCTAAACCTACACCCAAACTAGAGTGAGTAGCACCTGCCTCAGTGGTAACAGGATCACTGAGCACACACACACAGAGAGCTATTGTCTTGTATGTATTTGCTTAAGGCGTGCCGCTTTAAAACGCATGATGGCCGTTTCAGCTTGATATGCTTAGTGTTTGGAAAAACAGATTTACACAGTATGGGTAGAACATTTTTATTATTGAAGGGTAAAAAAAAATTGTGTATTTTGTCATTACTTTATCCCTTAAGTTGAAGGAAACTAACTGTAGTTTTTAGCCTTTCTTGAGCTGTACAGAAAAATGAAAAGCCTTTTTAATCTCTCAACAGCGAGCTGCTAGAGAAGTTATGTTTGTCCCTGTATGATGTCCTCCGGCCTTTAATCATCCACATCATCCACCTGGAAACTCTGTCTGAGCTCTGCAGCATTCTCAAGAATGAGATGCTTGAAGACCATGTTCATAACAATGGTAGGTTACAGATTTTGTTCTCCTGAAAGCTTCTCATATGTCACATGGAGTGTTTAGAACTGAGTCACCAGGATGCAGCTGTGCTGGAGTTGTTGGGACTTGCCATAGTACCATGTATAAGTTTGGATACATTTTCAGTTTTTGTGCTTTGTTGTGCTACAAAATCTTTCAAATGAAATCAATGTGAGCTTTTTCCCAGAATTTGACTTTTATTTATAACAGTAAAGAAAGAAGAGAAATGTTCTCCAAATTTAATGAGCTACTAGTAAAAGAAAAAGAAAATACTCAAAAGGATATCCCTTGTGTGTTCAGTGGCTAATTTTGCCAAGTGAGAAATACTGAATTTAATGAAATTTTAGCTGCAGACTTTCGGCATAAATGACCAATTACCGTTCCAAGTTGTGCCTTATTTGCCAACAAAAACAGAAAACATGACTTTTCTACACCTGGGACAATGTGGACTGGTTCCCTCATAAATAACTTTGGTCTCAGATCTAGTTTTAAAGAAAAAGCACCTTGTCATGGTCCTTAAGATAATCCAAAATTACAAACAGGGTACCGAAGTTTACTTTTATTGGGGTTATAGCCAAGAAGACAAACAAGGGAACATGATAGCTGTTCTTTTAAACTTGAGGACTAGGATGTTTTCATGGTACAATACCTTTTTTGTATTCAGTTCTCATTCACCTGTTCCGATTTCCCATAATAAGCCCACCTACATCACAAATATACAAGTTTATACTTTAGACCCTACAGGAATTGTACTTTTTTTGAATCTATTCCACAACAAAGTGTTGGCATAGAAAGCAAAGCTTGAACTGAAAGATGACCTGTAAATTGACCTCTGCTTGCCTTTGCAGCTGCTCAGCTGGGGGCCTTTGATGCAGTTGTGAAGCAGATGCTGGAGGATGTCCAGGAGAGGCTGGTCTACAGGACCCACATTTACATACAGACTGATATCACAGGCTACAACCCAGCTCCAGGGGATCTTGCCTATCCTGAAAAATTGGAGATGATGGAGGTAGGTCTCGTATGCTCAAAGCGATATCGGCTCTCCTTGATGTCTTCAGAAACAAAACACCCAGCAGTTGTTGTCCCTTCAGCTTTTACTCAAACAGCTTTACAACACATGAAATCTGCTATTTTCATAATTTGTTTAATTAAATATTTATTTATTGATCAATTTAGTTTAGTGCTGACCGATTTAATCTTAATTTTCATTGATTTCATTCATCGCGATATGAACATGTGCAATAAACACAATGCAAAAGACTGACTGAAATGCGATGAAAAATCTTTTTTTTTTATTTTTTTTTTTTATACATGCCATCCATGCAGGGTTTTCAAGGCGCAGCGCCTGAGCCAAATGAACCGGAAAAAACCTACAGTGTTTTTTGTGTTGGGCTGCAGACACACACACACACACACACACACACACACACACACACACACACAGAGCAAAGAGGCGGTGGGGGAGACCAGTGATGAGTGAACTTTTTACTGGAGCTGACAACAACTACAGTTGTGGCTCTGAGTGTCATCACAACCTTTTCGAGTATTAAAAAGAGAAACAATTGGCGTCCTTCATCGCTCCACCACACCTGTTCAACAAGATTTAAACATGTAGAAAAGACACATTTTCAACTTCTCCATCCACCATGATTTGTTTTACATGAGTGCAGCGCACTAACGTTACACTAAAAGTGAACAAGTTAAGTGTGTGTAGACTGCAGCTTCATTTGCTGTAAACTTAAAACTACAGCCCCCCTCCCATTCAACTTAATATTACAAATAAGTAACTGCATTAACGGGAAAATAAGTCAAATATTGTCTTGACATTTGCAAAGTCATGAGCAATTGGCAATAGTTCTAATGATCGTTGATCACCGAGACCATCGTCCATGGGCTCAACCCTAATGTGAACGCACCCGAGATGCCTTGAGGATGCATTTGAGATCTGATCGCCCAGACCACATTCAGAGGTGGTCTGGGCCACATGTGTCCACATTCTTTTATCAGTGTGAACGCAAATGTGTCCTGGGCCACATTGAAGGGCCGTCTACTCCACTGACGTCCTTTGAAACAGTCTGATTAGTCCCGCCACAGTTTCATAGGCCCTGTTCAGACCCGGTATTAATATCTGTCTCGGGTGATCCGATCACAGGTGGTCAGCTCTGTTCGTCAGTTCACACCTGGCTTTAAATGCGTCTCCACATGCGTCTTGATTGACCACTTGTGATCGGCTCTCACTTTACCCACTTTATATGCAAATGAACAGGTATGCATTGTTATTTTTAGCCTATCGACAGACGGGTGAAGTACTTGCAAGATGGCGATGACGGAACAGCCCACTCTGAGTTTCAAAACCGCTCTTCAGAAATCTATGGGTTACGTCACGGAGGCTACGTCCATCTTTATTTACGGTCGTGTGTGTGTGTGTGTGTGTGTGTGAGAGCGCAAGTGAAGGAGTGATATAGAGAGCAAGTAGGGCACGGAGGGGTTATTTGCATATAAAGCAGGGAAGTGAAAGCCGATCATAAGTGGTCAATCAAGACGTATGTGGAGACGCAAGTCAGGTGTGAACTGACGAAGTAAGAGCTGACCACTTGTGATTGGATCACTGAAGGCGCATGTCGATAGTTAATCATGTTTACAAATATTTGGTTGCTTAATAGTTTTCAAAGTGCTTGTTATGCCTTACCAACACTGAAAATAGAACAGAAAACAACAAATCCTCACATTGTAGAAGCCACAATTTGATTGATCTGCTTTTCTGCTGAATAAATAACTTCATCGATTTTCAAAAATTAGTTGATTAATTCTTTGTCCGTCTAGCGTTGATAGCTGTCACATCCTATTATTGTTAGTTTCTTTAGCTGATTAATGTTGTGAAGGAAAAGTAAACATGAAATGCTTTTTTGTCCAGCATTTGGGTCAATATTTGTAGTCTTGCGGACTGTCTACAGGCCATTTTTTTTTAAGTCTTAATGTGTTAATTAGAATTATGTAGGAGTACAGGTTTTGAAGGTCTTTGGGTCTGCACATGTTTTTGAATATGCCTCCAAGTCTCGACTGATGTTTAAAATCTCTGAAATGTGCTGCGTGTAAACTATTCTCAATATCAAATCTACCTGATAGTGCAGGTGTAAGCTCTGATGTTTTAGATGTTTATCTGTCTTTTTGTCTGTCATCAAACTTTGTTTTTGCAAGTTTAATTAAATGTTACGTTTGTCTTTAATGTTAAATCAGTGTCTTTCCATACATACCGTTCCTAACTTTCTATCTATAGCTGCTTGAAAGGCCTTTTGTTTGAAGTTGAATTATGCAAATTTGAGGAATTGGAAGGTGTTATATTGTGAATGTCTTGACATGTTAAATATACCTTTTGAGTCCATATTTGACAGCTCTTAAATGTGCTACATCTACACTATTTTTTTTTTTTTTTTTAAATATATCTTTCTGATTCATTTGATATTTCTTTTAGATGTTTATCTCCCTTTCTGTCTGTCTACAGACTCATTCTGAGAGTTGAATTCTATTTTCTGTTAATTCATGAATTACTTTACCTGAAGGCGTCTTACTAAAGCAAAATGGAAAAACAGACTTTCCGGCATCTAACACTTAATGTCTACCAACTCTTGCCTTTGCTTTCTTGTCATCAGAGAATTGCTCAGAGCTTGAAGGAGGAGCAGATGAAGCAGATGTCACAAGAGTCAATGTTTTCTGATGTACAGCTTGAGGATCCTGATGGTAGAAGGAACAGTAATGCTGGTCTGTGTTTCCAGATTGTGACACTAGCTTACTTTTTGCAACTCTTGGTGGTGTTGTCATTTGCCTTATGGCTTTTCCTCCTTTTGTACAATGAATGCAGGGAATGTTGAAGCTTCACGCCTACAGACATCTATCTCTCCTGCTGATCTGCACGGCATGTGGTACCCTACTGTCAGACGAACACTGGTTTGCCTGTCCAAGCTCTACAGATGTATAGATGTAAGTCTTCAACTTCTATTAATCGCTAATTTAGTTTTGTATCAGAAAACAAAGCAGGATGTATATTCTTTCCACTTTTGCATTTCTTATTCATGTGTTTCTTTCTGTGACTTGGTCTTTTTCCAGAGAGCAGTCTTCCAGGGTTTATCACAAGAAGCCTTATCTGCCTGCATCCAGTCCCTTCTTAAAGCGTCTGATATCATCCTTAAAAACAAGGTTGGCACAAATGATCAAGAGTAGAGTGTGTGTGTATATATATTTTTTGGTATTTTTACTAAACTTTTCGGATTTTATTATGATCAAAATAGCTGGATACGTACCTTTCTTTTTACATAGTAAATAAGATCAATTCCCTCTTAGATAAAATGTGTACTGTTTTATTCAAATTCCTTCAGGCTGCAGGATCCTTAACTAAACCAACTGGGATGTCATTTAAAGTTTAATTTAATAGGTGCTTTATTATGCCCTACAGAGTGTTCAGCAGACCATCCTTTATTTATGGGCTTCTCTCGCCTTCAAATTTGCTGTCAATATCTGTGCTAACTGGCGCGTTTCAACCTAACACTTCAAATTAAAGCAGCAGCATCAATCTCAGAGGATATGTTACCACCCCATGTTGATGATGTCTTTTTCCAATGTTTTAGTCGCTAGCTGAGCAATAAATGGTTTCAGCAGCCTTTTTTTTTTTTTTTTTTTTGGTCACAGTAATATGTCCCTTACCAGCTATGGATAATCAGCAGTTATTAATTAGACCTATTCTCTTATCGTCTCTGAGCCTGTGCTTTTTATATGTTCTCTGTAGCTCGGATAGTCAGCAGATGCCCTTTTTGTTTTGGCAGCCTGCAGTGTGGATTTAACAGTGTGCTATCACTTTCTGTAGACACAAATAGATGGGCAACTTTTCCTGATCAAGCACCTGCTGATAATGCGTGAACAGATTGCCCCATTTCACACTGACTTTGCCATCAAGGAAATCTCACTGGACCTGAAGAAAACGCGAGGTAAGATAATTAGAGGTGGAGGGAACATTGGTGTTCAGCTCCACAAAGCCAGTCATTACATTCTCATGCTCATTAAGCAACTTGTGCCTATAACATGCACCAGTGGCAACAATTAATGTGGAAATTACAGTGTAATCCAACACCATAATGTACATTAACCGACGGCTCACAGGGCAGATTCTCTCCTCCTATCACCCTTGTCTCAGTCAAGGTCATATTAAATTTGGAGCACTAGAGGGCACTCTAATTCTACATCAGCCCAGATTTAATCTATCTGCTTTGTGTTAAGATGCTGCCTTCAAAATCCTGAACCCTAAGGCTGTTCCCAAATTCTTCCGACTCAACAGTCACAACGCCATACTTGAATTCCTGTTGGAGGTAGGGTTTATTTATTTATTTATTTATTTTTTATATAAATATACAAACAGACCATACACTTTATATACTTTGATAGAACCCTGCCTAAGGGAAACGCTTGATAACACTTGATATTGCCAAACCCCTTTTCTCTCTGGCCCTCAGGGAACACCAGAGATAAAGGAGCACTACATTGACTCTAAGAAGGATGTGGACCGGCACCTGAAGTTCAGCTGTGAGCAGTTCATCCAGCAGCAGACTCAGATCTTCGTGGGGAACCTTGAGGAGTTTCTCACTAAGGTAACTGTTAGAATGAAGGCAGACTTGGCCGCAGGCACTGATGGCTCATTCTGACTTTCGTTTTTTCAGCTTTTACCTTTTTTTTTTTTTTTTTTAAAAACCTAAAAAGTCATTTGCTTATTTACTGATCAATGAAGGTGTCAGTGTTTTACTGAAGGTAATATAGCTGTCATCTGGAATATCTACTTCTGTTGCTAGGTGTTAGTGTCTGTGTATGTGCGTGTGTTTTTGTTTATATTGTTCTGGGTTCTTTGTGTGTAGTGATTCTGCTGAAAGAACTTGTCTTCTGTCTTTATTTTTACCCTCCACACTCAGTTTTCTGTCACTGGTTATGTCGGTACTACTCTTTGTGTAATATAAGAATGAAGTGAATTGGCTCAAGTGGCAACACAGCCTCTTGTGCTTCTTCGCAGTAAACAACCACAAATGAAGTCTTCTTAAATTGTAACATTGTGTTTTGACTGTGCGGCACTCAGGTTGCAGCTCTTAAAACTATGGCTATTCAAGGTGGTCCTACCTACAGCCTGTCTCAGCAGCCTTGGGCACAGCCAGGTAAGATTTGTCTCAGGAAACGCCATGAGCATCACACTGTAATTCATCATAACTTGTATAGTGCATGCTAGAGGCCAATATTTTTTCTTTTTTTCTTTTCTTTTTTTTTTTTTTTTTTTTCTTTAACGTGGTACTGTTTTGTTTTTTTTCCTCTTTTCAGCAAAGATCAACGATATAGTGATGGCTACCTACCGTGTGATGAAGAGCAAGCTGCCAAGCACTTTACAGAGCATGTCATTGTACCTAGCCAATAGAGACACGGAGTTCATCCTTTTCAAGCCTGTCCGGGTAGGTGGCAGAAACACTAGGGTGTAACATGTACTGCAGGAGTCAGTTTCTTTGCAAGTCATTGTTAACGCTCAAAGAATCCTTTCATACAGTATTTTCAAAGCGGGTATGCTAAAATAATACGAATTAGAAGTTATTCACATGTATCAGTATCACTGAAGAGCTTTACTCATAGATGGTAAAGAATTTTTATGTTTGTCATTATAGACATAGAAATGCTTGATTTATTATAGTGGGGTGTTTGCTGATGTTACCATGTAAACAAACCTTGCAGCATCAGAAATCATTCATGACATACATTTGTTCATTAGTGAGTGTTAAGTCTCTAGTAAAAGGCCTGTCAATCAGTTTTGGAAAAATATAGATAACAATTCTATGTTGTATTCCCCTCTTAGGGTAAAGCTCTTGTTTAAAATTGGCTCAGAGATTCTGCCTTTAGCTACAAATTTGTCAGCGTGATTGAACTCTAATAGAGAAATTTTAGTCCTGCATGTGTAGTGTTCATCAAGGTGCCAGGTGAAGCTGAATGAGAGAGAGAGAGAAACAAAATTCTGCTGTTGAAATGACAACAAAAAAAGCAAAGGGACTTAGGCCAAATGGAAATGTAGTATTAATTTCCCTCCAGCACTCAGTAATAGAATGCTTTTCCCACAGAATAACATCCAGCAGGTATTCCAAAGACTGCTCGCCTTGCTTCAGGAGGAATACAGTGGAGAGGACCTTCAAATCATTGCATGTCCGTCTATGGAGCAGGTACAGTACTTTAGGATTAGCATAGCCCAAAAGCACCTGACATAGTTTCAATAACCCTGCTGCAAGATCCAAAACTGCTGAGACCAACCTCAGTGGAGAAACGTTAGATAATGTATGCCAGCTAAGTCTCAGTGAGCACTCATCCTGTTTCACGCCTCTCTTTCAGATTAATCTACTGCTGTCTGTGAATAAGTAATGCCTAGGTTCGATGTGGCGATGCTGGCGAACACCCTCTGGATAGCAATGGGATGATCCAACTCCAGCCATGACCAGGGAACTGCACCTTAGCTGCAAGCTGGAACAGGAACGCTAGACTGACAGCAACAAAAAAAAAAAAAATCTTGCACAAGGCCAAAGATTCTCAGACAAAGGCTCGAGCAGCTACAACTATGAAGAGGTTCAGGTATTCATCTTGAAATATGAAACACACTGGGAAGTGGAGGGTGTTATTTTTGGTACTGAGCTGATTATCTTGTTTGACTAAAATTAAAGGCATTGTGGTCAGGGTTGTTTTCATGTAGGGTGGGTTTAGATCAGTTGCATCTCTCCTAACACCAAATCGTTAATGAACAGAATTTGCACACTATGTGAGGGTGGGAGGGGGCAAATTATCCAAGTGTATTCAGACAAGGACACTTTGGTTGGGCAAAAAAGGCACTAAAGGGTTTCTCATTAGCCAGGTAGCTAATGGCCAGTGAGGGGGCTTGCATTGTGATGCCTAGATTCCCTTGTTGGCTTTGGAAGGATAAGAAGAGACAAAATGCTGCAAAATATTTTATTCATTTATTTTAAATCGTAACAGTCTTTGTAACACAGTCAATACAACTCTATGATGACCTGAAGTGCTGCAGGATGCTCAGGTCCAACAGGTTTCCCCCCTCTGATCATAGCAAAAATCCCCACAGCTGTTCTATCTCTGCCAGTTGTTTTCTTAAAGATTCTCCCATCTTCTTCTTGTGAATGTTTTTGTTATTCTCTTGCAAATATGTAAAAAAGACAACAAAATCTTATGTTTTATACTTTTTTTCCTTTTTATAACTAGGTTGATTAAAACTAATGTGCTTTTACTCTGGCAAAATAATGGACCGTTGACCTTGGCAATTTTGCACTGTATATGATTTAAGGGTATCTTTCCTAGAGGTCCTCACAGAATAACAAAGGTAACAGGACACCGTCATGTAACATTTGCTTTGGTGTGTCCCATGTAAAATGGTCTGTACAGTTAAACTATTTATGAACATTCTGATTAAAAAAAAAAAACAAAGATGAATCATCTTTGGTTTTATTTCTAAAAAGCACAATTCAAATACAGAGAGCATTAGGAGTCATTTCACATAAATGAGAAACTGCCATTCAAGGACATCATCAGCTTTAGGGGGTCTTCTTGGCAGACTGTTGCTGTTTCATTGGCAGCCGCCGTCTTTCCATCTGTGAGATGAGGCTTTGCTGGGGCTTGACCTTCTGTGGACTGACAGTCTTTTGATAGGTGATGAGGGACTGGATGTTCTGGAGCAGGACATTGATCTCTGCACTCTTCTGCTGCAGATACCTCTGAAGCATGTCAGGCCCTGGCAGCGTTAGACCTTTGCCTTGATTTAGCTGTGACAGCAAGGAAATATAAAGTAAAGCAGAATCAATGATTTGGCCTTAAACTGGATCTCCCTCCTCATTTCTTTTATATTTGTGCTATTACCAAGCCACATTAACTTACTTTCACTTTTGCCCCGACATTAAGATGTGAACTGTGATTGCCAGAGGTGAAAGTGATGCAGATGTGCTCTTGGGATTTGATGCGGATATTGAGGTTGGGGCTCAGTGTCAGGCAGAGGGGCTGGTAGGGCGGAGCGTGAACATGATGCTTATTGTCCAGCCAGCTCCACTGTTTCTTCAAATCTCCTGTGTCACTGCAGTAGGTGCCTCCCCACAGAGTCAGATTCACCCTAATAAAGAGAAGCAGCATGTGAACAATAAGCCCCTCAGGGCTTTTTATTGTCTCAGACTGTTTCTGTCTGCCACCAATTATATCAATAATTAAAATAACTAAACTTAAAATGCTTCTAGAGAGAGCTAGAGATGATAAAATAGATTTTAATTACAAAATAATATGCTGATTTTATGTCTGTTACGTTTACACTACAAAATAAAATATTAGGAAGGATTAAACAGCCAATCTTACCAAATGCAACCATTGTTGTGATAACAGGTAGCCTGTCCTGTGGTTGTGAAAACTGCAAGAATGCGAGGCTGCTGTTTGTCTTCCAAGACCACCACACAAGACCAGTCGGCTGATTGGGCAGCAGTTACAAGAATAGCAAGCCTTCCCGATAGATAGCTTTTTAAACATGATTAAGGTGAATGATCAAACATTAAGTATTTATGGTATGTCAGTAAAATGCCAGTTAGATTCACCTGAAAGGATACTACACCTGGCCAGTTCCATCTGGGAAAATCACATGAAATGTTTGACCACTGTTGTAGTGTTTGAAAAGCGGTGGCGGTGTCCTCTGTTGAACCAAGCACATTTATTAATGGATGTAGGCTTGTACAGTAAACATTCAGCTGTAGTCAAGATTGCACATTGTACAACCTTGACTGTGAAAACCATTTGTGATTTGTAAAAAGAAAAAAAAAAAAACCTTAAGTCCAGCATTTTCGCCACTGAAGAACATGTTTTCAGAATCCATGATTTCTGTTTCAGGGAATGAAGCTTCCTTCTTGGCTGTACAAACATCATCTGAGAGTCCATCATGTAGGGTGGCATACAGTTGTCCTGTAATGTAGTTAAAGGTGTCATGACATGGCTGGAACAAAGGGCGTGATAAGCACATACAGTATAATCTGCATGAAATATCAGTCGGTGGTAGAGGGTGTGTGTAACCTGCTTTAGTGATCTGATGATCTGAGCTCTTTTCTGATTCCAAACCTTGCAACCTGCGGTGAGATTCAGTGGCATAGAAATTGTAATTTGAAAATCATTTAATGGTGGAAGCCAGTGATGGACAAGAGCAATCCTGACCTTTGATCTTTTTTCACCGCTGGGTCCCTGTCAGTCACGCTTTCTTTAGAGGAAACCACTGGGCCCTTCCATGCCTTCTCACAGCAGAAAAACCCACAGAGAGGGGAAAAAAAGTCTAGTCAAAATGTAGGAATTATACATGATTATGAATTCAGATTTTAGGCAAAATTTCAGTTTATTATATATTCATAATTTCTAAATGTTACTGATCTGCCATGGAAGTAAATAATTGCCTTACAGTAAAATCTACTGTAAAAACATTGATTTTTGCAAAGAGTTCATTAGAGTTCATTCATTCATTATATAATATTCATGTATCATTCAAATTCAATGAGCTCAACCCTCATGTATGAAGCTATGTGATGCAAAATGATTTGGTGACAATGCTAACATTTGCTAATTAGCCCATCACATAATGTGCAGCTGATGCAAATGCCATTGATTTTGCTGGCATTTGGTTATAAACCAAAATATAGGACAAATTAACATTTCTTTTTACCCGCTCAGAGGGAAGTGGGGACATCGAAGTCATTAGGATTTGTCTACTCTGCACAAATTTAATGGCAAGCCATCCAGTCGCTGTTGAGCTATTTTACTCTGAGCCACAAATGTCAACCTCATGGTGGCATTAAAGGAAAAGTCAAGAGTCGATCTGATTCATCCTCTGGGGACCTTGAATGTCTGTTCAGTCAGGACCGAAGTACCAACACTGCTGTGCCCTGAGCCTCACTGCTACTGTGACTAAAATTGCACCTCTTGAAATTATTACCTGGAAATGTCAGACAGGGAAATTTAAACCACCTGAATTCAGCTAGATGGTCTTTGTTGTAAAATATTTAAATGCTATAAATTCAGTGGCATTTCAATTTCCATATTAAGTATCCGGTAGTGGTTACATTTCAAATTTCTTCTTATATGCTTCAAATTATTATGCCTATTATTTCCTTTCATAATCACCCCAGCTCCAAGCTGCACACATTGACACTGAGAATGGACAAAATCAGCTCAGTTTTCATTTAACCTGAGCATGTCACCATATTAACTGCACTTTAACATTATAGGAATAGACAATTTTAGTTTATTTTTGCTTTAAATTCTTTAAAAAAGAAATACTAAGGCGAGGGCCAGGTATTAAACACCGTGTTTGGCATATTTTAAATAGAGCAGCCACAGTGACTGGCAAGTTTTGATACGACACGAACGTAGACTAATTGCATACTCCATTAATATATTTGTATTCATACTAGAGGAGGAAAAGGAGCAGTTTAAAAGTGGCATTTTCCTCCGTACCTTGTCCTGATTAGTTAAAGACTCGTCAGTTTCTCCTTGGCAGGCTGCGGGAGTTTGGGGAGTTTCCTTGCTGAGCGAATCCAACACTTCATTATCTAGGGATATCTCCAAGTCAGACTTCATGTTTTTAGGAACGCTCTGAGGAGGAAAAAAAACAAAGACACTTCATAATTTATTAAATTCTTTGAGGTCTTTAGCTTGTGCTTCATGAATAAATCAGAACCTTGGAACTTCATGTCTCTGGATACCATGTCATATCATCTTTCACATGATAAAACTTACATTGTGACAAGGATAGACAAGGCAATGAAAACTCACATTCAGTTTTTCTTTGGCTATAGTAAAATGAGCTCTAAAACACAATGACCTCATGCACAGTATTTTAATTGCATCAATTCTCTGTTTGTCTAAGGTCTTGCTACAAAGTGCATTCCAAATGTTATTTTATTAACATAAAATAACCAGTTCAGGGAATCCTCTCCTGCTCTTAGTGTCTGTTTTACTTTGTCAAGGACGTTTCATCACTCCAATTCAGAAACTAGAATACCTCATTATGAGTTGTTTGTTGTAAACCTTCTCCATCATATACACCCTGACTCAACACACTCCTCTCCTCAGAAGTCGATCCCAAATTCTTGTGAGAAGCTTTTGGCGTTTCTTGGTTTGGGTATTTATAGTCTGCAAACGGAAATAATGATGATATTAATTATCTCAGGCATTCGAAATCGTTTACCAGCCAAGGTCAGAGATTCGTTATTAGCAGGAAATGTGAAGAATCTACCTTGACTGCACTCCTCCTCATGTCTCCAGTCAGTCTGCGTACCAACGCTGACTCTGGTGATGACCCTCCCGTCAAACGCATGGATCGTCAGGTATTCTCGTGAGCTCACACTGGAACCAATTCCTCATTATCAGCTTAGTAAGTCCAGACATGCACAGGGGGTGGATGCAGTAACTCAAGCACCTGAGCAATAATGCAGGTTGTATTGCGTTATTGTACAGGGGCTTCAGTTAATGCAAACTACTACCTGAGTAACGTTACTTTTTTTGTTTTTAAAGATTTAATCATATAGGTGCTGATTTAATTCCAGATTTAAAGTAGAATTAACACGATTTAACACAATTTTACACGCTTATCAAAATGCCTACAACAGATGCATATATACAACTTTTCTATTTTTGTTTTCATCCTTTTTAAAAGTGAGACAATATCCCATGTAAGTAGGATGTTTGTCTGTCTTGGATCTCCATTAGTTGCACTGCTTAGAATCTACTCCCTAATCCTGTAATTTAAGTCACTGTCATTTCTCTCCTAACCTATGTTTGTTTACAAGTCCTGGATTTGTTGTCGAGCTCATCTCGGCTGATTTGCCTGGTGACTCATTGTCGAACAGAGGTGAGCACAGACACCGCAAATGAAAATGAAAACGAAAACATTTTTGAAGCGAATACAGAATGGTCAAATGGAAACGGCGTGTTTTTCCTACACTAGTGTATCATAGCAACCGCGGAACAACAGTTTCTATGGTAGACGCATTGACAGGAGTGGGAGAAAGAAACTGTACTGAGGTTCTTCAAAATCCAGCTCCTCTTTTATTCGATCTCTTTTCATCCGTAGTCCTCACCACCGCATCAACTTTGGCTATTCAAGTCATAACAGTGAAAGACTACAGTTCATATCTAATTATATATATATATATATATATATATATATATATATGCATGCTGCCTGCAGCGTGTATATATTATTGCTCCCATTGTACAGTTTTTCAACTTGCCACAGTTCTGTGGATTTAGATTGTTTGTGTCTTCCTGCAATCCCAGACTGCCTCCATGATGTTGAGGTCAGGGCTCTGTGGAGGCCACATCATCTGTTGCAGAACTCCTTCATCTCCTTGACTCTGAAGATAGATCTTTAAGACTCGGGTCATACGGTTGTATGTTTGGCCTTTTTGTCACGCCGCAGAATGAATTTGGTGTCTTCCTAATGGTATACTAGCTTGTAGGCTAGGTCGTAATGTGCGTTGTCTTTTTTTTTTTTTTTTTTAAAAGAAAACTTGTGCAATCTTGGGCAATAATGTACTTAATTATGCTCCATGCCAAGAACCAAAAAAACAAAACAAATGTAAATTTGACTGCGAGGAAGCTGGAGAAAAGAAGGGACAGAGGATATTCTTATCTCTGTAGCATGTTCTCACCATCTGTAAATGATGTAGTCTAAGTGTAAATCAGCCATATACCCATAGTCAGTGGCCGTATGAGCTCAATAATTTAGAGGTCTGGGAATAACACTAATTAACAGTCTTCCAGTGGGCCATATATAGTAACTAGATAATGGAAATACATTATTACAGTAAAAGACTAAGCTAGTTATGTATAAGAATGTTGCCATCAGCTAAGAATAAATTGGAAATGCATTGAAATGAAGATAAGGACTGACAGTTCTAAATATAAATGTGTTTCTGCGGTTTATATGTACTGTAAATACCTTTTGACACGGCATGCCTATGGGATCAGTTTTATATTAGCCTAATAATAAGGGATGCTGCTAACGTGGTTAATTTATCACAAGACTCCTGGCGACTCATTCCGATAATCGTGCGCTGTCACAAAAATATTTGTATAGCCTAAGCTTTGCAGCTCTTACTTTTCTTTTCCAGCATTTAGCCCACTGCTTCTACAATGTCTATTAAATAACGAGATCAAAGCCTCTGCGAGACAGGAAAGGTCATGGGGATGTTTGTTATTGAAGAAACGTATTGAAAAAGAAATACTTTTAAGTGATGTTAAGCATGCAGATTTTTGGCATGAACGATCCATATCCATGTCTGCTTGTTGTGAGGACAAAGCATTGCCTTCTAATACACGCTATTTAGCCTTTGCAAATACAGTTCGCTCCATTTGCTTCCCACATAAATTAGAAATGATATACAGGATCTGAGCATCCAAGTAAAAAATCCAACTTGATCTCCTGCCATTCTTCACAAGGGACCCAAAGGAAGCCTCGTTTTTTGCCAATAGTAAGTTCAGAGAAAGGATCTGACAGCAGAAAGACCAGTTATTATTACTACTGTTTGGTGTTTATCAGTTACCGGATTTCATATAAATGCCAAGTAATCCCCACTTGGGCAGGATGGGAAAACCGGTGTTCCACTGGGAAAACACAGGCGCATGATGTTATTGGGAGATGAGAGGTGGGATGTTGATGGATGATGGAGAGTGGGAAGGAGGTTTACTGTATATCTTGAACTTGTGTGTTTGTGGTTTAGTGACTATTTCCTGTTGATGCTTTTTGTTTTCTTATAAAACAGAAATGATTTCTGTGCAACTTGTGCTTTTCTATTTGGAAAATTTTTTTCTATTACGACAATAACTCGCTGCAAAATCAAATCAGATGCTGGAAATATTACTTTGGTCTCCCCGGAAAATTTTGAAGGTCTTAGTCACACTGAGAGGAAGAGTATTAACTGCATTTCACAAGTTACCACTACCTTTCTTTCATGAAAACAATCCAAACAAGCTGGATTTCCTCCCTAGGTTCTTTCTTTCATTTTCTTCTGCAGGATTTCAATTGACTCACTTTTCCATCTTTTTGTATAAAACTCAGCCCTTTAACAGTCCGAATCAAACTGTGAAAAAGCACCAGGCACTCGGGAGATTTAAAACAATAAACATTAACACTGCCATAAACGATACCAGCCTTTGCCAATTCTGTATTTCTCTCTTAATTTACATGGGCCTTTATCTTTTCGGGTGATTTCTCCTTTTTCATTTCCCTGCTAAGCTGCTGAGTCTGGGCAATGAAACGGTAATGTGGCTTAATGTTGTGCAGATTTGCAGAGTGGTGGGACATGCAGGTCTGCATCTGGCCAAGCAGAGAGTAAATCTCTGAGCTCTTCATTTGGATATATCTCTGCAGAACGTCTTGCCCAGGCTTGTCATGGCTCTCTGGACGAATGAGCTGCATTGAAAGAAAAACATGTCCAATTTCAAATCTGTTCTCTTTTCTGTGCACATGTTGCAAAATTAAAGGCTGCGTGTAACACTACATGTACACTCCTATATTGTTCATGTGCAGAAGACAAAGAGAAAGACTTAAAAGTAAAATAATGCATGCACGATTCATAGTGCAGTTATCATTTCCTACCTTTGACCCCACGCTGAAGCGCACAGTGTTTTCCTGATGTGCAAAGCTGACGTACATGCGCTCTTGTGAATGTATGCGCACGCTGATGTGTGGGCCCAGGGCGATGGTGAGGGGCTTGAAGGGAAGATTACGTACATGTGGGTCAAAATACAGCCAGTTCCAGTGCCTCCTTAAATCTCCCGTCTCGCTGAGGCAGAGACCTCCAACAGGGGTCACATTCAACCTTCAGAGACATTACAGATACAGCTGGTCAAAATGGCTTTTGACAAACCTAAAAGTTCATAAGCATGTGGTACAAAAAATGGGTTTTGAAATCTAATAACATTCATATTTGATTTCTAATTAACTAATTGAATTAAGGGAATAGTTTGACATTTTGGGGAATTTGCTTATTCGATTTTTAATGGAGTATTGGATGAGAAGATTGATACCACTTTCATTTTTATTTGTTACCTCTGTCTGTAGGTAACCAATGCTTAACATGTTAGTGAGCTTCAGAGGAGCTAGTGAGGCCTTATTTTGCTACCTTCAGATACAGCTAAGCTAGCGGCTTCCCCTTCTTTCCAGTCTTTATGCTAAGCTAAGCTATCTGCCTGTATATTCATCATACACACTTCTCATCTCTCTACCAGAAAGCCAGTAGATATATTCCCCCAGTCTGTCAGACTATTCCTTTAAGGCCTTTTTTTAGGCAGAATTGTTAAATTTGTTATAACATTTATTAACAGCTGTAGTTATTATGGAGTAACAATTACCATATCAGTCCATTGGGATGATAGCATGTGGAGTGGCCTTTATTTGTAAAAATGGCTTTGATGCTGGCTGCTGCGTCCTTGTCCTCCAAGATGATGTAAGTGAAGTCAGCAGCTTCTGCAGACGATATTATAATGGCTGCTTTCCCAGAAGGATAACTTTGTCTATTAAGTATAATTAACAGTGTGCAAACCTTTCATCAAAGGGAACAAATGTGGACCCTCTCATTAGTACTTTGACCCAGTCCTTGATCCTCCACTCTGTGCACTGCTTAAAAGGATACAAAACAGTGCCCGTTCCATCTGGACACAAGGTGAGAAAACATTTCCCACTTTTGTAGAACTTCTTAATCACTTCCTTTGGCTGTGACACAAAAATAGTTAAGTTATTTATCACAGCAAAAACACGGTGCTGATAAAAAAAAAACAAACAAACAAACAAACAAAAACAACACTTATTCTGGTTGAAGGAGAGACCACGGCAACAGCACGAACATACCTTTGGCTCACCAGATGTCTCCTCTTGTGGTGTAAACATGCCTGAAGTATTTTTGCTATCTATCTGAGGGATATCACCGATGAAGGGAATTTCTTTTGACAGCCTGTAGGAGGTTTTATGTTTGATCTCAATATGGCCTGAGCAGACAAAGGAGAATTTACTGACATTTAGTCAATGGGAAGCATGAAAGACAGCGTGCTTCCTATCTTCATCATTTGTACTAATTTGTCTAGCCTAGGGCCCTGGTTTGCATACTTACTTTTTTCTTTGTTCGAGTTGTCTTTTTTAGGTTTTCTCATCCTCAACCTACATTTAAAAAAACAATTTTTTTTTTTCTGAAATGTGCAATACAGTTGCAAAACTTGAAGGGCATGCTGATGGCAAGCAATGTTGTACAGTCAGTTACATGTATGTAACTGACTGTACATATACAAATCAATGTAGATCAAGTTTTTTGAAAAGGATGCATCTTGCTCACCTCTGCCTCACTCTCTCCCTTGCAGCTTCCCTCTTCTCTTTGCTGATGATGGCTGCATGAGGGTTCACATCAATTTTTCTATCAGACTCCTTCTGCGCCAGTTTTTCTCCCTCTTCCAGGATTAGCTCTCTCATTTGTTTTGCTCGCTCACAACAAAAGAGCTGAATAAAAGAAAATTTCAACATTAGGCATTTTTTTTTCTTCTTTCACTCACGGTCCTCCTCTCCCATGAACCCACCTCAAGTGAAGATGCTTCGGTCTTCTGGGAAAGGTTAGCTGAACAGCCATTATTACTAATAAATTCATTTTCAATTTTCTTGTTGGAGATAAACAAGCTACACTCACCCTCTTAAAGTTGGTTTTATTTTCCAGCAGTTCACCGCGTATGAAGGGCTGACAGGGCTGCCGGCAATAGTCGCACTGTGCAACATGCACATGCGGTTTAGATTCAACCTCTGGAACCTGCCGTGCAGCAGAGAACAGTCTCACAATCACCTCGCCACCTCTGATATTATAGCCTCCACGCTGCTATTACTGTGTGAAAATGAAATGGGCCACCACTGCCATTTCCAGCAGACCAGGTATTATGGGTAATATAGAGATACTGCACTAAATTGATGGTACCTTTTGATCATGAGGGGTTTGTTTTGGCTCTGGCTTGTACGCTATGAGACGAGGAAGACCCACACGAGGTATATCATACTCCTCCTCTGGCATCTTTTCATCCTCTGTCTCCTGATGTGAATATAAGAATCCAAAACTTGTACACTTTATACAAAACTTTTACACTTTTACATAATGTGTCTTACAGACACATTATGTATAATCTCTTTCACCTATGAAATAACCTTTGCAAAAAGGCTTTACAGCTCTACAGCATACAGATTGTACAGGGTTGGGTTATAGAAATGAAAATGACCTGACCTGACACGACAATGTATAACACCCTTTTTTTTCTTTCTTGCCATGTGCAGGTTACTGCTGAAGAATCGGGGATGGTGTCCATGCTCACCTACCTCTGCCTGCAGGAACTGGGGATCTTCAATTTCCTTTTGAACTGCACAAGAGCGAAATAATTAGGAATTTGACAGATGTCTAAGTCATGAGAGGCAAGACGGGGGCAGGAACAGGTGACCCCTTTGCACCCGAACTGATAACATAGCTTACCTTGACAGCTGAAAAAGAGACTATGCTCCACCCACTCCCAATCTGTCTGGGTCTGAGAGCTCGCCAAAGTAATGAATCTTCCATCCAGCGCGCAAACCTCCATGAACTCTGGTGAGACTGGACTGCTCAGGACACAGAGATGAGAGACAAAGAATTACAGCTATTACAGCTTTGCCAGAACAACTCTATTCATCTTAGAGCTCTATTAATTGATTGTTTGGCCTCTTGGATTCAGAGGAAGTCCTTAACAAGCTGCTAAAAAAAAAAAAAAAAAAAAAAGACATACCTCTGACATTAGTCTTTTTAAAGTTGTTTTGGTTAATATGCTAGCAGACGGAGCAATATTATCAATAATAGACTACACTATTCACTCTCTTTTCAGCTTTGTTTGGCTCTCCAACTCTTATGAAAAATATTTTTAGTATTTGTTGAACAGTTAGTTGCTTGACAGGTAGAATATTTTAATTTTATCTGAGCTTCTTGGTGTGAACTGCTGCTTGCCGAGTTAAAAGTAACTGACAAGGTCAAACCCTGAAGTTGCTTAGAAGCTAAAGTACATAGTCATTAATTGCAATGTTAATGTAAAGAATATTGTTAAGTGGAGCTGATATAAACTGGTGGTCTGTCAGGGGACCACAGCACTCAAACAAGGCATGCTGGGATATAAATTATGTTGAGTCATATAATCATAAGAAAACCAAATAAGCTGAAAAAGAAATGCCAGTAAGTTAGATTACAGAGTTTTCACTTTCAAGGTTCAGTTTACTGTTATTTTTCTCCAAAAGCCAGTGTAATAATCCAGGTGCTTTGAGACTGAATAACATTCACATTTTCAACCACCTTTATCCATTGGAGGGGGTGACTGTCAACTGTAATAAACCCAGCCATCCACGTTTTCAAATGAAACTGCATTCATTACGACTATGCCACCACCGAATGGTAGCTTTAGTGAGCGCTCTACATAAATCAGACAGCAGTGGCAGCGTTTTAATGTTTTTTTTGGGTTTTTTTTTTTGCAGGATGTAAAGCTTTTCGACCAGCTTGACTAGGATGATGTCATTATATAGCCATCTAACAGTGGCCAAGCATCACAACTGCTTTCAGATAAATTTTAACAGCATGTTAAAGGACCGGTGCGTAGGATTTAGGAGGATCTATTGGCAGAAATAGAATATAATATGTTTTCATTAGTGTATAATCACCTGAAACTAAGAATCATTGTGTTTTTGTTAGCTTTTGTTAGCCCTTCATATCTACATAGGGAGTGCATCCTCTTCCATGGAGCCCTCCATATTGCACCACCATGTTTCTACAGTATCCCACACCGGACAAATCAAATACTGGCTCAAGATTCATTTTTACTGGCTCTAGATCAGTTTTTACATTACCTGAAGGCCATCGTAGGTTCTGCTACACACCTGGAAAGAAAGGAAGTGGAGGGGTGTTCAGTTGGTTGCAGTCTGCAACCACACTGGTAGACGCCAGTGAATCCTACACGCTGACCCTTTAAATTAAAATGTAACAACTACAGACATACTGCAGGAGATTAAATTGCAACAATGTAGGTCAATGATCTGGCCATTAAACAGACTCGCTGTGAATTCTTAAGGGAATATAACTTGAATATTATTGCCATGTTTATGGGTCTATCAATCAGTTATTACATTTCCTTACAGTTCCTGTTCTATAGATGTTGTACATGAGCATCTTGGTTCTGTCCAGAGGCCTATTTAGAAAAGAGAGGAAAAGATGTTTTAATGTATCCTTGTGCTTAACAATTGTCATGTTTTTCCATATCCAACTCAACCAACTCACTCTTCTTTATCGAATGTTCCTGTGGAAACATGCCAGCAAATAGTTTCCCAAGGTCATTTGTTGCCAGCGGAACACAGATTTGCGTGTTCAAAAGAGAGCTGCAGTAGTTGTCAGGCACAATATTAACAATGGGATCTTTCTGGTCGTCACATGTCTCCTGCTCCTCCAGGCTCTTCAGGTTGTCATAAATCTGACGAGGGGAGAAGTCACCTTCTTTAGGACTCTCAGGAAAGGCAGAGGCAGTATCTCTCTGGTAGGATGGAGACTGACTCATGTTTTAAAAAAACGTGATATGACAACCAAAGCAAAAAAATCTCTAGAGGACATTCACTGAATAATGCACGGTTCCATTTGTATCATTTTTGTTATTGTTCAAGTGCAGTTGCCCGGCGGTAGTTGTGCATCCCCGTATTACAGAAACTTCCTGTCTTAAGTTAAGATAAGGAGAGTATAAGGTGGGATTTTTACCCTATTTTACTTTTACAGAAGCAAATCCTAACTAACTTTAGGAGTCCCATCTTATCTCAGGTTAGGACAAACTAAATACTCAAATCAACTTCAGTCATCAACTAAACTGTAACCTTGTAACCGACACTATTTTTCTCATCTCATCTCTCTGATGTATTTTGTAACCCATTAGATTTCTCATTGAAATGTACAAAAATTGTCCACTTCACTCTGAAAATCTCCATTAGCAAAAAAACAAAACACATTTGTCAGTTGCGCCACAACTGCGAGAGCCTCGTGCCGCCGGGTCGGCCCTTCCAAAACTGGTCGTAGTTGCTCGGCTAACTGCAAGATCATGGCCCGGGGTAGCCTGTATCTACTAATGAGTATTTTGTCATCAAACTGCAACACATCATTAGGGTCTACCATGAGCCGCTCAGTGAAAAAAGTTCCTCCTGTTGATATTTCATTGGTTATGTAAAAGCAATAATAAAAAATAAAAGAATATTAATTAAGCAAGTTAGCTAAGTGTAACTCTAATACGGCCCCAGCAGGCTCATGTACATCCAAAGTGTCATATATAGTTACAGAGGACAGTTTTCCGTTTCCCATTACATTCACTAATGATGACTGAGTGATAGAAGCTTTGTGGCTATAGGCAACAAAAAAAATCTCACTTCACTAAAATAGACATTTTTGCACCATTCAGACTTTCTGTGGAGTCTCTGTGTCAGAGAAAATGGGCAAGTTTTTCGTGAAAGAGGGGAAAACAACTGTAACATAATATCCCTATTGAAGCCTATACAATGATCTCACTCTGTGATAACAGACAATACCCTTCAACACCATCCTTTTATTCAGGGTGATACATCAAGGGAAGTAATTATAGTCACTACTGACAGATCGATGACTAATGCTGACAGGAGTACCTTAGTCTATAAAGCCCTGGTTTCCTTCTGCTGGGTTCTAACTTTTATAGCAGGCACAGCAACAAAGAGTCGTCCTTTGTGTTAAACATACAGCTTACTTTGTAGGTATTACAGAAATTCATTTCATGCAGCATTTGTATGTGCACATCTGAAGGTAAGCTGGCATAGTTCACTGTATCATACTATATCAGTGCTGTTAATGTATATCATGCTGCCTCTGTGGTTAATTGAAATTAAATGAATCCTTTACATTACCTAAGTGCTTTGCTGTGAATTTCAAAGCTGAGGTGTTGTACTAATTATTTTCACTCTCATTTTCAATCCAGTGCTGGTGGGGGGGGAAAAAAAACCCAAAGCAAAAACATTTCAAGGCCTTTGGAGGACGTCATCAACAATGTGGTTTGTGGCTCTTGCTATTTGTTTGGGAAATATCCTCATCAGAGGAGAAGCCAGCGATCAGCATTCAGAACCACTCCCTGTTACTGAACTCCTTGAAACGGCCTCCCCTGGCTTTTTAATACTAGAAAAACAGAAATCCAACAGCTCAATCCATCCACCCCAAGTAGCCCCACACCCTCCCATGTGCTTGGAGTCTGCTGGAATCAGAGACGCCTTCAAATACGTCAATACCATGGTGTCTCTGCTTGTGTTTGTGGTTGGAATCGTGGGGAATTCAGCCCTACTGAAAATAATTTATATAAACAAATGCATGAGAAGCGAACCCAACATCCTCATTGCGAGTCTTGCTTTGGGCGATCTAATCCACATTGTGATAGACATTCCAATCAACGCATACAGGGTGAGTTATTCACCTAATGGTGAGCAGTTACATTGTGTTGCACCTCACTCTGTTTCTCTTTAATCTTAGCTTGAATTGATTGTGGGTGTTTTTTTTTTGTTTTGTTTTGTTTTTTTCATACTAAAAATGTCCTTTTGTTTTTGTTTTTTCAGCTCATGGCAGAAGATTGGCCATTCGGTTTAGTACTGTGCAAACTTGTCCCCTTTATACAGAAGACATCTGTTGGAATTACTGTGCTGAGCCTATGTGCTCTGAGTGTTGACAGGTAAAACAGTGTTTGCTGGCTAGTATCTGTATTTCATCAAGGAGTCAGATTTGTTTATAGTATTAGCCCTTGAAATACTCTTTAACTGCAAAAAAAAAAAAAAAAAGTATCATTGTTACAGACAAAAAGTCAAAACAGTTTCCCACTGCTTTTTGCAGATACCGAGCTGTAGTATCCTGGAATCGAATCAAAGGCAGCGGGGTTTCAGCATGGACAGCAATCGAAATAACTCTGATATGGGTTATTTCTATCCTGCTGGCTGTGCCTGAAGTTGTCGGCTTTGATATGATAACAATGAACTATAAAGACAAGCATCTGAGAATATGTCTGCTTCATCCCGTGCAAACCACACAGTTCATGCAGGTAATGTAACAACAGGGATGAAGCAACAGGATGAAACGGCACAGATCAACATGTGTTTGATTTGACTGTATTTTCATACACAACATACAGTAATATTTATCACCATCTCAAATATTCTTTCTTGCATGCTTTAACATAGAAACCACTGATCATCGCGTCGTCTGCGGCTTTGACTGACTGTGGGCTTCTGTCATGTTTAATCAACAGTTTTATAAATCAGTGAAGGACTGGTGGCTCTTCGGCTTCTACTTTTGCATGCCGCTGGCTTGGACCCTCGTCTTCTACACACTCATGACCAGGAATATGCTGAGAAAGACTACATTAAGTGACCTCACCAAGCAGGTTATTCATTAACCTTCCACTTTTAAAGGCATTTCTTTTAAAGTGCTTAACCCCATTTTTATGTTCAACATAAACTTTAATATTGGTTATAACTTTTTCTTTTAAAGAGACGAGAAGTCGCAAAAACTGTCTTCTGCTTGGTGATTGTGTTTGCACTGTGTTGGCTGCCGCTGTACCTCAGCAGAATCTTGAAATCAACCATATATGATGAAAAAGATCCTAAAAGGTGTCAACTACTGAGGTGCGCATTACACTCCCCCCATTTTTAAAAAAATCTTTTTATCTTTTTATAATGTTAATTATCTGGTCTGTGCTCTTTTGTGTGATTTACTTAATTTCCATGCTCCTTTTTCCAGTGCCTTTCTTGTCCTGGACTACTTTGGCATTACAATGGCATCACTCAACTCCTGCATCAACCCTATTGCATTGTACATAGTCAGCAAAAGATTCAAGAAATGTTTTAAGGTAAGATATATGCATCATCCTCATATTTGTTTTCCCTGTGTACGGCGCTATTTGATTTCAGACTAAGCTGTTGGGGGTTGAAAACAATCTGATCCACGTTGGATGAGCTATCATGTGTCATCGCAGACATATGGAGTCATGTCTGTAAAATGGCCAGACTGGACCGAGGGATGACCTGAGGGGGTAATAAGTGAAAATGGTCTGGAAAAACACTGGCAGGAAAAAAAAAAAAACACCCACTTGGCAGTGTACCAGACAGTCTGTCACTGAATCAGAGTGATGTGTTATAAGGAAGAAAAAAAACATAGCTTCAAGGCAAATTTCAAGGGAAGAAATTTAAAAGCCTTTATTGTATTACAAACTCAAAAGAATATATCTAAAACATGCTTTGATTTCTTTTGGCTATCATCAGGTTTTTGCACAGCACCGCGCATAAAGATACTCCTCTTCTGCAATAATGGTCTTTGTAAAATATTTATGTACAAAATCATATACTCTTTGCTTTAAGATATCCTTTCTGCTGCGTTTAAAAGACAACTCAAAGCTTGCTTTCAAAGTGTCTCTGCACAGAGAAACAGTTTTCTTTCATGCCCTCTCTGAATTAATGAAGTTTTTATACATTGGATCATTATTAATACAACATAAGCAAGACCTCCTTCTATTTCCATTATTCTATGAATACTCCACACATAAATAGAGTTTCTAATGAGCCTTTTTCTCCATTTGAAGCTGATGTTAAATGTGTTTTTGCATCGCTGACCGAATGTCTCCTGTATATATATGTGTGTGTGTGTGTGTGTGTGTGTGTGTGTGTGTGTGTGTGTGTGTGTGTGTGTGTGTGTGTGTGTGTGTGTGTGTGTGTGTGTGTGGTCTTTCAGGCGTGTCTGGACTGTTGGTGTCTACCTCTTCAAGCTGTTACCCATGACGAAGTGCAGTCTGTTTCGAAATCCAGAATGCAGGATCAAGCCTCAGAGCAGAGCAGCAACATCAAAGCTCACAAGGAGACTTCCACACCTCTGCCTGAGCAGGAGAACACTTTACTGTGTTAACAAAACTCATGTGGAACTGTGAAAATACTTTGTAAGTTCTTCGGTATTTCTTTATTAAATATATATAGGGCTATCAAAGAAGCTCCATCTGTAGCTTGGCAACCTTGATGTGCCGTCCTAATAATATAAACCTTACCTTATGAATAACATGCAGGCGCTGTCTTTTGTACTGCTGTCGTCAGTTCAACATCTGCTTTGGCGTGAGCAACCTGGAGTCAGAGTGTTCAGACTATTTGCCCCCAGGGTTTGACTCACTTCCAACCATTACATCAGATTTTACCTAGTACCTATCCTGTATCATGCATCACAGTTCTCAAATCACTGTTTTGGGCACAATGTTAACCTGGCACCCATCAACAGAAATCTTGTCACAGCTTACCGCCTGCATATATATATATTTATATATATTATTTTGATTCTGTTTCTGGATTCTGGAAAGACAACTGTGCCGCAGGAAATCAAGCAAATGGGAATTCAAAATTATTGCGGTGTCTTTTATGGGGTACGGTGTATTATTAGCACATAAATGTGTGTTTTCATCTCTGTTAAGTTTCCCATACACAGCAGCCCAGGAGTTTATAGTGTTCCTTTCGTTCTTGAACCATGAGAAACATACCAAATTGGTGCCACAAGTAGATTCTGTCTCCGCCACTGAATGACTGATTGATGGTGGCCTATTTTTAATGCATTGTTAAATGTGTAATGCATGGAGACACTTTATAAAAGACCTGAGAGTGGGGAAGAAGGAAAACGAAGATGACAGAATGAGGTCAGGAGGAGAGAGGGATGGGAGGAGGAGGAGGAGTGGTGGTGGATTGGGGGGGGTAGAGATGAGCACCTGATAGGTCTTCTTGTCACAGGACAAGGCAAGCACAAATAGAGCGCTGTTCTTTCAGCTAATGCTGTATCAGTCGACAAAACTGTCTTGATGTTCTGTGCTGGAATGCCTATTAAAAGTTGGTCTTGACTAAGTAAAGAACGCAACTCTCCACTGTTTGTTGAGGTTCAGTAGTTCGTTTGAATAAAAGCGTGTGAATACTAGTGATGTTTGTGATGCTTTTACAGGGGAGAGAGAGGGTGACAGGCGTAATGAAAACAGAGCTTAATGATATTTACTAAAGCTAATTTAAAGTTTCCAGTGTGTATATTGCTCATTTTCAACTTTCATGTTATGGCTCTTTCCATTATGTTCAAGCACGTACAGTATGAAGACATATATGCAGAAAAAATGCCTTATTGAAACCTGTGTCAACTGAAACCCTTCACTTTTTGACACTTTGTTTTTCATTTGAGGAATAAGATTAAAATTACAGTGTAACTTTTTAATGTGAAATATAACTATGTATATGAAAATGGCAAATTTGCTTTATATCTTGAGTTTTTCATATCATTACAACTGTGCAAAGTGTTTGTTGCTCTAATAGCTCTTGGCACATCGAGTAGAGAGCACAAGGAAATGCTGGTTCCACATCACATCACATCAGACCAGCAGGCTGCCGTCTTCATGTACCTAATTGATTATCTTTGCCTTCCTTAACATGTAAACATTAGATGGAGTGAACGACAGCTAGGATCAGGTTTAGGTTTGTTATTATGACAGATTAAGGGGCGACAATCTGTATAATCCTTTTAAATTTTTGTGTGTACAATATATCACAGTCCTCAAAACTCATAAATCGTGTAACATTTTAAACGTCATCTTATTTTGAAGTTGTACTGTAAAGACAAATTTGAGTCATCCGACTCAAAATGTGTTTGTTTGTGATTAGAGATGCCAAAAATATGTTTCAAGAGAACAGAAAAAGTAAAATGCGTGCTTCTCAGCCCACACAGTCATATTGCCTGCTGTGCCACGCATTTGTGCACCTCTCAGTTCTGACATAAGAGAGACAGTGTCTCTCTGTGTCTCTGAAGCTTTGACTGTTGGAAAGCCTACAACAGTGTTGGACAGGATACGGAACTTCAATTTGCTCATTTACTCTAAAGCCAGTTGCATTTATGGCAATTTAGATGGCTTTAATTTGTATAGTTAGCTGGCTGTATGGAAATCCAGGCTTTACATACTGCAGCAACACACTTCATCAGACACTTGTGTCAAATGCTAATTTGTGTCAAGCGCTGTCAAATGCTACAGTATCCTTTTGTTCATGTAAATGCCAGCAGAGAATCAACAAATGGTGCAGTACTATCATGTCCCCAGCACTAAAAGCTCACAACTGCCTGATGACATTGACACAATCATGCTCTGGTATCCAGAGAAGGGTGACGTCAGTGTCAACCTCAGCAAGAGAGCGGGTTTCTGAGACCTTCCCCGGTAATCTCTGTACACACAAGGCTCAGATAGGGCTCCCCACGGTGCTGCCCAGACTCCCCAGACTGTGGATTTAATTAAACAGTGTGAAATTAATTAATCAGTGGGGTGGCAGGTAAAAGGACTTCTCTCTGGAACTGCTCATGCAACCAAGACAAGCATTTCATGTGCGGCGACAGTTATTAATTTGCTGTATGTTTTATTATAGTGTTTCTATATAGAGATGCTAAAATTCTGGGAGATTAAAAAGCTTGGCGTGCGAAAAAAGTCATGCAAATTATCAAAATAACAGCTCCCGAAAATCAAAGTGTAAACCTGTGTTTGATCTGTTCTATCAATTAATTAAAAATTTCAGTTCTGTATAATAATGTGGTGCAAATTAGATGGAAATGAGATAAAATATTCATTTAGTTATCTGGGGAATCTGTCTGGAGGGCTTTTTAGTCTTCAGTCTGGCTCAAAATGCTGTCCATATGGCAATTATGTACAGTAGTGTTGCAGGAGGATTGGTCTGATGCCTACTGGCAGAGAGGAGCCTGCCTGTGACAAACTGCTGCTAGGATCTGATGTGAGTTGAGGGAGATAATGAGGCTGTTGTAAGCCTTAAGTATAGAGCCTGCCCCCGGGGTGGCATATCTAAGCACTCAGGCTCCCTCATTGTTGCATGTGCTGCTGAGGATTAAAAACACATTTACTTTTTTCTTCATAAACTTTGTCAGTACTTTCCTCTTCTCTTTGGACAACTTCTGCTTTCATGTGGCAAGCCTCTTGACATTGCTTTGTGGAGGAGCTGAATCTTTTTTTTTTTTTTTTAAACAGTTTGTAGATGTGAAGTCTTGATTTGATTCTGCTTTGAGCTATCTATAGCTCCCCACCACCAGAGGATGTATACCTTCTGGGGTACATCCTAGGATAACTGATGTTTTGACAAATATTTTGAAGGGAAATCTTTTTCTTTTTTTTTTTTAAAAACATCTTTTTTTTTTTCTTCAAAATATTGATCCCATTGGTATTGCTATTCAAATTTAATTTCCACTGACGGGGTAAATAAACCGACGATGTGGGTGAGGTATGTTGTTGATTATGCAGTGTCCTCTCAGCCAGCGCATGCCTGCTGAGTTATAAAGATAACTGCCCACCTCTTGTGAGGAACTCTTGACATCCACCGCAGGCTGGTTGCCTCCACCACTGTCACATTTACAGTCTTAAGGAAAACAATGGTGCACATTCTAGCTCTGTGTCCAATTTATACCTACACCACACTACAGGTTTTCTATTTGAGTGTGGCAAGGACACCGTGCAACCAAGTGCAATACACAGGGAAAAAAAAAAAAATCCCTGCAGTGTGTGCAGATTAATTGAGTCACCCAGGAAAATTGCAGTGTGTAGTGTTTCATTACATAGAAAGTGTAATTCACTGAATGCAGGCAGGTCTACAGACAATATTTACAGTTTTAACTTGGTGAAATAAACAAGACAGAGATCTTTGTACAATATCAGCAGGCATTTAATTAATGGCCATTTGGGAGATTGCATACTAAATAGGAGGATGAGAGAGGGAGAGAGAGAGAGTGGGAGAGAGAAATAAATAGAGAGAGTGAGGCGGACGCTGCGGCCAATGGCAAAGAAACTTCAGAGAGAGACCTGCAAATGGCAGGCAGAGTCAGACTACTGGGCAGAGCTGCAAGTGGTCACTCAACCATGGGATTAAAAAGCATTTAAGCCATGTACCAAGCCCCCCCCCCCCCTTCCCCCGCTTTTTTTTCGTCCAGCCATGTTATTTCTGACCATTCAGGAGAAAAGAAAAGACAAATATTCTGTGCCTGGGTTGTTTTTGCCAGTGCAAAAGCAGCTGGGTTACAGGTTTTTCCCCAGCGCCAGCATGTATAAACATATTGCAGTGCTTTCTTGCAGAAAAACATAATGAGCTTGCCTAAAAGGGTTTCTGTGTTCTGGTTAAGGTGCAAAATGGACTGTCACTACTGTTTATTTCATTCATGTCTGGATGTAATGGAAAACATGCAATCAAATGTAGGACACGTTTACTAGAGTGGTTCACTTCACACTTCTATTCACACTCCTAATGCCTCTTGGGCAACTACAGGCGAATTTATGACAAGCTATTGACGTATTTATAGGGAGCTCTAGTGAGTGCACGGGCTTGATTAGCTCAAATCCATGCCACCAAATAAATCACCAGCTACGGTATCCCAAATGTATTCTGCTAAAGTGTTTGTGCCAAGAGGATGTTGGTGAAAAAAGCTTTTGATTCAGCGGTCACCAGAGCACCACAGCGCCCTGCCTGCCTATGCTTGTTTTGATGGGCAATGATGAAAGCACAGGTGGATGCGAGAAAGCTCTCCCTGCTGCGGACTTCTCATCTGTGGTTTCCTATTAGCACAGGAGTGGAGGTTTGCAGTCTGGCTGCTGGGAACAGTGGGTCAGTGCTCACAAAGCCCTGTTTGTTCCCTGGCCTGCAGGGCTCCCAGGGTAAGCTTGGCTCCAGAGGGGAGACAAACAAAAAGGCACCACTGTCTCACACACTGACGCTGCTCTCCAACACATTCGTCTTTTCTACTCGACGGGGGCACATTTCTCTTCTTAGGAGAGGAATGGTAAAAGGAAACAAGTTTTTTAGAAACAGGGCCTCAGGATAACAAAACTGCTGTTGTACCGAGCTATGTATTTTTTCTCAGTTTAAATGCCATTTTGAGCTGTTGCTTGTGGTGATGTGGTTTTTTTTTTCTCCTTTTGCTTTGTGTTTCTCATCTCCTTTTGTCTAGCATAGACTCAGAGCTCTTTGTCTTGTGCTGCTGTATCAACATATTCTAAGTGAAACCCAAGGAAACCGCCACCAGCAACAGGCACACAACACATCATATTTAAATTCCAGCTGCGGTTACTAACTTTAGAGATCATCCTGTTGAACTGCAGCTGGTGCAACTAAGACACCAAAACGTCTCTCAAATAATGAATTATTTCAAGGTATCTCTTACGCCCATGCACACTGTCTGTCTGTGATTTCTAAAGATGAAATAATGTGCAAGAAACTCTTACGGCTGCTGTCAGGTCAGACATTCACTGTTGTGCTACAATCTGCAGTCCAAGTATAACTCTATTATTGAGGGGACTTTAAAATGGGAGCTGTGTGACACACAGCGGGATGATTTAGTTTAATGACCATGGCAATGACAGCGCTGTGATGGAAATTGGACTCCCCCTGCAAATTTACATCACTTGAGGGTACTTGGGGCTCTTTTAGCGGCTGCACTCCAGAGCATGAGCCATCAGGAGGTCCTGGATATGTCATGCTTGTCACCTTCCTTTAAGTGCATCTGCAGACGTGGGAGAGGGATTAATATTATATAGCCTACGGAAGCACAGAGGCCGTCTTATCAGCACTGCAGATGTGATAAGCACCTCTACCCCCATGAAAACCAGGAAAGATCTCCAAGCAAAGAGACAAGCATCTCTTTGTGTTGTTTCCTCACACTGCTTCAGAGTTTCAATGTGGTTTTAGTGGCAGACACGGTGCAATTTCACATCTGTTGTAATTTGATGCGCCTGGATCACCCTCTGTGAAATCGTCCTGATCGCAACATGGCTCCTTTCAGTTATTTAGAAAGTTGGCATATGGCTTTGGAGATAATAATCTGATTTCTTTTGATTTTTGAGGTTTTCAGAATGCCCTACGCCACAAGTCCCAGTAACAGCTGCGCAAAAAAAAAAAAAAAGCCTTGCTCTGTGATCATATTATTTGGGAGCTTAGCATCAACACTCCTCTTTTCATAGAAAAAAAAAATACATTTATTTATTTAATAAAAATGTCACTTTTATGGAAATATTTTCCATCATCGCCATGACACTCATCTCACATTACATCACATCAATGCAGATGTCAGTGTGCACAAATTGCATTGCCCTCAAACTGATTCAGAGCTGTGAATGGAAGTTATGGCAACCATTGCTGTCACTTCAGTTTTATCAGAAAAGCACCCGGTGGAACCATGGAAACATGTGACACACGCGCACACACAAACACACGCACACACAAAAATCTCTGGCTACATCAAAGCCAGCATATACTGTAATTAGAATTTATTGAAGCCTATTCAGTCAGAAAAGGTACATGATCTGCTGAGCCTTTGGATTCAGTCCCATACCCTCCATTAAACACAGTACAGTGCATTAAGCCTTGGTATTACATGATGCAAAAATGAATGTGCTCATTTGTGAGTCTGTTGCTGCAAATAGGAATATGGCATTTATGTATTCCAGTTCTACTGTATGTAAAGAAGCAGTGTTGGCCTACAAAGAGAAAGCACCTGTTTATATCTAAAAAAAATATATATATATATGTAAAAAATTGTCTAGTCTGTCAGCTAGCATAGGTGTTGTAGTACAGATACATCACTATCAACATTTCATGTTAACAGATCTAGCTCTGTCTATATACAGTCAAAGCCAGAAAATAAATATCTGTGTGCATATCTGAACAGAGGCTGAGATTTTAGAGACCTTTTTTTTTTTTGGGGTCTTTGGGGGTGAAAAAAAAAAAAAAAAAAAAAGATTCTCTCATGAATGTAGTGTGTTTACTTACACAACACCTAAAATGCGTGCCACCCACCAGCGACAAGGCATAATGACTCTGCAAGCTACCTGGCACCCTCTGTAGTTGTAAGGCCAAGGCCAGTAGCCACGCAGAGGCTCGCAGATTCTCTGACAGTGAGTGTAGCTGCGTTGGCATTCTGAGCAGCAGATCCCCTGGTGGTCTAACATGGTGTCAAAGGTCACGGCATCTTCTTCTCTGGCTCCTCCGCTGTGCTGCAGTTTTGAAGCAATGTTAATTTCTAAGAGCAGTCTCTCTCTCTCTCTCTTTTTAAAAAAAAAAAAAATCTTACACACATTTGCAATTCAAATGTTTTCAAAAAACTTCTCATCCTCTCAAAACACGTGACTCCAGTTCTCTTAGGCAACATGAATTTTTATAACCAGTGGGACTTTTCACTTCAGTTCATAAGTTCATCAACTTGGAATGGCAGCTGTTACCCCAGTGACCTGTAATTATAGCTACTAATACGACACCTCCCCAACAGCAGCAGCAGCAGCAGCAGTATATACCGCCCACAGCTGACAGAAAGACTAAATCCAGGTTAACACATTTCCACACCATGTACTTCTATTTCTGTGAGAATACATTTTTAACAAGGCTGGCCTCTTAAGGAGGGTGTAATGTAGTCATCTGTAAAACTGTTGACAAAACAGAGAAACTTCACTTCATAATGTTACTTTGAGGGTCGCTTCAGGCTTCAGTATATGCCTCTTGATAGTTAATCAAAAATTCCACCACCTCTGGAGTCTTGTTTATGGTACACAGTGCTGTTGATGAAGTCGGTACTCACATGATAGGGGTTTTCGGGATTGTATGCTGACCCTGCAGTTGACTGTCCCCCCTCCTCTTCTTCCGCGACTCTGGGGGTGTCATCCTCTGCATGACTCACCGGCTCCTTCTCCTCGGCAGCTGCCTCCAACTCCTCCATGTTAAACTGCCGTTTGGCTCGCTCCGTGTCTCTCTTTCCCCTTTCCCCATCTGTTACAGCAGCCACAAGGGGCAAGAGTATTGGGTCAACATCCACAAGACGCCATACACGTCCTCAGAGCTCAATCCTACATAGCTGGGCCTGTCTCAGATGTTCTGAATAATTAAATTGGCAGCAGTGATATCAGGAAGTCTTGCATATTTCAACATCATTCTTTTTTAATACAAGACTGGAGCCTTTTTTGGTGTATGACTCCAAATGTAGTGTGTTCAAGATGTTCGACCAACTTCTCCGACAAGACTGTAAATTTAACAAGTGTGTCGGCAGTAAGCAGTGCGGTCACAACCACGATTTGACTAAACTATAAAGAAATGTACAATAATTCACATGGAATCTATGCTGTAGGGTAGCAGGGCAGTTTTCCTAGATTCTGTGGGATGGAATAAGTGAATATAGAATAGAATCTGTGGGATGGAATATGTGAAAATATAATGGAAAGAAGAGAAGAAGACAACCTTTAGGGTACGTAGGTTGGAGCCAGTAAATGGGAAGTTCCCCACAAAGACCCACAATTTTGTCGCTCAGAAAACTGGTGTCAGTCAGTGGCTGCTCTCCCGCCACCCATATGAGGAACTCCTCATCAAACCGCACTGGCATTAATTCATCAGTCTGGCAAGAAAAAAAAAAAGATAATATCCTATAATTACTCAAATGGAAAAATAAATTACAGTGTTAACAGCAGGATGAATATTTTCTGCTTGCTTTTAACTCTGTAATTTAGTCTTTTTTTCTCTCTCCAATTTGCAACGTTCTACATCAAGTCGTGTGCATATACCAGGTCAAACATCAGCGACTCTTTGTTGTGAGCTCCCATGTGTGGAAGGCTGGCTTTGATTTGGGATTTTATATAGCACTTGTCTCCTCCAAAGAAGCGGATTCCAGTTATTCCCTGCACCAAATCACAGAGATGCCATGTTTACACTCACAGCTCTGCTACTTTGCTAAACACACAGAAAAAAAAAATGTCTCAGCTGAACTACCTCAGGAAGAGAGAAGAAGGACAATCTCACTCACAATTTGAAAGTCATGAATCTCCACCGCTTCTTCAGCTCCAGTCCCGGTTTTAAATCTCTCCAGGTTGTTGTCAGAATCAATTTCCACCGAGCCCTCCCTCACCTCCCCATTGATGTTCATACTGTATCGAACATTATAAACCTGGCAGCAATCAAAGACGGAAGTTAAAATGAATGATTAGTTGAGTTATGTAAACCACACTGTGGCAAACACAAGAGAAGTGAGATACAGAAAAAAACAAGCTTTATATGCTACTTATACTATTCCCCTGCTCAGTGTTGTTTCTTGTCTTACAGAAATCCTGCGTACTTGTAGCACACTGACAATTTGAACAAAGCACCACAGGAGATGCTATTGCAGACCTTGATGGGGATGTTTGCCCTACAGGTGAGCTCATTAGGACACAAATAAACAGCATTCTTTCTCATAAGATGAAGTAGACTTGCAGGAACAATTGATGTATGTATTGTAGACAGACTTCAAGATGCAATTTCACAGTCTGAATTGTGACAGTTATTTATGGAAGCATCTCAGTCATTAACATAAATACCTCTTATACCTCTTATGTCAGGCCTGTAGTCAAACTTTTTTTGTCCTCTTTGGCTGTGTTTCCTTTATTGACACTTACATTTTTATCACTGACTTTCCACAGGTAGAGAGCAGCCATGGATGCACACAGCATTAGCACGGCACCAACAATAAGGACCACAGCTCCAAATCTCAGGAGGCGACTGACTGTGGCAGAGGTGGGTGTGCTGGATGTGCTTTGTCCCTTAAAAGTTCCGAAAGAGTAAAGTAAGAAATGACATGATGAACAACAACCAGGACAAGAGTAACATTTCTAAAAAAAAAAAAAAAACTAAAAAAAAAACTTACTAGACTAACACGTCACGGATGTCATTTATATTTCTAATCAAAAATGTATTAAGGCTGTCTTACCAGAGGCGTGCTGTGTTCAAAACAGCCATATCCATGAGTGGTATTTTGGACTTTTTCCATAGTCTCTTTCATGATGTCCTCTATAATTCCTTCTCTAGTACTGTTGCCTCTCTTTGGAGAATCAGGGTATCCACCAGAAGGCTATTTGACGCTTGAGTGTGAATGACGTACAGTTGATATAAATTCTTTGAGCTAAATTCTTCGTCTGAATGTTACCTGTAGGCCCAGGTTGCCTAAGGCAAGGTGGCCATCCTGTGGTACCAAACTAAAACAAGACTTCTGAAGCAGCTCAGAGCTCATCAGAGAGATTGGCTGGTGTCATGCGTTACAAAGCAGTGATGCACTGGTTGGAAAGAAGTACACGTAAATATAAGCCATTATACATAAGCATAGCTGGCTTATGTTATACTGTTAAGTATGCATAAGCAAGCTATACTTTCAAATAACTGTTTTTCATGCTTAACTTTTTTATGACTATCCTCTAAGGGCAATTATGATGATTTATACAAATTCATGAGTACAAAAGATTTTCTTCCAGTTCCACTGCTTGTAACAGGGGTCAGCAGGAATGACCAGATTGCATTACTTGTAGTCAAACTTGTACACTGGAGCGGGTCTTCTTTGGGCCTCATATTCCTACAATCAGCTACAAGAGAACACTGACTTGCAACACCGTACACAATCGCAGCCACTCAAACAGATATAACCTTTTCTTAATTGTGAATTTCCTGATTTGACAATGTGAGAAAGGTAGTTTTGTGGTCAAGGTTATACTTGGTCCTTATCATAACTTAAAAAGAAGAAACACAGAAAGAAAAGAGATTCAAATGTGCAGTGCTGCTGTTGCTTGGAAACAGACTGAACCACATTTTTTTGGATAATTTGTAAGCTGGGTGGCAATAGGGAAAGTTGAGGGGATTCTTTGACCTTTGAAAATATGTAATTGAAAGAGCATTTGATCAGAAATGTAGCAAAGTGAGGCTGCACAGTAACTGCATTGTGTACAATCAAAAGAATATGACATTGGCTTAAGCTTGCTATCAATTTAGCTGTGGAGGTCCATTTGATTCATTATGTCTTATAAGCCTTTACGGCAAATGAAATGCATTCAGTTGGCTAATTGAGGTTATTCTGTGTGTTTTATGACTATTTCCTCAAGACAATAGGTTGGACTCTGTCAATAAGACTGCATTTGAATCCTGCAAGCCCACATGGCTAAATGTTTAAACTGTCGGTCAACAGCAAAAACAATTTGATTTTAGCCGTTTATTTGTGCAACAATGTGACAAAATCTACCACAAACATGGTAATCCTTACTGATTGTTTTCCACAGCAGAAAGGCCCCTTTCAGATTAAATGTCCGTAGGTCATGCCCCTTAAATAATAACACATGCTCTTCAAAATTCATAATAAAATTTTTCTTTACATTGAATCATTATGAAAAATATATTATTAATGTACAAAATCTTGCATATTACACATGATACAATGAACAGTCTTATATGAGCCAAAAGACACATGACATACTACAAAACACTGCAACAATCCAACATAGAGTCAGTTAAGATAAAAGCACTGTACAGTATAAAGACAAAATCCTTTTGGATCAGTGTATGATCTCTCATTTAAGAGTTTGTATACTCTGGAATTGATATTTCATCTGTTTCCTGTATTCTGGCCGGTGTTGGTGGACCAACGAGAATATAATCAAGTTCCTGGTGTTGAACTTGTTCGTACACACTTTGCAGACCGTTGGTTTTGGCTATGTGAGCTGGGTAGTAGTTTTCCCTCCTGCTGTCCCGGGGAAGTGAAGCTGTCTTGGAGAACGTTGACAGATGCGGTCCACAGGCCATGCTCGTGTTGGGCCTTGTAGCTGAAGGGCTCCAGCATCGGTCGGAGTGTCCCAACACTTTGCACTCGCTTGTACAAGCCCAGAGACCTGTGGAAAACAGCAGTGCTGTCAGGATGTAATATGAAAACCCCAGTTGAGCCCAAGTTAAATCAATCATTATGTAGCCAGTGGACTGGAAAATGTTTTGTTGTAACTGGATGCAATCTGTTGGGTATGTGGCATAGATTTTGTTCTATATTCAAATATAAATTACACTGTGGGAAGCAAAATGGATGCCGTTATAACACTGCATGGATTTCATCTTCACATATTCTCATTTGACTCCTGCTGAATTTCTATTTTATTATTATTTTTATGGTGCTTTTCTGACACTCACTGTTCATTGGTGGCGACTCTTTTTTGTGCACATCTCCACTTATGTCAGAATCACTGTCATTGAAGTCACTGTCCCCTTTTCCACTGTCCTTGCCACTGATGTGGGGATCTCTTGCTGATATGGTTGTGAATGAGTTACCCTTCCATATTGTTATTGGTCTGACAGTTTCTTTCCCATATCCTGGAAGTGTAGAATAACCCTGCAAGAGACACAGAGTTGCAACAAATTTTGAGTCAAAATCCGAAAGTCAACAACATAGTCAGCCTGTGAAAAACTTGAAATCTGTCTGATAAAGAGAGCAACTTACCTTTAATTTACCTTCCATCACTCTGCTGTTTGACTCAAAGATACCTGCTGTCTGCCTTCCATCCTCGCAGCCTGGCTCTGCTGTGTTGCTGCCGGCCAATGGAGGTTTCTCTGGAAATGGATGGGCATCAAACACTTTGCCTTTGTGGTTGGCAATCACTGAATCAATATGACCACTTTCCACTTTCTCCACATTTGGTATGTCGTCTTTTTCATCACACCCCCTCTCCCTTGTCTCTTTTTTCCGGCGGCTGCAAATGGTTGTGATGAGAATGATTGCCAGCAGGAGGAGAGAGCAGCTCCCTGCCAGTACAATGATTATGGCTATGGACATGTCCCATTCAAAGAGCTCCTCGCTGCCATTTTGAGCAAAAGAAGGCAAGCTGGGGAGAGTACCCTCTATGAAACTAAAGTGTATAATGGCTGTAGAGGTAAGCGCAGGGGATCCATTGTCACTGACCGACACTGTGACTTTGACATTGTCTGTGAGATCATATGTCAGCTGTCGGCTCACGTGCACCTTCCCCGTGTCTTTGTTGATGGAGAAACCCAGGTGTCCCCCCTCGGTGATTTTGTAGGACAGCTGTGCATTCGTGCCTTCATCAGCATCTGTGGCCTTTATCTGGGTTACCACATAACCTGCAGGTGCATCTTTGGGCAGGAAAACCTCAGCAGATCCTTTGTAAAGGGGTGGCTCTATGATAGAAGGTTGGTTGTCATTCTGATCAACTATTTTCAGTCTGATGACAGCTGTGCTCTGCAGCTGTGGTGACCCCCCATCACTGGCTTGGATGTGTATGTCTAGATGCTTCATTACTTCATAATTAAAACTTCTTAGTGCATATATAGAGCCAGACACTGAATTAAGCGACACAAAGGTGTTCACTGGGGACCCCATGATAACACTGTCCACTAGTCTGTAAGTAATTTTGCCATTGTTGCCCAGATCCGCGTCGCTGGCCTCAACAGTGGTGATGTAAGCCCCCGGGGCGTTGTTTTCCACCACTGAAACTTCATAGACAGCCTTAGTGAAGTGAGGGGCGTTGTCATTCTCGTCGCTGAGTCTGATGGTGTACTGAGTGATCTTTCTCAACGGAGGTGACCCAAAATCCTCAGCCATGACCGTCAAGTTATACTCACTAATCCTCTCCCTGTCTAGGGCTGCTGCTGTAACTATCATGTAGCTGTCCTCGTACGCCTGACGGAGTTTGAAATGGTCGTGGCCGTACAATGTGCAGTGGACTTGGCTGTTAACACCCGAGTCTCTGTCCAAGGTGCTGATCAGCGCCACCAGACTGTCCTTGTCTGCCGCCTCGCTGATGTAGGCGATGCCTGTCGTGATGGAGGTCATCGGGGTGATACTGATTTCTGGGGCATTGTCATTAACGTCTGTGATATGAATTATGATTTTGCACACGGAGGGGGTCGGGTTAGGTCCCAGATCAGTCGCCTGCACGTCTAGCTCGTAGGTGCTTTTGTCCTCAAAATCCACCGGGCTCCTGAGCGTCAGGCGACCCGATTTATTATCCACTTGGAAAAGTTCTCGGATCTCATGAGAAACCTGTTTTCCGAACCCGTAGACGACCTCTCCGTTTGAACCCTCATCTGCATCAACTGCGTTTAAGTCCAGGATGACAGTGCCAACTGGCGCGTCCTCTGGCAAACTGACTGAGAAACTATTCTGGTCAAAAACGGGACTATTGTCATTAAAGTCAGTCACTTTGATAGTTATCTTTGTTGACCCCGATCTGTATGGGTTCCCTCCGTCTGTGGCGACCAGCTCCACAGTGTATGATGACTGAGTCTCCCTGTCTAGCTCTTTCATTAGCACCAATTCCGCATATTTAACCCCATCCGCTCTCAGGAGCACATCAATGGTGAAATGACTGTTGACAGAAATCTGGTAGCTTTGGATGTAGTTTGACCCGACGTCCGCGTCCACAGCTGGGTCTAGAGGGATGCGGGACCCCGCTGCTGCATTCTCTGAGATCTCCACTACGGATTCCTTGTTTGGAAACTCCGGAGAGTTGTCATTGATGTCCTTTACTTCCACCTCAACGTGAATCAATTTGTAGCGATCTTTGGAGAAATTTACCACGTCAAAAGTAATGAGACACTGTGGAGTGTGTCTGCAGATTCTTTCCCTGTCAATTCGTTCCCCGACAGTCAGTTCCCCGTCGCTTTCTCTCACCCTGATGAATGAATCATTGAATTGTTTCATCATCCTAAAATTGCTCTTGGAGGAATGAGACAGACTCAAGGACATGTCCTTGGCAAGGTTTCCGATGACTGTACCTGGTGCGTCCTCCTCACTGGTCTGGTATCGTATAGTATTTCCTTCGGATTGAGCCACTGAGGCAAATAAAAATTGATGGATTGAGCATATAAAAATCCACCGGTAGCAGTAAATTATAAATTTTTTGCCGCGCATCATCTTCGTAGTAATCTTTCCCTCGGCAGGCAGCCTCATTGTGCGTGCTGAACAGATGGGACCGGTTCACCTCTGGAGCGAGCTCTCCATGCAGCTCCCGCCTTTATGAACTGAAATGTGCTGAAAGTGAAAGTTACTTGTTCCTTGCGCGCAGCCAGTCAGATACGCTTGTTGCCTCGCCTTCAACACAGCTCAAAATTCTGCCGTGGCGGGGTTTATACAGCTCCTCATGCTAATGAGACCAAGTGTGACCAATCCCTCGCTTTAGAATTAAAAATACCCCCTTATGAAAAAAAATCTCTAAGACTGTTTTGAGAGTGCACACTGAAGAAAGTTGCAAAATAAAAAAAATAAAAAATGAAATAAAAAAGGAGGAGAGGGGGGCAGAAAGATATGGCACTGCTTGAAGATAGTCCCTGCACTGTTTATCGTCTTACCACAGCCATTACTGAGTGATGGTTTTATTTAGCAAAAGCCTATTTCCTCTTCTTTTGATGTTTAGTTTATTGTCTATGGGGCGCGCCACTGTACATGTCTGTCTCTCTCTCTCTCTCTCTCTCTCTCTCTCTCTCTCTCTCTGTGTGTGTGTGTGTGTGTGTGTGTGTGTGTGTGTGTGCACGCACTCACAAGGGCATCTCAGTTGTTTTTGGTTTTGTTGAGCGCTCATCTCATTTGAGAACAGCTTAATTATCATCTACAACCTCTCTAAAGGAGGAATGATGCGAGATCGATCTTTTGATATAACAATAGGAGAGTTTTGTTTTTCTGGTTATCTGTTGTGTAGGCCTCTAAAAAAGAAAAAGTAATCAGTACTGTCCTATCCCACCACCCCAATTAGGCAACAACAGATAAAGGATTTATTCAAGAGATTTTTTTCTGAGAAAAGTCTCTCAAATTTGAGATGAAGAGATCGTTTCTTTTTCCAGTCCTCTTTATCTTTCCAAATTAGAGTTAAGACCTCAACTAGCCTCTCTCCTGATTTAAGGGAAATACTTACATCGTTATCTCATGATAAAGATGTATAAGTACATGTATAAGTATCCCACCCCCACTGTGAAAACACGACTCAATTCAGCAAGTGTTAGGAATTTCAAACTACATTGAATTCAATTTACCATTTGGCCATTTATTTTCTGCAACTTTGAATGCACAGGTTAACAGGAAGAGAGAGTCCTCTATATAGACACAAGTACATGTAATGGGGCTGTTTCGAATAGTTTAGGCTGAGCTTCTTAGCTCCAGTTAAGGAAAGTCTTACTGCTATAGCACACAATGATGTTTTAGACAATAATGTAGGCAAAGTAATAATTAGATAATAACTCTGGCAACATTTTGGATGAAGGGGCTTTTCTTTTTCAACATGACAATGTACAAATCGAGGTTCATATAGATGAGAATTTCAAGGTTTTTGCAAGGAGACCTCATCTCAACCCCATCCAGCACCTTTGGGCTGGATCTGGAATATTGACTGTGAGACAGACCTTATCACTCAACATCAGTGCCCCATGTCACAAATCTCTGCAAGAGAAAATCTCTGCAGACTGGATCCACAGTCTTGTGGAAAGCCTTCCCAGAAGAGGCCAGGGGTGTTTAAGACAGATCATTAATGCCCGAGGTTTTAGAATTACATTTCCAACAACCAATTATTGATGTAATATGTTGTTCACATACTTATCCATATACTTTTGGCCACATAGTGACCTTTGTGCTCAAGTTAGACACAATACAACACCACCACCACACAGTCTACACTTCTAAATGTAACATTATACACTTTGCTACTGTTGCAGGAATACTGTATTGGATTGCAACATGTGCTCCTGTTTTGTTGTATTTGTTAGGTGTTGACACAGTTTCAACCTTTGTTGAGCTAATTTCCCAGATTTTTCAAATGTGATTGCTGGAATTGGCTGTGTAAACTAAATTTAAATATTTTTTCCTGAATATCCATAAATCTTCACTGATTTACTTTCCATCAAATATGTGTGCATGCCCATTCCTTATTTTTAGATGTTCTGTCAAACCTCTGGTGGAGCTTATTAGATTGGTTAGATTGATACAGTGCATTTTCTTCTCCAGTATTAATTATGCTTTTTGCACTTCTTTGTTCTGCTGGAGTCTTGAAAAACACAGTGTATAACTGCTCTTCCTCCCATCATCTAGACAAAAGCCTGCTCACAATTTATCCCTTAATATTTACAAAACTTCTTCATCTATCTTATAGAGGGGTGGAGGAGAGTTGTTGAGGATGACAGCTTGTGTGTATTTTACTGTCAAGAATTCATTAGTCCACAGTGTGCTGTGGTTGAAGCACTAACAACAACTGAAGCAATGATTCTAACAGTACCAATAATGATCTGAAACACTGTGAAAAGCCCGCAGAGGCAGACTGAAATTGTAGAGGCTGCACTAAACAACAAAGGTAGGTGGGTGATTTTACAGTACCATCTTCCAAATAAGCGTAGAGCTGCAGACAGAATGTATTTGTTTTTAAAATCATCACACTGGGGATTCAACTGTGTTTAGATAGTGTTTTGGAAACATACATATAGGAGGTATAGTGTAATGACGTTAAGATATGTTGATTCCTACAAGCTGGAGTTCAGCATACTCGAGTGTTCCACCCTAAATGATAAAAATAAGGTCAATGTACACTACATTCATTCAGACTACTGAAATGCATGAAATTTTATTTGTTGTCACCTGTTTCTGTGTCATCCTCAAATTGATTTCTTGCATGGTGAATAATGCTTAGTTTCCAGCGTATAATACAAGGTAAAATACAGGTAAAAAATATAAATTTCTTTTCCCTGCCACCGGGTTTCTTTACTGTGTTTATGTGAAGGCGCCACTCACATCTTGGTCCATTTGAATTCCTGATGTTGTCTTTACCTTGAGCTTTTATTAAGAGGTTAACTTTGGAGGTGCTCCAGTGATGAAACTGCACACTCAGGGGGATTCTGTGAGAATAAGTAAACTGACCAAAACCTGTTTACAATAAAAACTGCACTATTCAAAGTTTTTATCATGACGATAGATCAAATTGAACCTGTGTAATGTAAAAAGGCGGTAATTGCTAGCAGTGACGTTTACACCAATAATTATCAACTGACTCTCAAGTTTCCTCTCCTGTACAGAGTGTTTTAGCATCTTTTATTAAATTGTTCAATTGTTTTGGTTTCATGGTCCAGAATTGTTTTGGTTCACCCTCACCACTGGACGTGTGTAGCCAAGTGTTTGCTAACACCAGTTTTGTAAGGTGATACTACGTCATTTACAGCTTGTTGCACTCCAAGTGGCCAAATAATCAATTAGCACAAACCACTAAACATTCAACTCTTCTTTCATGGCTGAAACACTTGTCACATTGACTGGTGAAGTTTTATTGTGAGAGTAAATTAGCTTACTACGGCTCAAATCAAGATTAACCGGTAACATTTAGCTCTGAGCTATCAGCATGCTAACATGCTTACAGAGGCAATGCTAACATGCTGATGTTTAGCAGGTATAATGTTTACCATATGATCTTAGCTTTTGGTGTTAACGTGCTAACATTTGCTAGTTAGCTCTGAACACAAAGCATACCTGAGGCTGAGAATGTTATTAGTTTTTCATACAACATATAATTGACAAATAAAACAGAGTTGATGATGGAAAAGTTACAGGATCACCAACATTTTTTTTACGATTCATACTGTGGGGGACTGTGCACCCTCCGACTCAGGCAAGGGTGCAGCAAAATCAAAGAAAACAAGGCAGACAAATCCAAAATTGAGTAAGCTAAGGCAAGGTCAAATGCATGCATAGCTGGACATAACGGACGTAAATGTCTCTACCAAATTCAATGGCAATCCATAGTTGCAGAGCCTCTTTGGTGGCACTATAGAGGAAAAGTCAGGGTATCACCAAAGTCAATATATCCAGGGACCTTGAGTGTCTGTATGAAAATGTTGATAATATTTTACAAGGACAAAGCAAATGCAGAAGGCAACATGAGGATGTCACAGTTTCATTACTGAAGTGGCAAAATAATATCATAATGTACCATTAATACAGCAAAGGAAATAGATGAAACCATTCAGGATGGCTCATTAAACAGGTTACTAAACAGGTGCTTCTTCTTTCATCTCAATTTAGAGCCACACTGTGTATAGACTGATTTCTAATCTAATGAGAACAAAGGTGATCATAGATTCAGTGTGTGCGATTCTCTTTGGATTACATTAAACCAGGTCAAATGGCTGTTGTGATAGATGGATTATTATACTACAATACAGCATTAGTTTGAACTGGGACGCGGAGGAGTTTATGTGAATTTATGATGAGTAAATGGTTGTTTATGGTTGAGAAAGGTTATTTACCAGATGGTTGTTTTCGTTGTGTCGTGCAAATTCCACAGTTTGTTGTGGCTTCATTTACATATTACATGTAATTGTATTGTTGGAATATCCAAAATGTAATATTGAATTTTTTTGCAGTGATGGATTTTCTGCTCATTTTGACCTGCCTGACTTTCACATAACACTCTACAGTTAGAGATTATAATAACACAGAGAACCAAATTTGATACTTTAAAAAAAAAAAAAAAAAAAAACAACAAAAAAAACCTACATTCTAGATTAGCTCAAGGTCGCTTCTTCAGGAAGATTTAACACTGCATCTCTGGCTCTGAAGTAAAACTACATCTTATATTAATATTTAATTTTATATCTTTGTGGCACTTTATAAAACTGCTTTTCATTTACGATGAAAGCAACCACCTGTCACAATCATAAGTCATAAAAAATGTCTTCATGATGCTGATGGAAAAGTGCGATATAGTATTTTTGCAATTATGATTGTGTCAAGTGTAGCTATTTCCATTAAAGTTACGGGCAAATTATTCACAGCCTCAAACAGATTCACCAAGAGAGTGAAGGAAGCAAGTGCCAAACAGAAAATGTATGAGAAAGAAGAAAAAAAAAAGAAGAAACGGTTGCAGGGAAAGATATTTTGAATTTACTGTTGGCCCACAGACACAATTCCATATTTAATAGGATTGTAAATGCATTCAGTTTCAAGGGATGCCTTTGCATTTTAAGTTCTCTAATCACTTTGGTCCATAATGTGCCTGAAGAAATGCCATGATCGTCTGCATTTGTGGAAGGCACTTAGCTTCGCATTCTTTTACAAAGATTAGAAATCAGAGGCAAATTACAGTGTGGTGGGGCTCAGCTCAACTCAATATTGCTCTAGTGGGAGATCGCTTCCCTTAAAGAACTCTTGAGAGACCAGACTGTCTTCTTTCTCTCTATGTCTGTCCCTCTCTCTTTCTCCAACTCTTCATGTTTCCTGTCAGTTATTCTGCTCATGTTCAACTTGGCATTATATGACATTTGAGTTACATTTTAGTAAGTGGGCCCTCTGACACATCAAAAGCTATGACTGCACTTATAGCTACTTTCTTGCCAAGAGATTGAGAAGAAGATACCACGTTCATGTCTGTGCGTAAATAAAAGCTCCTGCCAGCAGCCGGTTAGCTTATAGCTTAACACAAAGACAGGGGGAAACAGCCAGGCTCTGTCCAAAAAACAAAATCCGCCTACCAACATGTCAAAGGCTCAGTAGTTAACATGTTATATCTTGCTTGTTTAATTTACACAAAAATTTAATTGGAAAAAAGATATGTTGCCTGGAAATAGTCTGACACTTTAACTCCCATGAAACTACAATTTGTTATTTTTACACTTTTTTTGTGCAAATTAAACAAATGAGTTGTGGCTTGTTATGTGAGATTCAGAGGTGCTGATAAGTGCTGATCTTTTTTTTGAAAGAATCAGGGTAGCTGTTTTCCAATGTTTCCAGTCTTTATGCTAAGCTAAGCATATACCGTCTGCTGGCAGTAGCTTCATATTTAATGGACAGAAACGAGAGTGGTGTCAAGCTTCATATCTAATTCTCTGCTAGTAAGCTACTGAGCATATTTCCCAAAATGGTGAAACCAACACTTTTACATAAAATAATCGAGACATTTCACGATAAAAGTATAGTGCATGACCAAAGACAGGGTACTGTTGGCTTCTGTCTTTTCTAAACTGTTATTTAGAGCTGTGGCTGAAAAGATTTCTTTTACATCTGAGATAACATGGTAATGGGGTCACAGTCCCCTCCTATTTAACTGTGTCCTTTGTTCTCCTCTGGTATCTACATATGTTGACCTGGTCTGCATAATTGCCCCATTGTATTGGTAGAAGTGACACACTTCACAGGGGTTTAACCTTCACACGAAAGTTGTGTTTAAACATACTATGCTATTATTGCATTTCTAACAGGAGTCTTTGATGTCAGTTTTACTCACCAAAGAGATAGATCAGGACATTAAAAATCTGTGGTATATAAGGGGGGGGGGGGAAGATTGGCTAAGTTTTATAGACAAGACATGAGAGGTACTCTGGATCGTCTTAGATTATTATAGGCTGTAGAAATATATTCTTCAAAACATGCTTTTAAATACAGGCTGCAAAATCTCAGATGGCCGCAGATCCCACAGGCAACATCAGATCTTTTTGTTCTGAAGATGCTCTCCGCTGATTAATTCAAACATCAAAATAAAACTCTGGTGTTTTCATATGCGAGAGTAAAGCCTCCAACGTCACATGGGGTTTTCAAACCCCATCGGAAGTCTTAAACTCAGAGAGAAGCCAATGTTATGCTTTATTGATTCTTCTCCTGGAGTTTGGAGACAATAAGACGGCTGAATATTTCATTTCGCTCTTTATGTTTGGACTGAGAGCTGTATCCCAGTGTTCAAGGTGTCTCACCAGGCATGTCCCATAGCAGACATAAACAAAGTTATTAGATGAGCAAGACAAGATTCAGAGGGAAATTCAACGCTGGGAGCTTTGGAGGAGCCCTCTGACAGTACATTCTGGCAATTCAGACTGTCATGTGTCATTGTTCTTTGGGGAAAATGGATGTTGTTTGACCTTGAATGTTATCACAGAGCTTATATACTCACCGTTGGTGTGTCTCGTTTTGCGATATTGCGCATGTAAATGAGAGTTTATGTTTTTGAATGAGGTGCTATACACTGTGGGTTTTGCATAGTGAAGGCGGATCAACTTAAATATGTACAGTAAGTGCTAAGCATTGTAGAAATTTAGGTCATCTTTCTCAGGCAGTGAGATTTCCTCTCCTTGTGTGTATGTTTTAAGAGGAGACAGTGTTATTTGTGTGTGTGTGTGTGTGTGTGTGTGTGTGTGTGTGTGTGTGCTCATATATGGGGGTTGGGGGTCATATCTGTAATGCAGCGAGACCATCATGTCTCATACAATGCAGATGGAGGAAGCGGCTTCAACATTTAATGTTTTCTTGCCACAAGCATTAATATGGCTGTTTCTCCTCATGCTGTTTTGCTGCGAGCAACATGATGTTTGAGGCATGTGCTTCACAGGACTGGATGAGGTATAATTATGTAAATTGCATTCAAAGGAATCAGCAATAGCTCATGTGGAATGGATGTGTCAACAAGGTGTCCGCATTCACTGTGAGAATTTGCTAATTAAACATGACACCGTTTCTCTCTCAACACATGGGAACGGTGAGACACTGTGGGATTTAAAAAAGAAGAAATACTCTGGTGTATATTGTATTTCTGGCGGAAAAATAATCTTCTTGGAAAAATAGGCTTTCATTTTACCGCTGGAAGTGTAAAAAATTCTGAGTTCACTACCATTAAACTTTGTACAGGTTGTTGACATGTGTGTAATGAAAGTGCCTAAACTTCAAACAGCCTGTCCACACAGCAGCCTCTCTGATGCCCTTCTACACAAAAAAGGGATGATTTATTACACTGGTTATTTGTCTGGCTCACTAAATGCTTGAATTCTATTTGACAGCAAGCATAGATAAACTACTTTGCCTGAATGTCAGAAAAGCACTGTACCTGAAAAGCAAAGATTAATCCAGTCCATCAGGAAACAGAAACACATTTTTCCCCCTTTTTTTTTTGGGTGATATCTTTCCTCAATGAAACAGTCTGTGCAGACCTTCCCTTATCTACTGTGAACTTATCAACATGGAGAACAAGACAGAGGGGTGGGGAGGTGGGGGTGGGGTAGGGGGGTAGCCAAGTGACGATTTCTTCAGCTTGGGTTGTAGTCAAGGCACGTGACATGGGTGAATCACCGAGTCAATTAATGAAGGAGAGACAAAGTGCTTAGAGAGCTTGTGAATGACACCTGAGTGCAGGCAAGGAGTGAAAATTAAAAAAAAAAAGAATTTTGAAGTTTTTCTTTGACTCCCTCCCCTTTTGCGTTTGCCCAAGATGAATTGGCTTTTCAGATTTAAGAAAGTACATGGCTGAAATACAAAGAGAGGCTCATCTATCAGCCCCTGAATAGTGAGAGAAAATCCTATGGCTGTGTGGAGGGGGGGCTGGGGGGGGAGGCTGCGTTGTTGGTCTCTGATTAGACCCTGGGCCAGTTCAGGGGCTTGCAGCGCAAACATCAATCCTCTCCTCTTCCACTTCAAATCCTCTGAACCACTTGAGACAATTTCTTCACTGTAAAGCCTCCTTATAAAAGATTTTCTTTATCAAATGTGCCAGCATTTGTGTCAATGAACACTTATTTCAGCTTGATTGTTTATTGTGTAAAACTCTAACTCGACAAAAGCAAACTCGAAGCATCAGTAATGGGAGTATAAAAACAACATCAAGGCTGCACTTCCATCATTCAGATGCAAAGTGTCTGTGGTCCAGTGCGTGAGTGAGTGAAGCTGCAGATGAGGCTGTAGGAAGAAAAAGAGGGGCATTAGAAATGGCTCTGCGCTGTGTCAGTCTAAACACAGAATAGAGAAAATACTGATAAATTTTAAAGCGCCTGCCATCCTCTTTACACACAGACACACACACACAGACACACACACACACAAAGAGCATAACCAATTACACACAGAGCGGCATTATAGAAAGCTTTTATAATGTTTCCAGGGCGTCAAGATCTTAATTTTTGATGCCGCGTTATGTGCATCCAGAGTATAAATTGGCCTCCCCAGTTTTCTGAAGTGATAAGAGGTAAACACCAAAAACCAATAACTGTCAGCTGAACATTAAATCAAACTGACATGTCTCTTAAAAGGTACCGCCATGAAAAATTAACTGGGGGATTTTTGAGGAGACTTAAAATGTGGATTTTTTTTTTTTTCTCCTCTTTCCATCTCTCAGCTGGTGTGATCTACATTTTTTCACACTGTGACCGACTTAACTCTGAGCCTGAATACAAACAATTTGGCTGACAAAGCTTCATTCAGTGTAACAGCAATGAAGTGAAACTAAAAACCCTTAATTTTTGTCATGTGAGTAGTAGGATATTACCCCATGTCTTATTCTCATATTCTGCAAAAGCAAGTCAATAGAGGTTAACTTGACATGGATATACTGACACCAAATGGTCACCTTGACTTTCTGTTACACAGCTTCCGAACATCCTGTCTCTGCACGGCTGATTCTGTGACCCGTGAGAGGAGTCTTTAAAGATTTTATAGGCTCAGTCTGTCTCAGCTGTGTCCTGGGTTCAGGAAAACTGTGAGAGAATCAAGTCAAACACCGACAGAGCACAAGTGACATTAAATCCTTAATAGTTATTGGTAAGATATTAAGGGATTACAGCACCATGGGATACCGAGGCCGAGTGGAAAACTATCTGTCAAATATCCTCTCTCAGATTACCATGTTACATGCTGATGTGTCTAACCGCCTTTCCGTATATACCATAAATCTCATCCAAATGTGTGTACATGGCAGTTCTGGAAATGCAGACTAAAATTAGAGAAGGGGGAGACGTCATTGCCCTGACACATGTAGGTCTTGAGTCACTTGCTTAGCATGGTTTCCACAGAGCAATCGCACAAAGATCGAGCAAAGGTACGGCAAACTTAAACATGTCAGCCAATTTCAGATGTGTGAAGCAACAGAGTGCTTCAGCAGCGCTAGCGGCTCATGGCCTTGGGCCTTGGGCTGTCTGAATCTGAAATTCACAGTTCAGAGCACACCCAGAGATGGAGCCGTAGAATCCTTGATGCCCTGCACAATGAGGCCATTTCATAGTAGATCACGGTAGTCTCTTGCTGGTGTTGAAGGGAGAGGAAAGGCATTTTGACAGCCCAATGAAGAATTTATTTGAAATGTCTTGTGGTGTTGAGGAGATTTGCGTGCTCTTCAAAAAGCTACGAGGGAAAACATTGGAGGGCACCCAGATATGAGTTCATACAACCGTTCCTCCAGCAGCCCGGTTTGAGTACTTTATCAACATTTGTACCAACTAGTATTAAAGATGATCAGGCCTTTTATCCACGAAACGTTTTTTTTTTTTTTTTTTTTTTTTTGGAATGTCTGAATTGTCAGATTGATTCAGCACATCACTTCTGACAGTGTGTCCACATAGCCTAATCAAACCACACAGATTTCATAGTATCTAGCTGTGCACAGCAGTTTGTATGGAAACATGCAACCGAGAGAGAGAGAGAGACGCTGAACATGAGGGAGCATCAGAGAAAGTGATTTAGGCTGACAAGAGAGTTCTCTGCTTGATTTTTTGCGGTGACAGGCTGTGACAGTTCTCAGAGTGTACAGGTAGGAAACAACAGTGGAGAAATCTGCTTTGAGTATTTGAACAAAGAATACGAAGCGAAGCCAAACAAACTGAGAGGATTGTGTGGGACTTTAAAGGGTTAGTTCACCCAAATTACAAAACAAACAAACACAAGAATAAGGCTAATGATGTTTTTGTTAACTGTGTCTGCAGCTCTCAGGCCATTCATTCCCACTCAAGACAAGAATCTTTAACTATATAACACATACCGTATATAGTTTAATGTGAAATAAGCGCTGAACAATTTCCTAAAACAGTTGTAGTTTTTAGCAAACTTTATCCAAACTGGAGTCAATAAAACATTTGGTAGGAACTATTTTCATCCACGGCTGCAGTGCGCTATAGTAAATATTTATGTCACCAGGACAGTGTTTGTCAGATTGGCTCATAATAAACTACAGCGTCCATGTTCATTGTGATGAAGGAACATGTCATCCAGCATAACAGTGTAGCGCGCTCATGTGTTTTTCATAGTTTTTGGACGTAAACTGAAGAATATAGCACAGAGGAAAAACCTGCATGGGGCTTTTTGGCCAGGCTGACAGTACTTGTTATCAATTCACTGATGGTTTTTGTCTTTTGAAAATAAAAGATATGTATTATCACCTGACTCATTTTTTGACCTTTTGTGATTCTACTCATGCAGACAGATTTGCCTTCCTTTCCCAAAGGTTTCGGAGGAAAGGTGAAGGACGCTCACTGTGTGAAGGTAAATGCTGCAGGATGTTACATGAATGTGAAATGCAAAGTTTCAATTGTGAACTCAAACCTTTGTATTTCCCTGAAGATAGACAGTTTCGCACAATACACATGGTGAAAGCTTAAGAAATTATTTAAGCCAGCCTTATGTGTTACCTTGCCAGATTTTCTTTAAAGGTCACATATTTTACACGCTTATTTTATTTGACGTTTTGATATCCATAAGAAGATATATATGTGCTTTAAAGAACCAAAAAACATCTCAATGTAGTTATATATCTCCTCTCTCAGGCTTTTCTCTGGAGCTCTAGTAACAATAGGTCAGTTGACTGTTTTCTAAAGGATCAATTAAAAATATACCATATTTTCAGAGAAACCAAATCCTCCAAGGCTGGACGGTGGATCCGGATGGGCTCGGCTTGGGGCATGGCTGAGGACGGTGACTACTTTGTTGTGACATCACAAGTTAGAGGTCCTGACGGCTCGTTTTAAGGCACAGGGTTATATGTGGAGGTATGTCCTGTTACTATGTTGTAAATATGAAGCATTTGTTGGTTTATTGTTTTGGTTCTTGTGTAGTGGTTTGTGAAGACTGCTGCAGACCTGTAGCTGCCTGGGCTGGATGAATATCTGTGAAACAGACAGTATGTACTAGCCTGAGGGCATGTGAAATAATTTACTTTTATGCTGTAGTCCTGTCTAACTGTCAGTGTCTTTTATTTCCAGTCAAGCGCAGATTATTATCTGCTAGATTGTTTTTTAGCACTGTGGGTTTTTAATATTTTAAGACTGGTTCTTGCGTTGGCTTTCCTAGTGGCAGACTGTGGGTACATTGGGGACGATTTCCATTTACATGTGGCACATGGCATGTTCGGAGGAGAGGTGTGTGGTGCTGTGGTGGGTGGAGTGTTTTGATTTGTAGTGGCACAACTCCTGTCGGGGTCTGTCACCTCCTATTGGAGCCCCTTCTCTTGACGAACCTGCAGATTTATCCTTTTCATCTAATCAATAAAACTGCTTGTAACAGTCAGCGGACCATTTGATCGGTGCATTCATTGTTGAATGAATGTATTGGATTAAGGGATATGGCTGCATCATGGCTCCTGTTTACTATATACAAGCTACTAAAGTCTAATGTCTTCCCCAGGTGACTGAATTGTTTTTAACTAACTGTTCCTCTTGTGGGGTTAATGTTCTGACATTTGTAGTAGCAGCGTTGTGTAGCCGGCTACTGCCTCATGTCCCTGCCTTGGTCCTGAGCCTTCTCTCCTACACCAACTCACACACACAGAACCAAACACACAAAGGTTAATTAGGCACAGGTGTGCTTCGCAGACCTGCTGGATTGCTCGTGGCTCAGTGTGTGCCCTGCCGGCCATACAGCTTTAACCAGAGACACCAGCTCCCAGCAAAGATCACGGCAGCCAATGAAATCCCTCTCTGCAAACATCAGCTTTTCTCCAGACATACAAACCTAGCCTCACACCACAGCAACAAAGAATTAATGATGTTCTAAAATGATATGTTGTGCTATAACACAGTCACGCATGCTGCTGTAGACCGATCTCTCGAGCTATAGCTGGGGTCATTCGAGTAAAATCTACACAGTGTCTGTTGCAGCGAAGCAAGAATAAACAAATATAATAAAGTCCATTATATTATTCATGGATTCTATTTCTAGTCTCAAACACTGGATAATTGAAACAGAATTTGAATGTGCTATGTATGGAAGTCGATAGCCGTTCTTATCTGCATTTTATGTGTCTGTGCCATTGATTGCTATGTCACGACCATTCAACCTACTGAGCACTATTGTTCTGTTAACAAGAGGACTTCAAGGAGGAATTGACAAGTCTCACTGAGTAGTATACTGAAAGCTTCAGACTGAAGAGAGACGGTTTAAATATTAAAGTAGAAATCTGCCTGTACTCAAAACATAAAACAGATCTCCTTCTGTTCGCTGCCGCTGTGTGTGTTGTTGAATATATTCATATGGGCTGGATGACTGTGTTGATAGCAGGTGCATAAAAAAAATTTAAGTTTATGAATGATAGATTGAAAAGCAGAGAACTCTTCAGATTTTCCTTTTATGGGGTGAAGAGAATTGGCTCGTGTGCTGATTATTGTTCTCTCCCTTGAACTAATATCTTCGGGGCTCAGCTTATGGTCAAGGACAAAACAGCCTGCGATAGTCTATTCTTCAGCTGGAATTAAATATTTATTCTGTTTTCCGAGTAGGGTCATTTCATTTTGCTCCTGCAGACTGTTTTAGTCGTTCTATTGCGTAACTCACAATGGAAAAGCTAACAATAGTTCATTTCCTGCTCCTGAAACACCAAAATGTTCTCCACCGTTACCGGGGTTTCTACATGAAAGTTGATCTCATTCTTGCAGACTGACTGACCCCTGCTTGTCGTCCGCACCCTCCACTTCACTCCATGCTATGGCAACTGCTATAACTCATACCCCAAAGGTACACAGGAGCCCTGCATTCTACATTCAGCTTGGCTATCGAAAAGAAATTGATTATGTGGAAGGAAAAAAAAAAATGATACCACTTAAATGCAGAGCACAATTCTCATGCTCTTGTGCAGAAGTGGTTTTTTGCATTTCAAATGTAAACATGTTTGACGTTTAGAATAGGTTTCAGAAAACAATAACTGAGGATACCTACATTTTCAGATTTGTCTGAACAGTGCGTTTCTGGCTCAAAATTCAACATACTAATTAGCCCCTAGGAGATCCATCTAACAGTTTGTGATTTCTATCCTGATTTTTAATCAGTCTAATTTCTCTCTCCAACACACAGGCACGTTCAGCGCCATACACACAAAGCCTCTGTTTGCATAATGTGCTCACTGTCTGCTCCTCTGAGACTAAGCACTGTTTGTGCACCCCTGCATCTATGTGTATCTACTGCTGTGCGTGCGTGTGTGTGTTTGTGTGCATGTTTGCGTGTGTGTGTGTTTGTGTATATGCATGTGTGCGTGTGTGTGTTTGTGTATGTGCGTGCGTGTGTGTATGTATGTGTGTGTGTGTGTGTGTGTGTGTGCAAGCATGAGATTGTTCAAGTTCATTTCTACATATTTTGGGAAAAGAGTGCTGAACCTCCCACCCCCTCCAACAACTCCCTCTGCCAACCCCCTCTCCTCCTCTTTAGTTTGCTGCCCTGGCTGTGGCTCGACCATGATTGCTCTGACAATTCAACAGAAAAAAAAGAAACACCTTCTGACAGACTGTTTTCCCTGTTCTGTTATGGAAATTAGATTTTCCATCTCACTTCATCTTCAGTACTTAAATACCTCTTTTCTGAGAATAGGACTGTCTAGCCTGTTAACACTTTTCCTCCTCTATGAGTGTTGTGTTGTTCTGCAAAGCTTAGTTGAATTCTAGCCTCTGTGCCTTCACAGAGAAATTAGATTTTCTACAAATTGTGTGAAATGTGAACTGTCCTATTAGGCGCACTTTTATTGCTCTCTAAATCACAGTTAGTGTATGTTGGCTTGATGGCAGACTACCGAATTTCCTGTTTGTATTATTCCCAAAGCCATGTCTTATTCATTCACTTTTCTATTCAGACATGCTACATCGTGCAGAGGATTGTGATTCATGGTAAATATTTCCAATCCCAGCGGCACATTATGTGATTGTAGCCTTCATAATGCCTTTTTATGTATAGTGCACTTTTCAAATTGTATTTTAAAGTGCTTCACCCAATAAATAGAAAAAAAAGACATGAGTGGAAATTAAAAAAATGGACAAAAACAAACTGCTAAAGTGGTAAAAGCAATCGTCCATTGTAATCATCAGTGATTTGAACCCTGAAATGTCAAGCATGCACGATATGAGGTACACTATCATAAATTTAAAGGACCATCAGACAAGCAGCACCATTCATCAGCCCCCTGATCTAAAAGATTTACAGCTGAATGTGTGAGCAGAAGCATGTCAGCGGTGTTATCAAGCAGGCGCCCCCCCCTCTCCTGATGTTTTGTTGAGTTCTTCTCAGACAACTCCTAAGAAACCCAGACTGTGCCTTCTAGCATCCTGGAACCAAACACAACCATGTCTAATGACCCTACCAAACCTCTACCAGCCATATTTGTGTGTGTGTGTGTGTGTGTGTGTGAAGGGGAAGTAGGGAACATGAATCCCTGTTAGGGTCCTGCTGCCAGCCCAGGTCATCAACAGATTAACCAAGCTCTCACATGAACTACTACTAGAAAAATAGAGAAATGCACATGAAAAATCCAAATGTAGTCCTTGGCTAAAACAAAAGAGTGCCTAAAAAGTATGTTTAGCAATGTGTCCTGCTTTAATGAGGAGAGACTGATAACATACTAACCAATTTGTGCAAGCAGATGTCATTGACTAACAATATGAAATTAATTTAATACTTAAAAAATCAATTAAGCTAATCTGCCCTTTAAAGAAAACAAAGCCGACATGGGAAACATAGCTGTGGAGCCGTAAAGACAATTTCTTAATCTCAGATAATTAATAACTAGGCCCCCATAAAACACTCATTTGGTTTTGCTCTGGAGGATGCAAATCTCTTCAAATGTACACCAACACTTTTCTTTATCAGGCCTTGTTCTGTAAAAGCACAGAGCCCAGATTCATTTTTATGAGAGCTTACTGTATTCTATTCATAGAGCCCTTTAGAAATAGCAAGCATTCATAATGGAGCTGGGATCTGATTAACCTCCTCGCTTGCCGGCACAATTGCAGGCTACCCTGAGACTCAGCCCCGTAATGGAGTCCGCTATCACCAAGCACACTCCAAACATTCCTCGCACCGCAGGACTCGACGACCAGATTGGAATCCCTTAACTCCCCTCTGCACTCGGCACACAGTAGGGAAACAAAACATCCTCTAAGCTGATGCCCCTCAACATAAATCTATCTCTCTGCTCCACTCGTGCTCGTGCGCGTGCTTTCATGCACACACACACACACACACATCATACACTGCAGGCATCCTCTTCAGTGCCTTTGTTGCAATTTTGCATTCCTAATTGTAAACTCTTAGAAGTAAAGGCAGAAGAGGAAGGGAGTGTTGTCTCTATAGAGAATTTTAAACACTTCTCTTGGACCAAGCTCTTGAATATGTACCTTAAGTAGTGAGTATACACAATGTGAGTGTCCACCTACTGTCAAATATAATGAAATCAACTGTAATATCCCTGCTATAGGCTATATACTATAGTTCTGAAGCTTATATAGGCTCATGTTTGCTTATTGAGCCATAGTTTGAGGTGTTAATGTATCACATTTTATATTATTTTGTACCTCCTCTTATTTTGTTCTCCTTGTGAACAAAATATAGTGTAATACACCATAATAGAGGACCCTTTAGTGGAAACACTTTACCGTTAAGTTTTATTGGACTGGCTTATTTCATAAGGTTGTTACAAATCGTCATGACTCTTTAATCTTTATTTGCTTTCTTTAGCCTCTTACATGATATGAACCATTACAAGGTTGAAGTGTTTCAAATTTGGATCTCCCACCTCAATGTTGCCATCTCCTGGCCTAAGAGGATTAAGCAAGGCATTCACACAGGCCTTTCTGTTGAGGAGCAAATGGATATCATGCGCCAAATATGTCAGAGGGAGTGATTACACCCCTGAGTGGCCAGTTGGCCCAACAGTCCGCCCCCAGTGGCCAGCCCTGTGGGGCTGTCAGGACCAGGCAGACTGGAGCTTGGTAAGGAGCCAGTCCTACGTTTAACAGCCAGCTCCTGCCCTGCCCAAGTGTCATCTGCACCTGCCAATGGGAAACAGTTCTTACCCATCAGATAATGGCTGAGAGGAAATTGCTTCAAGGAGGCGACATTCTAGGATGGCAATATGGAGATGTGAAATATATTCAAGGAGGAGGAGGAAGAGAGAGACCTGGTCCTTGAAAAGGCACAAATTAGCATTGACATACACATGCGCTCACACATACACACACAGAGGCACATATAAATACACTCATGCGCACATATTTTTATATTTGCCACGCACACACGCAAGGAGGCTATACTTAATCTTCCCTGCTTTGAATAATATAACCGTCCTAGAGAGAATCAAATTTATTCACAGCCTGCACTACCAAGCAAATTTGTATTTACCTCACCTGATTTAGTAACAGCCAAGAAGCCATGGGAATATGGATTATACATCCTCGCTGCGAACGCACTGAAACAAAGAGATTTTCACTAGTGTAGTATCTTCAGTGACCAGTTCAGCAGTGACGTGGAAAATGAAAATCAAAGTGAAAGTCAAATAGGGATATGTCAAGTCAAATATGGCGCCTATCATCATCACAGACAGAATATCAGCGGAGGTTAATGCGCAGGCCTGCTGATCTTTTGGGGCCCTCATCCATACAGCTTAAGGCAGTGAAATTCAATATGAAGCATGAAATGTGGAGTAGTCGCCATAATTAGTATAGTGGATCCTTTACCAACAGAAAGTATAAAGCACGCACCAAGTCCACACTCCATGGTGAGGGGAGGGGAGCTGATTTCAAGTAGAATCCAGTTGTTTAGTAAAGTTTTTTTTTTTTTTTTTGAGTTTGGGAGTCTCTGCTCTAATTAGCCCTGTCAGAACTACATGTTTCCTCAAAGAGCTGCTTCAAATATTGATTTGTCATTTATTAGTGATGGAGCTAAAGATCTGTGTCTTGTCTGAAAACTCCTGTGGAAACGTGCATATGCTTTCAGGATTTGTAACTGCTTGCAAGTCATGTGGCGTTCACATGGCAAAGTTTCAACCTGTAGATGGCACTCTCATCCCTGGTTTTAATCCAAACCCTTTAAGGTCGACTCCCCATTTTACTACGACTGGCCTCAGTTCCGAAACCTGTTTTGCTTTGTTTGTCATTATGATTCTTTGGCAGGCATTTTGTTAGAGGAGGTGAGATAGGATTTTCTGTTTTTCACTCACTGCTTAAATCATAATGACAAATATTCTATGCAGCAGTAGCGTACCTGTTTGTACATATGGTCAAAGCTTATTCAAAAAATGCTTATGCATAATGAAGTGCAGCTAGCAACTGTTGTTCCAATCGTTCTGAGGCAGCGAGCATTAGTTACACAGTGGGGAATGGTTGGAGTTGAGTGGGGGTAGAGGAACCTCAGCCAAACATGATTTGTCTCTGAATACTAATGCCTCTTTTGATCTGCCTCGGCTTTTAGGAGATTTAAACAACAAAATCTGTCTTTCCAAATTTCTTAATAGACTCAGCCTTTTGTGGCCAACATGAAGAAATCCTAGATACATGTTTACACGGCATCCATATTAATGTTCTGGATTTGTTTAAAACATGTGGAGTCCACTGAGATCTAATTACAGGGAAACCCTGTATTATTCATGCTTGGCCCTAATAGACTAATTAATTTATCATAAAATAGTAAGCCATTTTTATGATTTTCTTATGTTATGCATTTATTTCCATAATTGATCTTTGTTTTACAAATATATCTTTTTAAGTTTCCCCTCACATGTCCTACATTCAGTAGCTGAGCAAAAGGGATTTCATCCTTCCTGAAATGATCTGAATGCATTAGTAACACAGCTGAGGTAAAAAAAAAAAAAAAAGAAGAAGAAGAAACTAACAGGAAGAAAAGACAATTAGACCTAATAACATCAAGGCTACAAGTACCTATGTGATTTATATGGCCCTAAAAGCTATTTAGGAGCATATTGTGACAGAATGTTAAGTGCGATTAGGGACAGTATGTTAAACATTTGGCCAGTTGTAATCATTTGGAAAGCTATGAGGATGAGCTGTGGTTGGGGGGGATATCTGTGCCTGTAACGCCGCAGGAGGTGCCAAAAGCAACAGAGACCACCAGTCAGTCTGACTATTTGGCACCTCCACAGCTGCTGCTCACATGCTTCCACCCTCTCGTCTACACCAACGGCCAGCACCAAGCACAGGATAATCTTGTTTTATCTGCCTTTCAGACAGCCCAAATGGCCCAGATTAAACCCTCCACATGACCCTCACGGCCAGAGCGGTGACATGTATACCCCCAGTTTATTAGAGCACCTAAGGTTAAAGTGAGATGAGGAAACTGATAAGGGCCCTGGCCTGGAAATGGCTGCATGAGTTTCCAGCCTCAGCAAAAAAAACATAGCCTGTGCCTATCTAAATGTAATAAATTCATACTCTGTGTCATGAATACAAGTCTATCTCCCTTCAAGGTTGCATAATTATCAAAAGAAGCTATTTAGGTATTAGCAGCAGGTCACCGGAGAACAACATGCTACTGTAGTCAAATTTCAGACAAAATTCATAGTTCTGCTACTTTTACATCTGAATTCTCTCAGTATTAGTAAACATGAGATTTGTAATGATAATTTTCAGATTCCATAAGAGACTTTAAAAGTGTAAAAACGTATTTATGGTAGAAATTGAACGGTCTAAGATTGGTGAATTTCTTCAGCGTTTAAACTATAGCCCATGCTTTATCTGTGACAGCATGCAACACCTGCTCATTACTACATCTGCATGTCAGGACAGTCACTTAATTCAGTGGTGTAGCATACAGCACAGCAGTCATGGTGGTGTTGTCATGAACTCGAGCCAGAGCTATGAAAACAAAACTGATTAGTGCTTTTAATTCTGGCATGTTTTAGTTGCATGTTTGTATTTCATACAATGCGGCCAGTTTGTATTTTGTCTGATTACATAACTCTATTTTTGCAGCTCTACTCTGTTTCTGTGTTAATTTGTTCATTTATTTGCAGGCATATGGTGTTTAAAGTTTTATGACAGAATAAATCCAGTCAAACCACAACTCATATATAAAACCCTAATCCTCACAGTTCACCTGTTGATTGCTGTAACTGTATGTTTTGACAGTGCCCACAGAGTAAACCTCGGTGACACTGACAAAATTAGACAGTGAAACATACAGAAGAGAAAACAATAAACATCTAAAAATAGGATTCTTGGAAGTGTTTTACTGAGATATATAGCAACCTGGAGGAAAAAAAAAACTGCCTGACAATTTTCTAGCAGTGGCTGACATGGTGGCTGTTATCCAAAAGGTGGGCCTTTGAGACATTTGTTCCCAGTGGCATATGCCAGGATTACTGCTCCCAGTGTCAGCAAATGCTTCTCCTGCCTTCCTACCTGGTGGCGTGTGAGGTGGAGAAAACACAATCTTCAAATGGCCCTCAAATGATGTCAAAGGCTGGCTAATATCAGACTGATTTCTGACCATCATTGTGGTTACTGTGATGTTGACTGCCAAGGCAAGATTAACAGTATTCTTACCGTTAATTAAAATCATCTCAGTGAGGGGAACAGATGGCCAAAGCCATTAATCTGCTGTAATGCTCTTACTGTCACCACACACGTCTTAATCAAGCCGTGATCTGTATTAATCACCTGACTTAAGTGACAAACAAGTATCACTCCTGTGTTAGCCTGGCTTTGTTGTGGTGGGACCTCTGGTGACTTTGTAGTGATGTATTGATTAAAGAAAATACTTTGGACACGAGTAGTCGATGTTTTGTATTGAGGCAGGCAGCTCCAACACAGCCCAGGTTACATGAATAAAATAGTAAACCAACTACTTATCACGGCGTGTACAGCTGCTGGTTTCATCATTATGTCTGTGCTTTAATTTTAGACAGGAATATTTTCATCTACAGCTGCTCAGTTGTTACCTTGTAACCATTGCAACACAAAGTGGTAAGTGCGTAAGACATTTGATAAGATTAAAGTGTAATCCGCTTAGTGGCAAACAACTAATTTGGCTAATAATTCTGCATTACCTTCTGACTCCTCATACCCATAAAATCCTGGATTTCAACACCCAGCCAGCATGGGACTATTGTGCTGAGGGCTTTGTGTGTCTGGTAATGGCAGAAAAGTATCTTATGTTTGAGCCCCCTCTGGCTTGGTGCTTGTATGTTCAGCATGATCTTGTTTTTAATAAAGGGTGAAAACAGAGATAGTGAGTGAATAAACATAACCGAAAAGGACTAGATTATGAGCCATAGAGGCAACATTTGTTAAGTTTGCACTCAACTCAACATCAGAATATTTCTTACTCAGTGTCGAGCACCTCAAAGTGATGACGTGTTGCTGTCACACCTCTGAGATTAAAGACTCAAGTTAAGTTTTGCATCGGTCTGCCTTAGCGCCTCGCCCTAAGTGCCACTTAATTTGATTATTGTACTACAAGCTTAAGCGTTGGGGAAAGCCACTTGTTGATTTGGTGGCTTTTGGATTTGAGAATAAACTATAAACATTTACTTCTGCTGTAATGTAATCTGACTAAAGCACATTCCAAGTTCAATATGTAAATACTGCAGCTTTTCAATGGCATACATTACACATTGGCAAACTCTGCAACCAAGTGTTTTAACAGTTTGCTACTGTTGTTCTTAACACTGTCTGGTGTCCTTGCCAAAAATAACAGGCACCATTATTTTACAGAGAAAATCAGTTTTCACATTTGGTTTACAAGCAAAAACTGGACTTGTGTAACACTTGAAATATGGCAGCAGAGAGCTCCTTATCACCTCTCACTGCACAGCATCACAAGTATCTCTGAAATGGGCCTTTATTGTGTGGTTTTTAACACCTTCCTGTATGTGCCCTTTGGGGAGGCTCAGACAAATTTAACCCGAACTTTTGTGAGGTGTCAAAAGCCCTTTGAAGAGCCGTAGTCACCTTTTAATCAGCAGAGGCTAATCACCCATATGGTTGACAAAGGTCTGGTTGACTCACGCTCTTTTGTTATCACTACGGGAGCTGTTGCTAGTGTGTGTGTGTGTGTTTGTATGTGTGTCTGTGATGAGGGAGGTGGAGATCATTCACTGTAGTTTTTTTTCTTTTTCTCCTGACTCTTATCTATTCTTCTGACTTCCTATTTTAAAAAATAGTGTTGAAAAAGGTCAGTTAAGTGCAATTGAGTGTTTATTACAATACCAATGGTCCTGATTATACAAGTCCCCCCCCCCACCACAGCACCACAGAGATATATTCTCTATGTAATTAACATTGTGGGTGTCTAAAACACAACACTAATCAAATGACACTTGTCTGGCTTTGTGGGTTTTCTTAAACACATTACACTGAAATGCCTCCTCCGCCATTTGAACGGATGAAACGGTGTCAACGCCTGCTCAACAGACAGAGAGATTTCTGCTGATAATTTATGGGCAATGTTTACATGAGCAGATATGAGTGGGAGGGAAGGAAAAAGTTATATTAACACATATGGATTCGTGGTTTGTTTATTAATCCTAACTGTCAGAGGGAGTACACTGTGATTATAAGTGCATACAACAATGAAAACCATCATCCTCCATTATCAGCTGTTTTCTCCAGTTTCCTATTCTGCCTTTTATCCTGCTTTTATCCAGTAGGTGCAAAGTAACTTTGTATATTAACATGAGCACTTAAGCATAGTTTTAGGTTCCTCTTTTATTTTATGTAATGCCACCACATTTCAGAGGGATTTATTGAACTTTATGCTGTGCTAAAGTTCTTACTTTGCATATGAAGGTTAGATAATCTTATGAAATATGATGCACTGTTAAAAGACCCTGCAAATATAAAATAATTCAAAGTAGGTCCATCTATAACGACATTAAAGTGCTGCTCACGCGTTAAAACATCAATGATACAATATATTATATGTTTTATAAACCACCCTGAAACCAGTGATTGTGCATTTTTCATACTTTTATTTATCTATTTTTGAACTTGAATAATGAGTATTTTTTACATTGTGGTATTAATCTCACTACTCCTTCCACCGCTATTTTTTACACCTTACATTTTGAAAATGGCAAAAGTACAGCAAAGCAAAGGTTTAGGCTACCTATAGAGCTCAAACTGCTTTCTGATGTTGTGAGCCTTTGTTAACTTTTGCAGCAATTCCCGACAGTTATTATTTCATTGATGTGGATTTTTCTTCTTGCATTATTTAGCTCTTTGCAGCCCAGTTTTTGCATAATTTCCTCTAACTGGGTGACTAACTCACACAATCAATCCTCCATGCTTTCAACAGCCAGACTTCAACTTCCACTGATCGCATGTAGTCCAATTAAATTCAGTCCTCTAAGTGATTAATTAATTCATTTCTATGTGCAGATTTATTCAAGCACCACTGTTATCAGCCTGATTAAAGCTCCACAATCAGTTTATCTAATCAACCATTTGCACCCCAAAAGTGTGAACAGCAGTTTTCTGCAGAGACAGACGTCTTCCCTTTTGGTGGACCACTAGAAGGCCATTGGTCGAGGGGGCAGGATATTTGCATATACCGGGGCTTATAGTCCCACAGCAAAGTCAGAGTTGAGCACAGTGTTGATTGGACCTGACATAGCACGAGTGATTGCCCCATTTATGACTCGACTGGGCAGTTTTTTATAGCCCCTCAACATGGGATTCTGCGAGATTTCAGGACTTGGACCGTGCATGGTGCTTGTTTTATTTTTATACACTGTTCACTGTACAACTACAAAGTATTTCACCTATGAAGAGGATGCCCCAGGGACGGAGATAGGCAATTTGTCCCAAGATTTAAAGATTGATCCAGCTGATGACCCTGACACGTCGTTCCGCTTCATGCAAGAAAACAACTCCTCTGTGATTCAAATGAGGGAGATCGACGGACTTCTGAGTGTGGCAGAAACAATTGATCGAGAGCAGCTCTGCCCCAGGTCCCCGCGTTGCTTCGTCGCCTTCGACATTGTGGCCTTCTCCAGAGAAAAGTTTCAACTCATCCACGTCGAGATCGAGGTGAAAGACATCAACGACCACTCTCCTCATTTTCCGCGCAACGACACGCATCTGGAGATAGTGGAGAATGTTCCACTGGACTCAAGGTTTCCGCTACAGATCGCCCTCGACCAGGATGTGGGTGAAAACTACATTCAGAGCTACAACATTTCTCCCTCCAGTCACTTCGCCGTGGAAGTGCGCGACAGAGAGGATGGAGTGAAGTTTGCAGAACTGGTGCTGGTGAGGGAACTCGACAGGGAGGTGGAGGACTCCTACACTATCGAAGTCACTGCGTTTGACGGGGGAGTGCCTGCAAAGTCCGGGTCAATGACTGTAAATATCAAAGTGCTGGACTTCAATGACAACAGCCCGACGTTTGAACACAGCTCTCTGAAAGTTGAGCTGAATGAAGACTCTCCGGTGGGTCACCGAGTTCTCAAAGTGCACGCGTTTGACCCGGACGACGGCATTAACGGCGAGGTGACGTACGCGTTTGCTGATGGGCTGTCACCTGAGGCTGCGCGCCTCTTCCACGTCGATCCTTATTCCGGTGACGTGACCTTGAAGGCGCTGGTTGATTTTGAGAAGAAGAGGTCATACGAGCTGAACATCAGAGCCTCTGATTTAGGCGCGAACTCTGTCCCGTCCAACTGCAAAGTTGTGATAGACATCGTGGACGTGAATGACAACGCGCCTGAGATCAGCATCAAACCGATGACCTCCAGCACTGATGGAGTCGCCTACATCACCGAGGCTGCAGCCGCAGAGAGCTTCGTGGCTCTGATCAGCACCTCGGACAGAGACTCTGGCTCCAACGGGTACGTGCGCATCAGCCTGCTCGGGCACGAGCATTTCACCTCCAGCAGGCTTATGGGGACACTTTCATGATTGTTACCACCACTACTTTAGACAGAGAAAGGATCCCAGAGTATAACTTGACGGTGGTTGCAGAAGATCTTGGAAGCCCTCCTTTTAAAACTGTTAGACAGTACACCATCCGTGTAACAGATGAGAATGACAACCCCCCTCTCTTCAGTAAGTCACTTTATGAAGTTTCAGTCCTTGAAAATAATATCCCAGGTTCATATGTGACCACTCTTGTTGCCCGAGATCCTGATGTGGGAAAGAACGCCAAAGTGTCTTATAAACTCATAGATTCAGAGGTGGAAGGAGGATCCCCAGTTTCCACTTATGTGTCTATAGATGCACTCTCAGGGTCTTTGTTTACTTTAAGGTCTTTTGATTATGAGACTCTTCAGCAGATTGAGCTGGTAATCCAAGGAGAAGACAGAGGTTCCCCCTCTCTTTCAAGCACATCAACAATCAGGATTAGAGTTGTGGATCAGAATGACAACTATCCATACTTCACCTTCCCCGTCCTCCTGAATGACTCTGCTGATATCCCCTTGCCTTTTAATGCACCTTCTGGCTATCTAGCCCTACGTGTATCAGCTGAAGATGGGGATGAGGGAATGAATGGCGAGCTCTCCTACCAAATCGTACAAGGTGATTCAAAGCTTTTTACAATGAACAAAGACACTGGAGAGATTGCTTTGAAACAATGGCTGACAGCTGAAATTGGAGACGTGCTGGAAATTAAAATCGCGGTGAGTGACAATGGCAGGTCCCCGCTCTCTAGCAGTGCCACTATTAGGTTTGTTGTCTCAGACACAGAGCCCTCTGAAGACCAGGTCGTCATTGTGTTGCGGTCAAGTGGTGATGAAGAAGGCTCCGGTTTGGATGGCTCACTAATTATCATTATTATGCTCAGCGGGGGTTGCGCATTGTTGCTGATTGCAATAGTGGTTGTTGTTGTCACATGCAAACTCAGCCGTGGGGGGAGAGGCCGCGGCACCAAGAGGGAAGTGTGTCACAGCCTGTTCGACAGCAGGCCCCTGCCCATGCTCGGCTCCGCAGAACCAAACATATACACGGGTCAACGAGGCTTCTTCCACGAGAGGACCTCCTCATCTCTGGATGATTCCTGCCTGTATGAGCAGAGGAGTGGGGACTCAGAGACAAAGGTGAGTCAACTACAGCAATATTCTTTCATCTTTTATTTTCATATGCACATGATGTTCCCAAGTGCTGCCTTGATCTTTGTGCCAGAAATGGAAACTAAGCTCTCTGCTGTCATTTTGTTCGTTCTCTTAGATGTTCCTGCCCTCCAAGCATTTCCAACCAACGTCTGTGTGGCAAGGTGACAAATACTGCTTGCAAGTGAGGTAAGACAACTAAATGTAATTTCTTTTCTCAGATAGGATATGTTTTATTCACAGTCAAATCTCACTTAACAGAGAGGGTACTTAACATGCGCCATGCATACAATTTGCTGCTTGTGGCACTCATGTGGAATGAGGTTAGATGGGTAGCAAAGAGACAGACAGACCTTCGATGTGAAAAAAAAAGAAAAAAAAAGACATCAATAATCAAGCTAATGTGGTGCAGTGGTGGCTCATACTGTATCTGTTGATTGTATTTGCAGTGGCATTGGCAACACCGACCAGCTGAGCGTGAAGGACAGTGGCAAAGGGGACAGTGACTTCAACGACAGTGACTCTGATATCAGTGGCGATGGAGGAAAGAAGAACTTCAGCACCTTCCAACCAAGGCTAAAAAGTGAGTTTTCCACTTTGACTTTTGAAGTTTTGACATCACACACCTCTGAATAAAACATAAAAATTCAAAACATTCACCAGAATGACATAAAAGATGAATGGTGGTAATGTATTATCTACACCAACAATTTCTCATCCTCATTTTTTAAAAATCTATTTCATTGTTATCTCAGGTTCATCCAGCGCTACTAACAGCTTATCTGGGGATTGCCAAGGCACCTACTGTGCAATACCACCACAGAGCTTAAGAGCCCCCAGGGACAGCGCATACACCATAGGCTTCTCCCCAGTGCCGGTCTTCAACAGTCCTCATGGCTTCCCCCACTCGTGGAAGGACTCTGCTTATGGCACAAATCGGCCAAAGTCAAGGAGCAGCATGCAGACCTATTCCAGGACTGGAACCCTCCCTTCCTACTTTCCTCAGCAGCAGCTTGACTCTGGTGTCGGAGGTGCTGAAATCCACAAGCAGACTCCAAATTTTGTAACCGTGGCGACGGCATCAGAGGTTGCGACTATGTTTTAAAGTTGTAAAATAAGCTGATTAAGATGTTCCTGGGAGATGTAAATATTTGTAAAGCTAGTTCTCATTATATGATTATAAGGTGTACCTATATTTTCTTGATGAGCAGAGTTTGTTTATTCATGTCACATTATTTGAGTTTCAGTATACTGTATGTTATAATGCACAATGATGTTTCCTTTTCCATTAAAAGGGCAATTGAAATGATGAAAAATTGTAATTTATTCAACGATATTCCCAAATACGATGATGTGACTAATATAATGAAACGAGATGATGAATCATTTTGATTGAGAAACATCCGATTTTGAGGATGAAATATTATTCCCTTGCCATCAGAAATCCCAGGCTGAATATATAAACATGTAGAACTCTTCACCCAGTTCGAGTCTACACGATCAAGACTCCAGTCAGTGATGATCAGATGTAAAATCTCAAGCTGCACCGTTACCTGGGAGACTGGCTTTGAAGACTCCTTGGTTGCTCAGTTGAGTTTCTTGCATGTAAATGAGAGAGTAGAGCTGGTACTCAAGTGGAAAATAAAGTATAAACCATTATTTCTACAAAATCATGCTGGCTGCTGTCACACCTGCTTCAGGTCTTCTGCATAATTTGCATCACCTTACACAACAAAACACAACACAACACGTATTATGTTGCTACACAAATTCCCAACCATCATTTGTTGCTATTAGAGGGCAAATGTTCAGCTTTTGTATATAAATCCTTCTGTCTTAGCCCAGCAAAATGGGACTAAATATTCACAAGGTGAAGTGCTGTTTACTCATGTAGATCTTCCTCTGAACACTCTGACATTGATAAGGAACTTGCTTGCCTGGCTGTACTCTCATATTTGTAGAGCTGGTCACTATTATTGAGTTTAATTCAACCATGAATATGTAGGGCAAGTGCAAACTGTCTCTGGTCCCGGATGATTTATTGATGAGACATTGATGAGTTTAAAAACCATCCCCAACACCAGCCTAAATACGGGTTATCAGTTCTCCATCCTTTGTGTGTAGCTGTGGCATAAAAATTATACAGCATTCGCACTATTTTCAATCTTAAAACACACGTTTTTGCTTACATCTCCCAAAATAGAGCAGCAACAGGATCGGATGAAAGTAAATCCAGGACACGCAGTTGCAAGAAACCAAGAAAGTCTAAGTAAATTATGCAAGAAAAAATCAATTAAATACATCTCTCAATCAAGGGACAATGTCCATGGGGAAGAGCAGAGGTTTTTCATCAACAACTTCAAATGTACAGGCCTTGCTTTAATATTGTGTTTCATCAACATTTTAGAATTTGCTCTCAGGCTCAGTGACTGAAAGTCTAACAGAAAATATGGGTTTTAAACAATATTCAATATCTGCTGGTTTTCATCTGCTTGTGTAGAAGTCTGTCACAGTATCCCATCCTCGTTATTTTTAAGGTCACTTCAAATGAGCCTGTGATGTGTGAAAGTAAATGAGACAAGAGTAAAGGGCTGTTACAAATTACATAACAGTCATCTGAGGGCCAGTCCTGAAGAGAAAATAAATACTTTCTAAATCTGCTGCCAAGGAAGAGCCATCAGTGGAAGCTGATGGCAGCATGAGCCATTATTGTTTTTTTTTTTCTGTTCATCTGCAGGAAAAGGGGCTAAGAGCTGTGCTCATTTGCATAAGCATAAATACCTGCTTTGTGGTTTTTGATAGCTGTGATAAAAGAGGAAATAGAGTGGATTAGATTCTTTTAACATAACTATAAAGCACTAAACAGAGTCCTCACACGTTGCCACAATATGCCTCAGGAATAGAAGAGGATGTTCAAAACTAATTCCATATTTACCCTGACCTGACCACTAGTTTTATTTAATACTTCTATTCTTGAAAGTCATTGCAGTTTGGAAATTGTAAAGTTATTAATTTTATTTTAGACATAGACTCCACTGAGGATTCAAGGCCGTGCAGTACAAAAGGCAAGCAATAAGAAAGAAGGTCATATTTGTGCCCCCAGTGATGTGCACTGGTCTGACAGATAGCCAATTGTACGCAGAGGGAAAATACATTTATCAATCAATACAATATAGCTCCCTTCATCATTGCTTTATATGCTCCTCGTAGGTCAAATAGTTGTGCAATGACCTGACAATTTGCCACGAGGTATATTCATTTGCCCAGTCTGTGTGTCTGTTTGAAAAGCCATTGCTGATAGACACTGTGCTCATTCATATCCAAATGGACTTCACATTAATGTCCTGCAGCAGCTCTCACAGCACATTTGAAATCTCCCCAGGTAATACAAACGAGTGTTTTAGAGCCGGTTTTCAGCTCCTCAGCAGTCCGCTGACAAATGAGTCAGAACTGCACACATCATTTCTATCCCCTGCACCTGTTGGTGTTGGGTTTATTTGTGATAAATGGCTAACTGGATGACTGTGATTATGTTTTTATGGCCTCTTAGCATCTCAACTTTGGGGCACAATTCCCCATTGTACCCAGCATGTAAAAGATGGAGCCTTCCTGAATCGATATCATTTGGCGCTTCAGGCTCATCCCACAATGCAGTGTTTTGTACTACTTGCACCTCATCTTCATCTTTGTCTCAACTGCCAAGTGTAGATATTGACTTTTGGAGGCTTTGAATTGTGGGGCTGATGTGAAAAAAACAACAACAAAAAAAACCACGATTTGTTTTTCCACTTGACAGTTTTTCTAGGAGAAGAAGTTGAATCTGTGTTCATTTGCCATTAAGATGCTGTTTGCATCATTTACAGGTTATATTAGACCAAGTTCACTGCCATATTGATCTCTGTTACTTAGGATAGTTAAAACATGAGATTTGTTGAAGGAAAAAGCAACAATTTCTACTAAAGAGTATGCCGTGGAAAGAATCAATCCTCTGTTAGATGCCTGGATTTGTTCTTTAGTCTTTTGTGACAATGTGAGAAAATTACAAACACAGGTTTAGAGTTTAATCATTCACCCTCCAGGCCAGTGCAGCAGGTGCTGGTAGTAATTTAAAGGAATAGTGAGTTATTTTGGAGAATACGCTTACCTGCTTAGGTGTATTTCCCAAAATGTGGAACTATAATTTTAACCTAAAACTCCCCCATTTAGGGCGTTTTCTTCTGTTTTCCTGCCCACTTGAATTATTCCAAAAATATTCAAATCTTCGCATGCTAATCTGAGCTGAAGAGCATCAATTTCTCTCTATGCCAAATTATGCCATATGCTCGTGCCTGGAAAAGTAGCTACACCCACTGTGCTAAACATGTCAGAGCCTCGGTCTGCGGTCACAGGGCGCCGATTTCAGTTGTACCGGCTCTAACTTCAATTTTAAGTAAGTATCAAGAATATGGATGTTCAAATAATAAGATGTTTTTCTCTTACAATCATTTTGTCCAGCTGTTGCAAAGTCATGTGTTTGTTTTGTTTTAAGTTAGCCACTGCATTGACACTATTATTAAGGGTGATATTAACACATTTTTGCCTACATTTTTTCCCCGAACACTGTAATGTGTTAATATTGCATTAAAGTGTGATATTAACTATTCTTAGAAGTGCAAACTGCAACTAAACTTTGCAAAATTGAACACATTTGTTCACCTAATGTGAAAGCCATTTTAGGTATAAATAAATGTAACGCAAAAAAACAAAATAAAGAACTTTGATTATGATATGAGTTTTTGTTTCCTCTTTGAGCATACAAATATAATTTGTATAAAGATAACAAATGAGGTGCTGTGTTCCGTTCTCTCTAGACATCTTTGCTTGTACGATTTTGAACATAGTCATTTCATCTGATTGATATGTTTATGATATATCTATTGCTTTAAAACGACATGTTAGATTTCTTTCATTTTCCAGCTGTCTGCTGTCAGATACCGATAATGAAAAAGAGAGAGAAGTAGTAAGATACTAACATCAGAGATAGTGATAAAAAAAGAAAAAAGAAAAGAATCCAAAGGTTCATTTCAAAGGAAATGTTGCCAGATGATTTGATGCAGAGGTCTCATAGTCATCAATCATGACCTTTTTTTACATTATTATTGCAGGTTCTTCCTCAATTTGTAAATGTTCCGCACAGAGGAAAAATGGCAGGTTCTCACTGATGAGCTGGACACAATGTAAGTAAAAGGGAAGCTGGTTACGTTGAAAGTTACAGTATGCAACTCATCTAGATGAATGGCCCTTTAAAATAATACTTTTTGTTTCTGTGCGGAATATTCCACAGACAGTGCTGCAATCATAGATTCATGCAGCTGGAGTAAACTTGCCTAGACTCACACTGTTATTTGAGAAAGTGTTACAGGCCAGATTAATCAGTAGAGGCTGTACTGTATGCAGCCTGTGGCAGCACTAAATGTCTGTTCTATTTTGGTTCTTGTACCACTAGGGGGAAACATTATGCTATGCAACCTCAAAAAATTACAGCCTACCCAAACATAATTTACACATATGGGGCACAGTTGTGTAAAGCAAGAAGGCTAAGACCTGAACAGTTTGGTTCAACAAACTAAATAGCATATTCAGCTTATTGCTATTGGGACTGGTTCATTAAAAGTAGAAAATCTTTCTCTGCTAAAGCAGAGACGTGTAATTCATGAGCTCTTGTCAACGCCATTATAAAACATCAGTTTTTAATGGAGTTCTGCTGAGTGTCAAAGGAGGCCTGTGTTCAACAACAACACCAGGTAATGCAGAAGCAATGTGTCAGTACTTTCACATTCTCGCTGCTGCTTTAGACGCATTGCTTCTTTGTGCGGCCAATGCATTCTGGGACAGGTTCACCAGGCAGCACTATTGTCCTGTTTACATAGTTTCATCTCAGTCAAGGGTGGCATCATGTGGAGGATAAAAGATATGTTGCATTCAAGTCTGGTGAACAAACACAATATGAGTGCACTTTGATGGGCTCTGGCAATCAGACCATCAAGTGCTCATTTTCAGCTGAAGCACATCTACGAGTAATTCAGTGCCATAAATCCCGCTCTTTTATCTTTATCTTACACAGAACCAAAAGCCCGACCCACACAGTCTATAGAGAAAGAAATTAATATTCTCATTTTTTCATTTCTACCGTAAAGCATATTCACGATTCCATCTAAAACGCTCGGGACAACTTATTCACAATCCTATTGAGCATATTTGCAATATTGTACAACAAAAGCTCAAATCCTGATTGGGCTTGCACAGGATGAGCTGTTATTATGCAACTCCATAAATAACAAATATCATGGCATGTATGACTGAACAGAGTATTGCTAATGTTACCTCAACGACAGAAGAGGGAGCAAAAAAAAAACAACAAAAAAAAAAAACACGATGTCTATATAAACTAGTTCAAAAGCAGAATACTTCTTCTCATCTGGGTGACAAACATAGGAATATTAATTTGGTTTATCACTGAATAAATGTACGCACGGAGTCACTGCAGCTTTTCCACCTCAGTAACAGCCTGGTCGACCTCTGTCTTAAACAGTAATGGCACTGCCTGCCGTTGTCTATCTGCTGAGTGTGTCAGCTCACACGTAGAGCCTTTGTCCTGAGCTGATGATGATAAATCTCTGCCAGTTGTTCACCAGTTGATTGTGGTTTACTGCTGAGCAGGAAGAGTGTCTCATTGTGTCAGTGCAGGCCGTCATGGAGACAGCTGCCAAAGGAAACAGAGCCTTTATGCTGTTCTCTGCTATATGGAAGAGAAAATTAGGGAGAGGGAGGGGGAGAGAGAAAGGGAGCAGTGAATAATATGTTGCATCAATCAGTCTAAATGACTTGCTTATGTAATTAGCTAACAATGTTTTGTTTCTCGGGTTCCCTGAAGTTATTAGTGGTTCACAGTTAACCTTGAAGTAATTGGAAAGGCTTGGTTGTCATTCCCCTATCTGTATGGGACTGACAGTTTATTTTTCTTCAGTGGATGGCTTCCCTCCTCTTTCATGTTGCTACAGTATTTATGAATTAGTTTCCTGTCACTTTACAGTACAGCCTAATACTAATTGGTGGTGAGATACATGGGTTATTCACATCCCACTAGGTGGCATGCTGTTTTCCTTCCTTCCCGACATTAGCATGACTGAGAATTGTCGAAACTAATAACATGGTGTTGCTCCGGTAATACTGCTGCACAAATTACACCTTCCTTGAAAATGGCATAATCTCTAACATAAATTTAAACACTAGAGCTCTGTAGCCACTGCTTCTCTCAACTAGTCCTTGACATTTTAATTTGATGCTTCATCTGCAATTAGATATGCACTGCATGGCCACTGGCTTATTTTTATTTAGTGAGAATCAAACATTCACTTTGGACTAATTTAAAAAGAGAGACTGAGCCATACTTGGTGCAGATACCCTCACTTCTTATTAAGCATCATAAGACAGTGTTCCACTGAAAAACGAATTTAACTGTCATTGCTGTGATGACTGCTGTATCTGTGGCGTGCTATAGGACACAATCACCAGCAGGCTGCTGGTCTGATTGTCACTGGAAAGGCTGAATGTGTTGTCAGAGCAGAAATGATGTGTCCCGTATGTGAGGAAATGTCTGCTCCTCATGGTTTGAGTCTGTGAAAAGAAAAACATCCAAAGACCAAAAAAAAAAGAAAAAAAAAAGACAAAGTCTGTTGGGGAGCATCTTGGGATGTTTGCATGGCTGATGCTTTGCTCAGTTTTGTTCCATTTCAATTTCACACAGAAAACCGTTATGTTCTTTTTAATTTTCTGATAGTCCCTTTCCTCTGTCGGCCATTTTGCTGGATAGATATCTGCCTGAGAAGTTAATTTAAATGACTTTTTGAGGATGGTGATTGATCCATTGCATACTAAATAACTTTCCCGGCCTATGATAAAGTGCCACTGCAGAACGAATAAGGAAATTTCATGAGCTCTCCCAAATCACTCTGCTATTGTAACCATCTGTTATCACTGTTTCCATCTGATTATGCAAGCGCTGTTCGTTGAATGCCTCTCACCTTCCAGTAATCTGACACAGATGACAGAAATTTAGTCAGCATCACAAATATTATAATAAATTCATTTTGCTGTTTTATTTGATTAATACCCTAAAAATTTAAAGCCATTTTGAAGAGCTTTAGACTAATGTGTAATGTAGCCTATAAAAACAAAAAAAGCGCTTTGTTTGTTGTTTTCTTTGGGATTGTCAAGGATCATGGAGGCTGAGGCAGGTTTTTCTTTTGTTTACAGCAGAAGATCACAGGCTGGGTCATTTTAGAGATGTTTACTCCTCCTGTCAGAGGATAAGTTGTAAATTTTAGCTCACAGGAAATGAAAGCTGTAGTGGCATGCTGAGTACAGACACCAAAGTAATGTCACCTTGAGTGAGCATTTCTCTTGTCTGGACTGGCAGGTGATATCAGAGGATAAACTCCATTTTGACCTTGTGTTCACTCATCACAATGAAAACACAAGAAGAAGAACAGCACAAAAAAAAAAAACAAACAAAAAAAAAAAAACAGCAGCCGTCACATTTCAAATGTTATTGCTTCAGTCAGCTGATATCAGACGGCACGCTGCAGATAACTACACTTCACTCTCTTCTGGGTAATGGATGGCTAGATTTGATGTTAACACTGCTATTAAAAATGCATAAAAAAACAACTAAACATATCTTCATTAACATTCAGTGCCATGGAGGTGTGATTGATTCCATCATCAACCAAGTTATTTTCGTGGCCAGCACAGGAACATCAAACGCCATGACCTCCATTATTTCCCCTTTGAAATTGCATTCACTTTATTCGCCTCTCCGGTTCTCCAATACCCTGAATCATTTCTCCTGGGAGGTGTTTTTTTCTAACCTGCTGCTTCTCTGCCAGTCCTAAGAGCAGTGTAACCAGCAATTCTTTCACACTGTATGTGGGACACTTGAGCTGAGAGTGAGATGAGGCATCTGGCACAACCTTCGCGAGGCTGTGCACTAGATCCAGCTCAGTGAAATTTAGACAGAGGTCCCAAAAATAAAGTGGCACACATGTTATATTTATCTTGATAATACATGGATCTTTTCTGGTGCAAAAATCAAACACAAATAAAAATATATTTAAAACATTTATATGTTTTTGTTCAATTTATTCTGAATTTGTGCACTCCCAAAGTCCCGTTGAGGCACAGTTCAACTTCTTGGTGAAATAGATTTTCTTTTCAGAGAGTTAGATAGTTATAATAATGTTTGTGCTTCAAGTATAGAGCTGAAGCCATGAGGAAATTTAGATAGTTTAGCACAGAGATGTAAATCTGACCTAAAATATACATCTACGCCTACATCCCTCGAATCTCTACACAAACACAAATGTAAAAATGGCTATTTGTGGATTTACGGGGAATTACGTGCTGTAACTTTTTCTTGGCTACCTTGTCATCACATTGTGGTTGCCAGGCAACGAGAGAAGATGCTGCACAGAAATGCTGGGCAAATTGATAAAGAAACAGTTGCACCATGTAACTCCTTCTAAAACCACATTTGTTTGCAATTTTTTACACGACCGTTTGTGTCGAAATCAAACAAACGAGAGACACTGTGTTATTTAGTGAGCTTTAAAGGTTTATTCTACAAAGTCTTTATGCTAAGCTTATCACCTCATTCGTGATGCACAGGCTTGAGAGTGCTACCAATCATTTCTTCCACCTCCAGTAAAGAAAAGTGAATAAATGTCAACCTATTCCTTTCAATCTTAGACAGTGACAAGGCACGAAAGCGGGATGACTCATAAAATGGCTTATGTGGGGTGCCAAAATTAAAAGAAGTGCTACAGTGCTACACTTGAGAGCATATTTGTCATTAGCGGTATTTTCAGCTTGCAGGTTCCCTGATGTAGGATATAGATAGCTTTCTTGACCTTTCTCCAGCCTTCTTACGGACGACCTTTGACCTCTTCCCGGTCTGAGCTGTGTCCGATTTTGGTCCGGTGTTCACTGTCAGCCGGTGTTGTCTGTTTTCCCTTTTCGCTCAGTCTCCAGCCCTGGGTGCTTTCCATTTAATCAAAGTAATGGTCACCACAGTTGTCACATGGGATGTCATACACCATTCCAGTCTTTCACCCCAGGGTGGGTGCTATCTTTAGGGTGAACCGGCACAGATGTTAAGGTGTTGAATGGTTGGATGGTAAGCGCTGACTCCTCGGGACTGTGGCTAGATGCTCAGATGTTATAATGGGTTTGTGAGACGGGGGAAAAAAAATTGCCTTCAGCTGAATGGTGGAGGGCTTGAACCAAAATTTCAGACTTAAAATCACATCAGGATATTCCTATTATCATCAAAGACAAACACGCCATCAGTAATTGCGGACATGTGTTGTAAGCTTGTGAAATTTCATCAGTAAATTGTTGCTTGAGTCTCTAAAGCTACACTGTAAGTTTTAGAGTTCTGAAATCTAACAAGTTAGGACATGAGGTCATTACTGAGGTGAATAATCAATGCATCTCCAGGAGGGGTATGATTCTTCCTTACGGCTGCAATACTCAAGTCAGGCTATTTACAATTACATGACTAATTTGTAATACAAATTCCAGATTCCTTAATAAAATGTACTTGATTAAATGCTAAGTAGCTTGGATTTGCTGAAATATTTATAATGCGTGTGTGTTTTATTTATTTACTGATTGTGTTTTAGTATTGTGTGCACTAGTCTGGCTTAAAGATCTCCTTAATAACAAAGGTTGTTGTTTCTGTTGTTGCTGAATAAGAGATAAAACCAGCAACGACAACAAAGTGAAGCCTTACTTTGCATGCTACCACTAATTATTTAACATATTTGACCCACCAACATTTTGGCTCATTTAAAAGCAATTAGTTGCTTGTATGAAATGATTTCATGTAACTCTGACCCCTGATCATCACTATGTGCTCAGACTCTGCCTTTCAATTCTTCACTGCACAGAAACTCAGGGGATTGTTAATGCATGGCAGGTTATGTGGTTTGTTTTCTTGTTTCTCGTAATTATATTCATGATTCCAGTCTCAAATGTTTGATGTGAATTGAATGTGAATTCTGCTCCAGCAAGTACCCGTTAGTTTTACAATCCTAATGTATTTTGTGTTTGGATCAGAGCAGTGTATTACACGGTTGTTTTCCAGACTGATTGATGAGCAGGTAATTTGTGAGTTTTTAGGTGCACATTTGCATAAACCCTTTAAAAGGCACATTCTCAGCAGACAGTCACACTCTTAGCTCCTTCCCCTCAAAATGCAGATTAGGTTCAGAATTTATTAAACCCATCTTACCGACCACCAACCGAAACTCCACTGGATGCTATAAAGAATCCAAAATGCTTTCAAGTTGGACTTTCAGTTTTTAGAATTTGGCAGAGGGTCGTCTTAGCTCCTGGGGTACCAGAGAGTTTCTCAAAAAATCTAATGCAAAAACACCAACTCTTTAAAGCATACACTCGGGAGAGCAAGGCTTGAGTGAGTTTCGATTCAGAATAGAAATGTTGAAGAATTGGCACATTGACCCTTAGGATTTGCATTTACATGCACCACCACAGCTGGTGTGTAACAAAAATAATTTATTCGACATGTAACATGATAACAAGGCTTGTGAGATGTCTGAGGCTGTTTTTGTTGCATCTACGGTCTAGCAATCAGTTCTGCCTGTAAAGGTGAAAGGTGGATGTGACAATTGTCTACCTAGAGAAATGGAGAATTGGTGAGCACTAGTGAAAGGTCATACTGCTGGTCATACTGCATAAAAGAAACCAATGACAAAAATAAATAAATAAATAAATTCTATCTTATACTTGCATATAGTGCCACAGACAATCAAACAAAATGATGTCTCTCTTGACATGTTTGCATTTATTCGATGGATGACAGTAGAGATACTCACAAAATTCGGGGACAAAGCAGAAACCAAGGGAATGACGTTCAAGAAAACCCTGAGTGTGATTTAAATTTTAACACATATCAGTAAAGGTATGTTGGAAACTACATTAAAAATAAAAAATAAACTTAAAGAATAAGACTGGCAATATTGTATATGTCACAAGAGCTCACCTAAAACACCAAACCGGTACACACGTTGGAAATTTATATATATATTACATATTTTTACAATTTCTTTTTCTTCTTAAATTTTTTTTTTCATTTTTTTTGTCATTTTTCTGTACTCATTGTAATTGGCTTTGTTAGCAAAGCCTCAAGAGTATACCTCTCTTCATTTCACCACTCATAACAAATAAAACCTACAGTTTGATGAAAAAAAATTGAACGAAAACTGAACTGAATAAGTTCCTAAAACAGCTGGACAGCTTTAGCAAATGCTACTCAAACAGGACAAAATATGGCATTTGTTGGGGACTATTTTTCTTTGTGGATTAATACATATTTGGTATGCTAGTGTCATGGCAGCTGGACAACCCCCATGTTCATCTTGTCACCCAGTGCAACAGTGTCAACCCTGTCTGCTAGACATGATGTTTATATACAACGTTCAAAATGCGATGTAGACCTGATTTCATGCTCTATTAACATAATGTACTGATTTGAGAGACGACGTTTATGTACAGTTAACTAAAAGCATATTTTTTTCCCTGACCTTAACCAGAATGCTCTTGTTACCTAAACTTAACCTAACCACTAACCTAACCCCAGACAGGATGCAAACCCGGTCACCATCCACCCCAACCACATCCCTGCAAGTCTGGTGCCATTCATAAATGTAGTGCTTCATTCACTCAGAATAAACAAAATAATCCATTTGACACCAAAAGGTAATTAGGAAAAATATACAACTATATGAATGTAATTTCTAGGAGACAGGGCTGATGGTGCGGGTCATTGATTCGCTTTTAGACATTTTTAGACATCAACAGCTGTCTAGGCTCAGAGGAATAAACCATGTTATCAATACTCAATTCATTGTTGGTTTTTCTGTTTTTGAGCAAATTGAGGAATTTGTTGACACTAAGAAAAATATAAAATACCAACACATTTATCCTTTATGAAAAAAAAACAAACACATTTTGCACCACAAACACTGACTAAAGGAAAATAAGATATTACTGGACACATTACTGGTCAGTTCACAAAATAATCACTTTCCTACTTGCCCCTAGTGATATTGAGTCATGCAGATAGTGTCAGTTCTATCTTCTGCATTTCAAGATGTCTGAATGTGCCACCACTCAGACAGAACAGAAGTGAGCTGAGTGTTTTTTTAAGGCAGTCAAAGCATTGGAAAATTACATGCAAGGACAACAACAACATGTTTTTCTAAAAGAAACAATGTCCTGGTCGCTCTGGATAATTCAAAGACCTCTGTGGCCAGTTTCAAGCTGAACTACTTTCTACTGATGATATATTCCCCATGAAAAGTGCGGACAAGATGTTCTCTGGATTGCACAGAGAAATTGTAACAGTAACTGGGAAACTGTTACTGAAAAAAAAAAAATCCTGATGATAAGTTTTTAAGATGTGTTTTCTTCAATTCTCTGAGCAACAAAACTGAAATTCCATTTACTTCCATTCTACTGCAGCAGTTTCAAGGGTAAATTTCTCAGAACCATGACACATAAAACTAAAACTCTCTATATGGCTTTATACCAAGAGGGATTTGTGTGTGTGTGTGTGTGTGTGTGTGTGTGTGTGTGTGTGTGTGTGTGTGTGTGTGTGTTTGAATTGAGTGAACTGACCGATTAACTCTGTCGAGGAGTCCTGACATATGGATTATTCGGGGATATGGATCATTATTAAAGGGTAGAACACACATAATAGCAAGCTTTAAGAAACTGAATAGAAATATTGATCTGCTGCAGTAGTGGTGGGATTGGTATTTAATTAACTGACGTATCTGTGTTTACTTGAGCAATCCAAAGTTTTGTTATTCTTGTGTACAGTCTGAACCTTATTAAGTTTTTCTCTGTGACTAATGAGGAAGATGTTCATAAATTCCTGCATAACTGTTTACTAACCCCAGTGTACATATTTTGAATCTATGTAATTAACATGTCTGCACAATGTCTCACAGAGAACTTTGTTCCAAACAGACCGTGTTCTCTCATGCATTTACTCTGCGGCAAAATTCACTCGCTTGTGTTGATCATCATTCCCACTCACCACCATCAGTATTCCAGTGTGCAGCTTGAGGTGTGGTGCAACCAGCAACGGGCGCAAAAACAGAATGATAAACAACTTAATCTCACTTCTAATCATGCTTGTGCAGAGTGGTAAGTGAATCACATGAAAGAGATGCCAAGATATTGTGCGTATGCTTAAATGAGCATAGCTACTGTTTGTCATTTCAACCTCTGCGGAATTACAACAGGTATGATTTTACACCGTCGGAGTAATGTGCTTTCAAGTAAAAATCAATTCGTCATGAAACAACTGATGCATCCGTGTGTTTTTACTGCCAACAAAGCAGCAGAGATTGCGGTTCATTCCGGGGCAGGTGCAGCGGCCTCATTAGTGAAAGTTATCCATGACAAAGTTGTCAGTTTGTACAAAAACAAGGGAGCCAAAGCCACACATTAGGCTGTGGCCTATTTATTATGGATATGAACCACCCTCTCATTCAGAGTTCAGATCATATTAAATGGTATGACTGTGACAATGCAGACACAATTGTCAATAGCAGTCCTTTCCTGAGGTTTTAACATAGACTGAATGATAATTAGTTTCCCTTTGTTGTCCTTATCTCTTACCTGCAGAAATGGCCAATTTATGCAGGCTGCACCCTGGCCAGGCAAAGTTGATGCTCCCCAGAGGAGGAAAGCAGCCATGTTTCAGACAATGGGAATGAACTCGGGGACATCTCAAGGTTGATTTAGATCCTGAGCAACATGGAATTAAATGAGGAACTAGGCCACACTGATCTTGGCCTAATGTTGACACAGCTTCCTCTCAGAATTAACTCTCATAGGGTGTACCGGCATCACCATGAGGAGCCCCGTGCGTCTCTGAGATCTGGTCAAGTGAGAATAAAAATGCAAATGCCAAAAATATTGTTGAAATAGTGAGTGAACTAAATGTCAGTCCATCTTTTCAATATGAGATATGCGATTGACGTGAATAGGCGATTGAAGGCGAGTGTGAAAAGCTACAGAAGGCAGGTTATACCAACAGCTGTGATATTTGAGCTGTGAAATAAGCCTGGTCTTTTTTTTTTCTTTTTTTTCTTTTTTTAAAGAAGAAAAAGCAATTCTCTTATGTCCTTTGCAGAGATTATCATGAAAACACCCACAGTCTGTCTTTTCTTTTATCTTGTGGCTCTCTCAAAACTAATGATAACGAGGTACAATACAGAAGACAGGTGGTGTTGTTTTCATTATTGATAAGAATCTTTAGTTCTGAATATCCAAAGAGCTCCATTGATACGGAGAGCATAGCACTCTGAGGGAAAGGATACCCAGTTATTCCTGAAACATTTTGCCAGCTTTAATGTTACATTTTTCACACCACATCGCCCATCTGATCCACTTCTCCCTGGAATGACCACTTGTCTGCTCTTTACTACATCCCTGCCAAACAGATTTCATCGATCTATTCATAATCCCTGCTTCACATCCACATGTATTAGGAGCAACATCCTCCAGCCACGTTTTCCCTCTGATGCTGCTACTCTGTGCGCGCACATCAGTAAATGAATCACGTAGCACTAGAACAGCCCTTCTTCATGCGATCTTGCCAGACCTATTGGAGAAACCCCCCCAAGGCAAAGATCTGTCACTGTTCACTCATTTGCTGGAAGACGATCAGAAACTATGTTAAATGCAGCACGAAATACAGTGGAGTCTGCTTTAAAGAAGGCGTCGAGAGGATTCCGGTCAGATCTCACTGTGCAGGGAGCGGGTTTCAACAGTTGACGCGGAGAGAACTGAGCGCAAGGAAAGCGATTAATTTTGATTATCTGAAATCTTCCAGCACCCTTTTTCACGTTTTCTTTTTTTCTCTCTCTCTCTCTCTTTCTCTCTCTCTCTGGCAACGTTCGCGGGGGCAGTGCAGATGAGCATTGTCCGAATGAAGGATGCGAGAGCACTGGGTCCAATTGGACTGGATTATGGGATTATTGGACTGATTATAGGACAGTCATCGGGCAAAAGTCGCAGCCGTGCTATAGATGCTCTTGAATGACGGGAACACAAAAGGTTGGCCAGGAGTGACAGCTCTATATCCTGCTTTTATTCCACTTTGTGTCATGGGCAGGCTGTATATGCTACGCCAGCAGAACCCATATGCAACAGTGTGCCGCACAGGAAAAAAAGTAAATGCATTGTGAATGGTAACATCGGGCAATGCTGCATTTTGAACGGGCATGTCAGTATTTGCTGTAGCCTAGGTGTAGATGTCGCATGAGGGCAATGCGCTTTTGTAAGCTACGGTCTAACCTTCACCACAGAGATTCAAACCCTTTAACCTTGGATGCAGTGGGGAATATTAATACTTTATAGTCATCGATTATTCATTAAGTCAACCCCCCCTGTGAGGAAAAACAAAGCATTTGTCGTACACTATGTTGAATTTGATCTTTAATTCATGCATTATGTGTCGTCGGGCGGTCATCTTTGTTTACAGAAAGAGTTCATCCTAGTCGAACGGCATGTGAAAGAGGTTAAAATACCGACTGAAAGGAGATAACGATTCACAAATCGATTTAATACCTAATTAGTGTGAGATCGGCGTCAACCACGCGCCTGGTTTGGGTTTAGTCCTCTAGGTTTGGCGTAATCAACAGGTTGAAAGTCAACGAGGATTTTTTTTTTTTTTTTCTGTCTGCCACTACCGCATATCCAGTTGAAGGGATGCGTCTCTCTGTACCCATTTTCTTTCTGCTGTGGGTTAAAGCCCTGACATTGAAAAATCTCAATTATTCTGTCCCGGAGGAGCAAGGACCTGGCACTGTTATAGGCAATATAGCAAAAGATGCCGGATATGGGACCATGGAGAGAGGGAAAAAATCTAACTTCAGAGTGCTGGAGAATTCTGCACCACATCTGGTGGACGTTGACCCGGAGAGTGGACTAATCTTCACCAAACAAAGGATTGACAGGGAAACGTTATGCAGGCGCAACCCAAAGTGCCAGCTCTCTATGGAGGTGTTTGCCAACGACAAGGAAATATGCATGATCAAGATTGATATACAGGACATCAATGACAACTCGCCCAGTTTTCCTTCAGATCATGTTAATATTGATATTTCTGAAAATGCAGCTGCTGGCACACGCTTCCCTCTGACTATTGCACATGACTCAGATTCTGGGGAGAATGGGATAAAGACCTACCAGGTCACGAGAGATGATTACAATACCTTTTCTTTGGATTTAAAAGTGAGGGGTGATGGGACTATATATCCAGAGCTGGTGGTCCAGAGACCTCTGGATAGAGAGGATCAGAGTCATCACACCCTTCTCCTCACAGCAATTGACGGTGGGGAGTATCCAAGATCAGGCTCCATGCAAATTAACGTCAGAGTGACTGATTCCAATGACAATAGCCCAGTTTTTGAAAAATCTTCCTATGTGATCGAGATTCCAGAGAATTCCCCTCCTGGGAAAGTACTTATAGATTTGAATGCCACTGACCAAGATGAGGGGAGCAACGGGCAGGTGGTCTATTCCTTCACTGGATATGCTTCTGAGAGAATCCAAGATTTGTTCTCCATTGACCCCAATACTGGCGTCATCAAGGTCCAGGGAGAAATTGACTATGAAGAGAATCCAATCATAGAGTTTGACGTCCAGGCTAAGGATCTGGGGCCCAACCCGATCCCAGGCCACTGTAAAATTACTGTGAAAGTGCTTGACAAGAATGACAACTCGCCAATAATAAGTTTTGTTTCTGTCCGGCAGGGAGCCATCAGTGAGGCAGCACCTCCAGAATCTGTCATAGCACTGGTCAGAGTGACAGATAAAGATTCTGGCCGTAATGGTCAACTTCAGTGCCGGGTGCTGGGAAATGTACCCTTCAGACTGCAGGAAAACAATGATAATTTTTACACGCTGCTCACTGACAGACCTCTGGACAGGGAAATGAAAGATGAATACAATGTAACAATAGTGGCGAGAGACAATGGGATCCCTTCTTTGAACTACACTAAGTCCTTTACTGTGAAAATCTTGGATGAGAATGACAATGCGCCACGCTTTACAAAGACTATGTATCTGCTACAGGTGCCTGAGAACAACATCCCAGGGGAGTATTTGGGCTCCGTTCTGGCCCACGACCCAGATGTAGGTCGAAATGGAACTGTGTCGTACTCCATTCTGCCGTCGCATATAGGAGATGTTTCCGTGTACACCTATGTGTCTGTTAATCCCACCAATGGAGCCATATATGCCTCACGCTCTTTCAACTATGAGCAAACAAAATCCTTTGAGTTCAAAGTTCAGGCTAAAGATGGAGGATCTCCTCACATGGAGAGCACCTCTACAGTCAGGGTCAATGTTCTTGACGTCAACGACAATCTCCCAGTTATCATTTTACCCCTCCTGCAGAATGATACAGCTGAAATCCCAGTGCCTAGGAACGTAGGTATTGGATACATCGTGGCGACAGTGAAAGCGGTGGACCACGACCACGGAGAAAGTGGCCATTTGACCTACGAGATCACAGAGGGAAATGACGACCACCTGTTTGAGATGGATCCGGTGGGAGGAGAGGTCAGGACTGCCCACGCTCTTTGGGAAGAGGTCGCCCCAGTGGTTGAGCTGGTGGTGAAGGTAACTGACCATGGCAAGCCCCCCTTATCTGCCGTGGCTAAGCTGATCATTAGGGCGAACACAGAAACGGCGCCGGGTGGGGGTTCCAGCGCAAGCGGGGAACAGCAGCACTGGGACGTATCCCTGCCCCTCATAGTTACCCTCTGCATTATCTCTGTCATGCTCTTAGCAGTCATGACCGCCATCGCTGTCAAGTCCAAGCATCAAGATAAGGAGACTGGGAATTATAACTGCCGCATGGCTGAGTACTCCAATCCTCCAGTGGGGAAGGGCAAAAAGAAAAGGATCAACAAGAGTGACATCATGCTGGTGCAGAGTGAGATGGAGGAGAGAGATTCTGCGAGCCGGATGAATGTGGTGAGCAGCCCCTCACTCATCACTTCGCCAATATGTTTTGACTACCAGAGTCCTCTGCCGCTCACACTGCCCAGGTCAGAAGTCATGTACCTGAAAACCACCCCAAACAGCCTGACAGTCCCCAGGGCAGGTTGCCACTCCAGCTTTGCCGGGCTTAGCACAGACACTTCAGCGAATAGGATGTCAGTGATACAGGTAAGGAGGATGCTGCACCGTACTCTTTATCTGCCCTTTATTCTCGCTTATCTGCACCCGCTGCTTTACCACACAAATCTGACAAAAGAAAAGTAATCGACTGAAAAAGAGAAACTCTGTCACTGTGAGCACACATCATTATTTCTCCACCTGTTATGACAGTGTGGAGCATTCTCTGTATATGAAGCATGATATGGCAACTTGGTGTCAGAATATATTCATGTGTTTTAAATGGCATTTCACTAAAGAGAGCTTTCCTTTTTTTTTTTAGAGACTGCTGCATTGTAAGTCTACTCGTGCAAAATGGTACAGGTGGTCCGCATAATCAGAAAGTCCTCTCAGTTAGACATGCAAACAGTGTGAGTCTTGAACAAGGCTGCTGTGACCCTGCCAGATCCACTGCTATAGAGTGAAAACAAAACCCTGCCTGAAATGTGGGATTGGACAGGTGTTTGAGCAGCTTGTCCGATCACATTACTGAACCAATGTGCACCAGGCAGCTAGATGCACACAGCATAACCTTACAATCGCATTTTTCGCTCCCCACAAATATGGGCCAGATCCACCCATCCGCATCCAAAGTTGGCACGATAAGGCCATTAATAGGGTGCAGCCTTGCCTTGTAGAGATGGCAGGGTTGAACACACAAGCCAGCTAACATGCTAATTTGACAGCATGGGCTTGTAGTGCTGTGTAGCACACCAGAATTATCTGTTGTAAACGATGTAAATATCTAGGACAGTCTCACAGACAGTCTCATTTGGAGATGATAACACAGATGACAAGGCCTGGCACTGTCACCAGTCACTAGGGTACGTGGGTGTGATCAACACAAACACATTATTCTCAAGATAGGAGGGGGAAAAAAAGGATGCTGATGACAGTGGCTAATACTTTACTCCTTTGCCTTGCCAAGGAGGCACATATGGTCACAATGGAGATGTGCTCTTATCACAGCGTCATCACTGGCAGGTGCTCTCTGGCTTTTATTGACATCTTTCAGGTGCCATAATAAATAATATAAGACTCTGAAAACCAGGCAAGAATGTTTATTTTCCTGTCTGAACCTCATGTTTCTCAGGCTATTGTTGAAAATTGCATGAAATTTTTAACATGATCAATGCAAAATATCATTTTTCTTTCCTTTCTAGACAGAAAATTTTCCCTCAGAGTCCAATTACGCTGGCAGCAGGCAACCATTTGTTCAAAGGTAAGAGGTCTATCCAAAGGCTTCCTTACCAGTGCATTTAGCTTCTTCATCTTTGTATCAAGGCAGCTGACTATGGCTATCAAATATGAACACTCATGCAGAGGTAATGGCAAGTTATGTTTTTTTTTTCTCTTCCTTCCATTCTGCTGCAGCTCAACATTTAAGGATGCAGAACGAGCAAGCCTCCGAGACAGTGGCCATGGTGATAGTGACCAGGCTGATAGTGACCAGGATACTAATAAAGGCTCACACTGCGACACGTCTGCCAGGGAGGCCCTCAAGATGAAAGCAACAGCAGTTAATGGCCAGCCTTTTGAGCAGGGTGAGTGGACGCACTCTGTTCCTGACATCTGGAAGATGCCTAACTGACTCTTGTACCAGACATTAATTATACTATATGCACTGAGAACATGCACGCAGCTCGCTGGTGTTTAAATGGAAGGTCCACCAGCACCTGGGTACAGCTGATGGAGACATTTAACATTTAACGTGGAAGAGGTAAATCGAGACTGTTATTAGATGCAGGTAGTGTTACTTTGTACCGCTTTACATTGCAGACAGCCTGAGCTGTGTTGCAAAGATGACATGAAGGCTTCGGAGTGGAAGGTAGATGGCAGTTCAAAAGGATAAAAGAGTCCATTGGCTGAAGGTAGAATGTTCAAACATCTTGTGTTTGATTTAGCCATCAAACAAACTCATATGCATGGCAAAGTGTGCCTCCGTCTGTGTCTTTTTTGATCATGTCATTATTTGAGCACAGCTTCGCCGCATGCATGTCTTCAACAACACGACAGAGACAAGAAAGCATGATAGACACTTGCAGTGCAAAATGACAGGTATTTCTGGTGCAACATGACAGAGTGTTTCCACCCTTTGCTTGAGAAGATTTTCTCAGTCATTATCAGTTTTGCCGTGGTTACACTGTTTTGAAAGGAGCTTTACTTTAAAACTGAAAATAGAAATGTTGAATGTTATTTCACAAATCTCAAACGATCCCGATTTCCAGGAGCATAATCACAGATGATTGTCAGTCGGTTGCAACCTTGGTCGACCTGATAGGGGCTGATATATTTAGCTGTTGTGGATATTAACTGAAAATATGAGAGCAACTCTCACTGGCGAGATAAAAGATAATGCGGGGACTTCAGTGAAGTGGTGGTGTTTCTCATTTCCTCGTGTGAGCCTTGGAAGAGAATGGCCGTGGTCATCAGGTCCTTCTGCAGCAGCACTTTCCACACCATTTACATCGCTATGAACTGTTTGTTTGTGGCTCGCTCAAGAGGGCAGAGATGGGAACACTCTTGTGGCTGCCAGAGAGATGTGTGAATCTCTCTCTCCCCTCTCTCTCTCTCTCTCTATCTATCTCATTTTTGTGTATGTGTGAGAGTGCTTCTGTGTGTGTGTGTGTGTGTGTGTGTGTGTGTGTGTGTGTGTGTGTGTGTGTCTGTGCGCCATGAGGAATTATGGCAGACCAAACTTGACTCTGTGGGAGGTGTAAATTCAATCACAATTTTTTTTGCAGCACATTTCTGAGTCTGATTCAGTCCAAGTTCTGAGGCCAATCACATGCAGAGATATTGAAAGAGATGTTTTGTACATGCGAGACTGAATATTTACATGTGCAGCGCTGACGCCTGCCGGACAGGAATGTCAGTTAATTTATAGAGCTGTGTTTGTAAGATAAGAGAAATAGAGGAAATGCAAAGAAGTGAGGTGTTGCTTTTAATATTAATGGCTTTTGCTAATGCTTTTCCTGTATGTGAGAGAATTTAGTTAAAGAGGAAAACTAATGGCAAGATTAAATGGCGTTCTCTCTTGTGGGGTTGGTCAGTTGAACATTAAATGGTGTCACTGTCTGCTGACTACAAGATTTAAGATCTACATTATGCATCATACCTTAGACCTGATCACACAGAAACATCACCCTCCAACCCACGCACTCCTTCTGTCTCTTGCTCTCTCTCTCTTTCACACACACATATACACTCACTCACACACACACACACACACACAGGTGCATTTATTGAACAACAAAGCCACTGTTTTGTAGATTTTGACAAGATAGAGCTATTATCCAAAATGGAGACACCACAGAATTTTAGTTCCAAATGCACCAACACAAAAGCTTGTGGGTTAAGTAGTATTGCTTTTATGTCTTTACCTTTACCATCCCTGTAGTCTCCTGGCTGCTTTGATACAGGTAATATATGCACCTGTGCAGCTTCCACTATCATGCACTCTGAATATTTATTCACTCTCACAGACACCAGATGCACAGTGGGTATGTTGCTAGGCTTTTTTCTGATTCTATTTATAATGGGCAGTCAGTTTCTTTGTTTTGGAGCATGTTGTTGTTCCGTTCACAGTCAGCCATAAGATCACAGCTACTTTGTCACTTTGTCCTGATCTATTATCTGACAATGTATATGCAGTGGACTATACTGCATAAAGCCATTGTATGAGTCTGTCATTTTAGAGCTGTTACTTAACACATTTTTTTTTTTATTCACTGATGAAACGGAAAATGGAAATTAAGGGACAATGCAGGGCACATTAGACAAAAGCATCGTTATTTCTTCATCCTCTTCCTTCAACATTTTTGTTATAAATAATGCAGATTGTACATCTACTAAGAATAGTGTGAAATACTTTGTTTTGTTATGAATTGGTACTTGTAGTTAATAGCTTGTTCATACATTTTATGCTAGAAAAGCTATAGTGTGCGATCATGAGGGTGGGATCATAATGGGAAAAATAACACAAATCTTTATCCCTCGTAAGCACTAATGGCAGCACTTGATGTCCCCCTAGAAGTATTCATAAATATTTGATAAATCGCTTCTAACCCTAGTGTAGCTGTAAGTTGATAAAAGTGATTATTAATGTTTTTGTTAACAGCTATAACTTGTGGGCATCCATAAGTGGAGGCTATAAACAGATAATGAATGTCAGATATGACTTTATCTGCTTACAACTACATTATAGTGTGTTGTAAACCATTTATTTAGTGTTTACAGACTGCTCATAAATGCTAAACAGCGGGATTTAATGTGTCACCGCATTAAGAATTACATTTTGTGTAAACGTGCAGACAAAATCCTTCAACTACTTGTTGTTATAAAGGAAGATACAATAACACACACACACACAAAAAAAAATCCTTACTCTGTTGTTGCTGAACCTTATAAGCACATACATCCCTTTGCATCAGCATCATCTGCTAGCTCCTCTGCAGCAGTGAGAGGTACCATGGAAATGAATTCAGCATCTCCCTGCTTCTCCTCGCTCATGCTTATTGTTCTGGCCTCGTGTATTTGTGCCACAAAAATACTTTTCTGTATGGTGCTAGGAACAGAGACGGAGAGCCACAAGTGCGGGGGGGGGGGGCAAACTGTGATCTGGAGTATAGATGCTTCAAAGTGTAGCACTTCTAATATTCTGGTTTTACCAAATCAAAGCCATCATTTAGTCTTTTTTTTTTTTTTTTTTTTGATGTGGAATGCATTTTGAACTCAAATGAGTATTTTCTCTTGATCTTAGTCCTGACAAAGATCGTGTAAGAATGGCACATGCAAAGAATGGAACCATGTATAAGTTCATGTGACACGACAGGAAAAAAGATCACAGTATGCAGCCAGAAATTTAAGTGTAAAAATGGTTTGTAGAAAACTATAGTTACATCTTGGTGCGCCACTAACTTAAAATTGATCAATTATTAAAAATAGACTTTACTTCCCCTACTTTATTACATACTTCAAGACTTTAACGGCTTCGCTGCTTGTTAGCTGGCACCTTATCGCCATGATAACTGTTTATAAAGCACAATAGACCAAATTATCATAATTGTTGTGATCTAACTTGTTTTAAAACCTTAAACCATCTTCATGTCAAATACATACGAGTGATTCTGATCATTTATTTCATTTTCCTTTATTTACCCAGATAAACGTCTCATTGAAATTAAAATATCTTTTTCCAGACAGACTTGGCCAAGAGGGCCCCACAAAAACATTGTTACGATAAATCCAAACAACATCACAATTCGGCTTTAGATACAATAAAAGACTCAAGTCAATTTCCCATTAAGATGGGTAAACAGGTATGATTTTCCATAATCATTCATTTTAAAATTGACCTAAATCCCCCACAGTAATCAGCACTGACAATTTTAGAGCTGATTACTGAAATATGTTATTTACCTGCCTCATGTAGTTGAGATTTTAGCTCTTTCATTTGAGAGAATAAACACAATTCATGTATCATTATACACTGCATTTTTTAAAAGAGTATACAAATGAAAACTCTTCCAATCTTTAAAAAGATGTTACAGAAAATAAGCATCAACTGTTTGTGTTTCTGGTTAAAACGGACTGATTTGATTTTGTTGAGAGACAAACCCCATTTGTTTTCATGTGAACATTGTTTATGTAAAGCAAACAAGGTGGCTAGTGAGCTCACGCAGCTGGGTACAGCTGCAGAAGAAAAAAACTCAGCGTACAAAAGAAAAGGAGGGTTTCCCACATGATGGAATTTGCACAAAGAAAAAAAAAAAAAAAGTATTGATGCAATGTGTCTACAAGGTCTTTGTCAGGCAAACATCTGTGTGAACAAAAAGCAGCATACAGACAAAAAGTGACAGCTCCAATTACAATTAGGGCCGATCACATGACACAAAATGACAGCCATTATTCCAAAATATTTTACTGTGCATATAAACACACACACACACAAACGACTGTAGCTTTAGCCCATAAAGAAAAAAATGTAATACTTTTTATCTATATGTTTACATTGCAACAAATTTGAAACATTCTCAAAAACATTTGAAAACAGCAAAATGAAGAGCCTTAATCAATTTGCTAAATCTCTGCCCAGTCATAGTATAATTAACATGGTCATTTTGGCTGCATAAGTGCATGTGTGGGTATGTTTGTGTAGGTGTTCATGGACATGTGAATGAGCATTGCATTGTATGTGTGCTGGGGTTCACATCTCTTGGGGGTTGTGTCCCAAAGATGGTTTCTTCTTCTTCCTCTTTTTTTTTTTTTTGTTTGTTTGAACTTCTTCCTCTGGTTTATGATGTACCCTCCAGCAAACTGGCCAAGGCCGGTGTACAGAGGAAGATGCTGTTGCCTTTGAACACGAGGATCTCCCCACCTCTTCTAAGGAAGAGCCTCGTCATGTAGAGCTTCCCCTTTTCCAGGCTCCATCCTCACCAGAGCCAGTTTTCACAATGAGATCAAGTGCCTCATTCACAGTTAGCCACTTGCTCGTGGTCTTTGATATCATAGAATGGCATGAGAGTGAGATAGAGAAGCCTTATTTTTAGACCAAAGCTATGAGATCTGATCAGTGTAGTATCAGCCTGTGATTGGATGAAATATTGTGTTTAAAGCTTTGGCTGTAATTTTTTGGTTTCCATTTGCAGAGGCGATGAGAGAAAGCATGTGTAGTTTTAGTGTGTGAGACTGTAACTAGATGTGAGAACTTTATATTTGCTGCTGTGTGTTGGTTTTGTATGTGTATTTGTCTTTATGTGTATTACATGCTCATTCATTCATTTCTTATAGTTGGACATGGCCAAAGCAAGTAAACAACCAAAACTCTGATCAAATCAGTGATCATCAGGGATGCCAATCAGAGCAAAGAAAACACAGTTATAAAAGTTAAATGAGTTAACAGAACAACTTGGAGATTAAATTTATACTTTTACAAATGAAATTGCTGTTTCGCTCTCATGTATAACAAATGTAGGAAAACTATAATTTTCTACCAATTTACAAAGACACATTTGACATTTTTGCTTCATGCCTCCACATGCAAAACACCTCGATGAATCAATGTCAAATTAATCTTGATAGGGTGGTGTAGTGGCTACAGGAAAAGAAAAAAAAAAGAAAAAGAAATGACACCTTCTACATAATAACACCATGGAAATTGGTCCATTCTATGTGTCGCTCTTTTCTGCCTGCCAGGGTTATATGTGGTATGAAATGTAAAAGACTGAGTTAGGGCACATAGATAAAGCCTTAGTACTGACTCTGATACAAGGTCTCACATACATGTTGTACAATCCTGAGAACGCAGCTGAAGCTATATAGTCATGGTTTAATCAAGGCCCCACTTCAATAACCAATATAAGGTCAAGAAGGATGGTTGCATGTTTTCTGTGCCTCATATTATACAACTACTGCTCTACAGCTATCCTTAGACCAAGTTACATGAAAATAATTTCCGCTCAACTTTTATGTTGTCACACATTCAACAGTAGTTATATATATATATATTTTTTTTTTTTTTTGCAGCAACAAGATCACAGAGGTGCTCTTGTGGCAAGGACAGGTCACAATATGAGTCCACTAACAAGAAGTGAAATGAAAAATGGGCAGGAAATGCAAATGAGCTGCTGATTATGCACCAGAGTCTCTCAAAGTAATTAGAAAAAAATACTACAGGTCAAATTAATGAGTGTTTGTGCCCCTGATGTAATGGCGTTTCCGAAATCCAGTTGCACTTGGATGTTTCATTCCAGATTTGATTGACTGATTTTCACCCAAAAAAATCAAATTAACACCTATAAATGACAATAATGAAGCCTAACAATATGCTAACTAAAAACATCCTAACTACAGAATTTCTCACCACTGTCTGACCAGAAATGATAAATATCGCCGCTCATGCAAATTACACAGTTGTGCTTGTGTGTGTGTGTGTGTGTGTGTGTGTGTGTGTGTGTGTGTGTGTGTGTGTGTGTGTTTTCTGTTTATTTCACACAAACTGCTGCTGGAAACAAAACATGAAAAGCACATCACTTCCTCTGCACCAGATGATATTTTCCAGGAAACACCCACACATGTTGTTGTTGAGAATAGCATGCGCAAGATGTTTCATGAATAGGTTGACTATTTGCTACACTGACCAGTGAGGAAGCAAAATTAACTTTTTTCCTAGAACATTGTTTTGTATCATTACATTTGCATTCTGAGTCATGTGTAGAATGGATAAGGGTGTGTTTACGTTGCTAAATCTAACTCTCCCATATCTGTTACAAACAGGCTGCTGGTTCATATTTTCTGAGAAATTCTAGTGATGCATACTAAATAACTTATATCAACAAAGCCACTATAGGATTTCAAGAATAGTACGGGAATTTGTGTTTGTTTGCAGTGTTTTATTGTTGTTGCTCATCCTTCAAAATGCCATCTACATTTTCTTCTAGGTTGTTTATTCTTACCCCAGCAGGGTCCAATAACAAATGTTTAACTGTTTTTGCAGAGCAAGACAAATCAGTCCACTGCACGGATGAATGTCGTGCACTGGGACATTCTGACAGATGCTGGATGCCAAAGTTACGGGTAGGAAGCCAAGCAGACAGCGCCGATAATCGCACCAACCTTTTCATCCCTGTGGGAATGGATGCCATGGTAGAGACAGAGATTTATGGCACCATCAGCTGCAGCAGCAGAAAAACCCTCAGCACGTTTGGAAAGGAACAGCGGGACAGTACAATCCTCGTGGCCAATGTCAAACCTTACTTAAAATCGCAGCGTGCACTAAGCCCACCGCTACAGGAAAGTCCATCCGCGTCCAGTAGTCCCAGCAAGAGTAGTATGCCCCTGGACTTGGCCAACCATGAGTCCAAAGAAGAGAGGGAGGGGGTTTCAGACAGCAGTGCCTATGGCCCACCAGATGGCCAGTGCTCCCCACTGCACACCGAATTGGAGGAGCCCTCCTACCTGACCTGTGAGCTCAGGCCTAAGTCCCTGTCAAGCGGTCTCATTCACAGCTCTGTCATCAGCCAAGAGTGTGGGGGGTCAGATTATGTCCTCGACCCGCGGGACTCCGGTAACTGACAGGTCAGGTGATCTCGCTTGCTTGCCCTCACCTGCCAGGGGTGAGATGATGATATCACAGATTAATGAGGAAGAGATGATTTTTTTTTTCTTTTTTTTTTTTTTGTTCGTTTGTTTTTTTTTGTTTGTTTTGTTTTTTGACCTACAGAGGTGTCCAGACACGCATTGTATAACCAAAAACCATCTGCTTTGTATGTTTTTTGAGTTTGTGACTTGTTGTGTTTAGGTGAAATGTGTGTCCTTGACTGCTGTGAAGGTTTTGGGGGGAAAAAATCAGAGCTTACCTGACTTCAAGTGTTTTCATGGTGTACTGTACCTGTCAATTTAGATGTCTGTATTTTACACATTTCAAGCTCCAATTTTGTGAGGCTATTGAACAAATTGCTACTGTTAAGCTATTGAGTCCTGTCTGCTTTTGTACAGTGAAGCTTTCTGTCTCCATTTAGTGTATAAGGAACATCTCTTTGAATATCACAGGCAACTGAAATACATATCAGTGACGTTAAATACAAAAGTGAAGTGTCTTATGAACTGTTAATGGTGGTGCAACAGGGAATGTCCCTTTTCATAAAACCATTTGAGGTTCCTATAAAAACAATTTTTTAAGAATGTATTTGTAATTTTATTGTCGTCCTCTCTGCAGTTTATGTGAAAATAAGCTGAGCTTACACGTGAATGTGGGCTACTGTATTTGTTGTGTATTTTATTAAATTTCTATACACTGTGTGCATGGAAGGCAGTTATTTTTGACCGGTGACAACTTCTGAAGCTGTCGTGTTTTGTTTTTTGTTTTTTTTGTTTTTTTTGTTTTTTTGTTTTTTTTATGTGAAAGAAATGTATATATGTCTACAAGGTGCTTAAATGTGTTAATGACAAAAAATCCCTCCTCAGACGTTCCAACTTCAGCTCTATTCTGTATACCAGCACATGTTATCTAGCTGTAGTCTAGATCCAAGTTGGAGGAACTTCAAAAGAAAAATCACAAATCAACATTTTGCACAGCTATTTATTTTTAAAAGCTCAAATAAAAACAGGCACTGTGTATTAGTGCACCCAACAGAAGATGAGTTGACTTCCTCTGCTCAATGCCTACAATGTGCTGTAAGTACACATCATAAGGTCAAGATAGAAATCCTGCTCATGCTTTTGCTCTCCTATTCAAAGTCTTCAGAGCTGCTGCCAGTTAATGTCTGCTTGTGATTACAGCTTTATTTAAATATGAATGTGTCTGACAAATGGCAAGACATGAATCAAACAAAAAATGAAAAACTTAACATTCAGCTGCAACTAGCAGTTACAAGTAAAGACGTTTTGCTACGAATTCTTTGATTAGATAAAATGAAATTTTAATGATCCCTGTGGGAGAAAGTGGGTCATTGCAGCAGCAAAAGATTGAACAAATAATGCATTAAAGGTTATCACATGTAAATATATATATATAAAATAGAGAGATAGAGAGAGAGAGAATTATACAACAAATAAAAAATACATCATCATCGAAAAGATTTCAAGGGTATATTTGTAATATCTGACATTTCATAGTCACTGGGTGCACAAGATGTTAATCTCTCTTCCTCGCTAGATTCATAAGCCCACATGTGCAAATTTCTTGTGTAGGTGCAGTGTGCACTATTTACTATTGAATTAAATACAGAAAGGGAAGGTGCACTGACAGGTTCATGGTTCACAGACATATAACAAGAGTCTAAACCTCTGATATCCATCCACTGGCTCATTTCTTTCCCCACATAACCTGTTTTCTGCTCATTCATTCCAGCAGAAGATACGGACAGAAATGTTGCTGTGGCCAGAGTAATATAGCATACCTACTAACTCTGCTCGACATAATCCATATAGAGCGATCAAGTATAAATATAAATGTATGTTTACCAAGACAGATCACTAAATTTAGGAATCCTGGCAATGTAGAAATGTTTTGTATTTTTCATCTGTAAAACAATCACACAAAAGCCCTTTTTCTTTTTACTTGGTTAAGTTTAGTTTCTCCATCTGGAGACGCTGACTTTTGTACCCCAGCTCGGTGAGCAGTTCGAGAATGCCTTGTTTTTCATGAGCTCTGGATAACAGAATCCTGTCATCTACTGAGAGCTGACTATAAGTACGACTCAGTTTCTCCTCAGGGAAAACACATTAATTTGGATTTTGATTTGCATTTGTTTTGGTGCTGGTATTGACACAATTCCAGACCTAGATGTCTCATCTCAGCAGGCAGCTCTGATGAGCTCATCTGCATAAGTTGAAATACTCTTTGAGAGGGAGATTGCGTGGGTCACAGCAACTCATCCCATTGAAATACAGACAGAAACATCACATCATTTTATCTGTATCAGTCCCAGGGTTCTCAGAACACGGGGGATGAAGACAGGTGAGCAGAATGTCAAGTAGAAAGGGGATGAACCATTTGCTGCGACACTTACTCCTCCGATTTTTTAACACTGTAGCACTGAAGGATGTAAAACAGGTTAAACTTCCACTTTTGCCACAATTACGCAAAATTTGCTTTGAAGAAAACCCCTTTCTTAATTAGCACAAAGCTACAATACTGGTGCTTGACAAAAAAAAAAAGTGCTATGTTGTCGGGGGGAACTGAATACAGATTAAGGACTAGCATGCAGTGCTGGATGAATATGACTTGTCTCTCAGAATGATTACAGTCATAGTGAAAGGGAATTACAGACAATGAAACTGATCTGTGTAATACCTCCATTCTTCTACATTTTACATACACAAATGATCTATTCAGATGAAAATGGAATGAGCAGTGTACCATTCAGTTGTGAAAAATTGACATGCTCACCCTGAGTACTTAAGCTTTTAATTCAATAATTCAATAACACAGCCGATTAAGAGCTTGTCTTCCACCTTCACCAATGCTATGGGAGATGGTTCCACTTGGCTGGGAACTGTTGGTGGGGAAACAACAGTGAACACAACACATAAACAATATTGAGAGTGTAGTTTTCACTTTAACCAAGAGACGTCACTGAACACAGCATGAATGCCTGCAGGGCGAAAATATTAAAATGCTGCTTCTGGATTTATTATTATTATTTGTTTTATAACGTTGAAAACAAACTTGCACATCAATCAAACTGTGTGCAGTTAGGTCATTTAAATGTGCCGCCTCTGAATTTGTTGTTAACGAGTTGTTTACTTTTTATAATACACGCTATTAATTAACTGATTCGGTTATTCATTCAACACACGCATTCATTTTTAATGAAAGAATTGTTTGAATCGTTGAAAGTGTGATCGAAACGCTCACTGGTGTGAATCTTTGTCACACTTTGTCTACTTTTTACCCAAAATTGTCACGCCAAGTGACAAAATGCCTTGATATGACATGAGCTAAAAGATGACACTAATGAGTGTTTGCTATCATTTTTGTGGATTAAAAGAATAGTTATTAGTTAATAGCATTTTGGAAAAATTTGATTTTTCCTTTTTGCCAAGATAAAAAGATCAATACCTCTCATGAATATAAATAAATGTGAAGCTATAGCCTGCAGCTGTCTGTCTAAGCAAAAAGATGTGAAACACGGGGACACAGCTAGTTTCCTGTCTAAAATTCAAAAAACAGGCCTTTTAGCAACTTTAAAACACATTTAATGGCAGCATGTAGCTTGTTTGTCAGGAAAACGACAGGCTATGGTTAGCACTGTGTCTAGAACCAAGCTAGCTTATTTCCAGGGTTCTTTTTGCTAAGCTAAACTAACAGGATGTGGGCTTTAGCTTCACATTAACAACTCTCAGCAAGAAAGCAAATAAGTGTACTTCCCAAAATGTAAAACTATTCCTGTAAATATTAAGGACCTTGAAACGTTAAAATATATTATCCATCTGTTTCCCAGTTTTAGACCACATTGTGTAACGACAGACTATTTTTCATAAGGGTGACTTGACTTGCTTGGACTCGGGGATGTGGAAAGATAGCATATTCACTCTCCTCATTGCGGCATCTTATCATTGTCCTCACAAAAGCACCTATGTTCTTCAGACAGAAATCCAAGCTGTTGTACTGATGAAACTAAGAGTACACTGGTCAAACGGAGATGATTGTGAAAACCTCCTGAAAACACGCTGAGACAAAGCCAAACAGTTAACCAAATTGATTAATGTGTTGTTAAATTTCTACCAAGCACAGTGACATGGAAATAAATGTAAATGCCAACTTTGACTATTCAGTAATGACTTACTTAATTTGGATTCAAAGTAGCACTGTAATAATATGCATGTGTTGAAGCAACTGCACTTTCACAATTTATTTTTCCTTTGTGACTGGGGACAGACTTGACAGGGCAGTCTGGGAGGCTTTTGCAAAAATACTGTCCTTTATACATTGTTCTGCCCCAGTTCTTTGAGGAGTATGACACTGCTGACTGCATTTAGTTTTCATTCAGACCCACAGGAATTAACACCCCTTTTATTGACCCTGTCTGACAGAAAATTCCAGACTACACAACCATTTCATTTTGAGTGCCTGTGTAAAACGTGTTACTCATGGCGTTCTCCTCTGGGAGGAGTTCAAATGCATGCCAATCTGTCAATCATGATTAATGTTTAACGCCAAGAAAGGATATAGCATGAGGGAACGATCCGGCAGGACTTCACACAGGTTTCGCTATGTGTTACTGGGTCATGACACACTTTCTTTACTTTGAATTGGGCAAAAATAGTCCTCCACACGCCTTTTTAGTGACAAAGTGGGCCAATATCTGCATAAAGTGGAAAAGCTAATGCGCTCTGTCATATCCTCCAAAGTCCTGAGTCTAAAGAGCTTCACCCTTTAAGTGCTTTGTCTGCCATCACAAATAAGATGGAAAATTTAAAAGGTAAAAGAAAGAGGGAGGAAGGAGGCACTAGACAGAGCGAGATGTTGTATGGAATCATGCCCAGCCTTTTAAAATCGATAGACAGTTTATTGAATCAATGCACAGTTTGGTGTAGAGCAAAACCTGTCTATCTGATTAAAGTGGTAGACACTGAACAGGATGGCCCGATTAAGTGTCATGCAGGCATGACTGCTTCTCAGACACAGCAGGCTTCCATTCTGTTCAGCTGTTTGGCGCTGTGAAGGTAAGAGTGAAAGTAAGGATGTCGCAAAGCCTCTGTATGCAGTGCATTTGTGTAGCTTTTATAACTGTTATGTTAAAGAGGAGAGCTCTCATTAACATGTAGTCTGATTTAGTTAGCTCTACAGTTGGAGAGCTAGCTCTACTTGGAGGTGGTTTCAGTGTGAGTGAGCTTTTTTGCATTCATTTACATACTAAATACATATGTATTTTTGATCCTTACATGCTATGTGAAGCCAGTGATTTCTAACCATTTTCAAGTCATTTTCCAATTCATGCTGCAGAGATCTGAAACAGCTCAGCGATAGGTGATCTACAGTGTCACAGTGCACAGTTGTTTACTTTGTGAGAGTTACTCATCATTGTGTTGCTGTACTTGTGGATGTACAAAACCTCTCCTTTGTGCACTCAAAAACACTCCTTGATTTGAAAATCAGCTCTCAAAAAAACAAAAAAAACCAACAAAAAAAAAAACCATTGCATGTGTGAAAAATACTATCGGAAAATCAAACAAAAAAAAAAGCAAACCCAGATGCTGTGGAGAAGATAATGTCAAGTTTTTTTTTCTTGCATTTAAAAGTTTGATGTGTTTCAGAAGTTCCACTGACATTAAAGCCCTTATACACCCATAGTCCACCTACACAGGTGTTATCACTTATTTTGGCTGATTATGCTCGCCTGAGGACTGCGTGGGTGTGTACAGACCAGTGCTCAAGTGACATCCCCCTCACTCTCCTGCTCATTTACACCTTTATGATTATTAGTACATAGAGTTTTGGTAACTCACATAATTCTCAGCAAAACTCAGCCAAAAGCAGTCTGATCAGCCGGAAGAACCGAGAACACCTTTTAGCTCTGGATGTCAGAACATCACAGAAAGCACTACACGTCTATATATAAAACAAGGATAACAGTGAGTAAAGTTCATTTGCATGCATCACCTCTCTCAGGCACGTCTCATCTGATGTGAAATACAGGCAGAAGGAAGATGCGTCTGCACTGGTATTATTCAATTTTCAACCCTAAATTAGCACTAGAACTTAAATGCTTCCCGCATCGCCTTTTCTTCTGCTGTCTTAAGCATTACCCTAAAATGCTTTTCTGCTGTTGTGCAATATTTTCAGTAGTTTGGCTATTTTGATTTCCTTATTGTTCATTGGTTTAAACATGCTAAATATGGATTTTTTTTTTTTCATTCTGCTGATGTGCTACAGTCGATGCACTGTAATGCTCAGAAGTTTACAGTAGATTGATAGCCCGGGATGAGTAACTCACAGTCTTATCATTACACTGCACTGCTCAGTCAATAAAACATTAAACATGTCACTGTGTGACTAAAATGAAGTTTTCTGGGTCATCTATTGGTTACAAATCAGCAAAGTAATCTAACAGCAACAGACTTTTAAGGTTCACTGGCTGCAGTAAGGGGAGGGACTGAAAGATCCCAAGTAGAGCTCCGGAGAAAGTCTCTCACACACCAGTCGCTCTTTATACACAGATAATCTGGCTATTAGCCATATTCTGGTTAGGGTACATAGGTTAAGCTGTTTTCATGCAACTTTGATACCCTCCTCAAATGAGAGGCACTGTCATCATAAATAAAGCATTTAAGAGAAAATCCTTATCCACCTATCGTGGTGTCTCACCCGCAGATATATCAGTCCGCTGGCATAAAAGTATGAAAAGCAGCTGCCAGCTACCCCCTCCCTCTTTGAATGAGCAAAAGTAGGTTAACCATAATGCTGTGCAAGTCGGGTAAATATCACAGCAATCCAAGCCTCTTAACCTCATAATGAGAGCGTTTGTCTATATGCTGTATTCTAGGCCAGTTATAGCAGCTCCATACACTGAGTAACTCAGTCAAGAATGAGATTCTTCATGCAAATACATGTAGCCACTGACAGCTCGTACATCATTTTATCAGCACAGACAAACACACAAGGTAAGCATCCGTGCTACCACAGTGGAGCACAGCACTGTGGTTCTTGTGATAATGTGGAACCTATTGAGTCATTACACACACTATGTACTTGAATTTATGCACAAGTATTGATGAGTGTTGCCAGTCTTTTCAGTTTCACCAGCAGCTGCTTGATATTGGAGCCTCGCAAAACACACTCATCGACTACAATGACATTTTTGAGGCCCGCAGACTTGACACAGATGTCTCACGGTGCCGTTGTTCCACAAGCACAGATTATTTATAGTCTATAATATTTTTAAAAGTGATGCCAAATCTAATAATTTTGGCAGCTGCAGAAATGCATGTAAATAGTGTGACCTTACGCCAGGATAAAAATATGATTTGTTTAAAGAAGTGCATGACAAGGTGCCATGGCGCTTGAGTGGATTAGTACAACCCCCTGGGAAATCATCCATTTTCAGCTCTTGCATGGGTTTGAATCTAATTGCATGCAACGCTATTATATCTCTCTTCTCAATTCACGTTCATCTCTTCTCCGTTCATCGTCACTGTAATTACTAAAAAACAGACTAAAATGAGCCGGCACGCTGTTGGAAGTATCTATTAATGGACAATAATCAACAATTTCGGCTTATTTCTGTGCTTTTCTCACAATTTCAAATCATACCTAGACTGTTGAGCACATGCAGATAGTGCTAAGATATTGAATAGAAAGATGCATTGCGTTGGGCTTCAGCAATTCCTGCCTCTTCGCTGCTCTTCTTTCTCTGCACCACATCTCAGACAGAGCATTAGTCAGAGCTGAGAACAAAAAGGAACTGTCAATTTGAAAAGATTCAATGACCTCTGTGTACATCCCACAAAGATAATAATAGTCCATAATTAAAGTCAGGAACCTCAATGCTTGCATATTGCTACAGGTATGCTGATTAGAGGTTAAAAAGGTCTCAACGTTGACCTGAATCTTAAATTTGTGTCAGAAGGAGCACTGTGTGAAAGCAAGGAAAGACAATCAAAGAACAAGGCATTGGACAACATGTCAAATGCTTAGTCATCAGTCATTTGGAACATCTTTTTAACAGCATCCACACTCTGCCGGGCAGAGGCCTACTTTGTCTTTTCAGGCAGTAACTGGAAGTAAATTTGGATAAGTAAATGTTTGGATCAGTGGGAGCACTCGGATCAAAATTGTTTGTTTTGGAGTCGAAACACTGTTTGCGATATTGACCCCCGAGCTGCGACTACAGTGAGATCCAGCTTTGACAGTTGTGCTTCTTGCCCATCTGGCCGCTCTCCTCCCAGAATTTGTCACAGTAAAATGAAACCTTCATCAATTAAGTTTTGCAAATAGTCCTTGTGTGGAACAATTACGCTGTCAAACATCCAAAGTCAAATCATTTGAGGTCTGTTTACTGTTTATTTAAAGCCTGAAAAAGCCCAAAAAAAAACCATAGGCAGCTCCACACAAGTGAGCTGCATCCCCATTTCAAACCTGCATGCTTTTAACTGGCACTGTAGACTCCATATTAGACCATTAGACTGATGCAATACCTCCTGTCCAATCCACTCTCCTTTCAATTCTCATCATGGGCTGTCTGCAACAAGGATGCTGTATCTGACCCAGAAAAGAAACAACAGCAAAAAAAACCCACTACAACTCTGAATACTTTTAGTTTACTACCTCTTCAACGTAAATTATTTTACTGCTGACAAAAATATGATTTCAAGACATCTATCAAAAGCCTCACTGACAAAATGTATGAACCCTTATCTCCGAATCCTTGGCTGGATGTGAAGCCAAACGTGCTTCTCTTCACTCTCCACTGTCCTGAAGACTCCATGTGTGTGGATGAAAATGGCAGCCAAAGTGTAGTTTCATTTTGGCTTAGATGAGGTGAGGGAGCATTTACATTCCCTTGATCCCTTATTTTTCTCTCCCTTTAGTGAGGGGATATGAAACGTAACCATCCAGCATGATGTTCAAAACTCACAGTCCATCAGCTCTGTGAACGCTCCCGCTGATCTCAACAAGCAAATCACACCACTGATTAAACCCAAATCAGCTGAAATTAATGTACAATTAATTTAATGTTGAATTTACCTCAATTAAATGGAAATGGATGGCCTGTCAGAGAGAGGTGGAAATTATAACAGCCATGGCAGAGGCAGCGGACCTGCTTCCAGGTTATTTGATTGGTCGACATGCTACCACAGCACTCCACTGGATATGCACCAAAGGTACAATAAATGAGAAGCTGAACACATTTTTGAGCTGCCTTGAACAAATTGAATGTTTATGAGGAGTTTCCTTTGGGGATTTAGTTCTTGCACCAGAGGGTGGAGTGATTGCGTGGGCTCTCGTCATCTTTTTTTTTTCATTTTTTTTTTCCAATCCATTATAAAGACTCTTCTGTCATATGTGATCTTTTTCCTTCGTCATCTTGAGAAAGGAGATTAGAGCTGGATCTGAATACTGTTGTTTTTTTCTTTTTTTTTTTCATAAGCACTTTTCCTCGACCTTGATCGAAACATGTCACGAGGTCAAGAAAATGTGTAGCAGAGAAATAATAAGTCCGGGAGAGACAAGCTGAGATGTGTAATAATCCAGCTAAAAGAAAACTTGGCATATAATGAAGTGACAGAGGTTCGAGCTGACACCTGAGTTGAGAGACCATCTTTAAAATATTGCTGGAGAAAGTACATGTGGGGACAGCAATATCGCCATACTTTCAGGACAGTGAAGGCTTTTTCTCAGGCTGAGGGAAATAAAAGTGAGCGCTGTAGGACCTCATATGGGAGTTTTACTATTGACTTCAGTGCAGCATCTGACAGCTACTTCAAGAACTTTATTTTAAGGCAGTTTTGCATAGAGCACAGAAGTCTCACCCTTTTTTCTATGATAGCCTTTGTTCTCCTGGCCTCAGCTCCACAATACACTTCCTCACACAGAGTTTCTTTTATAGCCTTTCTGAAAAGCTGTAGTATGATAACTGGTGGGTTTTTTTCTGTCCAGTACTCTAAGCTAAATTTAGCCTCGTAACTCGCTACAAAGGATTCGATCACCTCATCCTTTTAACGCTAAAATAAAACAGCAATTATTTTGTCACCATTCAGCAAACTACCACTCATTGCATTGGGGTTTTGAGAGTAAGCACGCTGATCCATGAAACTTGTGGCTGTCCTCACCCTCCCCAGGCCAACAACTGAGAGCAAGCAGCTCCGCAGTGCAGAAGGTAATTGGCCATTTCATTGGAAGAAAACTAATGTAATAGCAATGTATCTTCTGACAAACTATACAGTGCAGAAATATACAGAATTTAAATCTAAGAAATGGCATCTGAATAATTTCCTTTCATTGACAAGTGTTTGCGCAAGTCACACACAATGGCACAAACACATGTTTACACCAGTGACAGACAAAATAAAAAATGTAAATTAATACACAAAACACCTTCCCCCGCATCCAGTTCGCCCTCTCATATACCCCACCTTGCTCATCACGCTTGCGAGCTGTAAAGAATTTCAACTTCACCACTTTCTATACACATGCCCATACCATAACAGTAATTATATAATTCGCATACAATATAATATGCATCATTTCCATCAGATGTTCTTCTTGATTGTTGTGTGATGAATTAGCCCACTCATCATGCTGGATGTTTGCATTTCCTACCCCTTGTGGAGAAGAAGAAAAACAAGGAAACAAAGGAGAATAAATTATCTGTTGTTGTTTGAGAGACAGCTTCTGACTGAATTCTGCTTAATTTATCTGTCTCGGTTCATGTGGGAATTTTGGAGATCCCCCCCAGCCAATTCAAAGGAGGACAGCATCCAGACGAAAGCGTTTTACATGAATGAAACACAGCTCCACACTTGCAGAGTAACTTATCACTTGGAAATTCATGTGACTGTGAAAATCCTGAGAAAAAACCCTTGTGTAGCCCCAGTGTAAATGTAAGGGATTAATACATGTCAGTTCCTAATAAAGTTAGATGACAATAATTCTGTAAAGCAATTAAATTGAGAATAATTTAGTTTAACAAAAGGAACAATTGTTAACGGAAAGGTTTAGATAACGTAGTCATAAGCAAGATATGATGTAAATAGTTAAACAAGTAGTTAAGGTAACAGTTCCAAACAATATGGACAGCACGAGTGTTTCTGTGCTAAGCTGAAGGCGGCGTGCCGCTAGACCAGAGGACGCCATTGCTAATCGGGTAGGACTCTCTTCAGTTTGTCGGTGCTATGCTAAAGTTTGCTAGTTGCAAGGTCAGGGGACACCATTGCTGATCGGAAAAAGCGGTTGGTGTGCATCTTGAGGAGGACTCCGTTTAAAGTGGTCTAGTTAGTCTTAATTTTGTTTTTTATTTATTTCAGTCATATGGGTTGATATTGTTTATATACTCCTAAAAATACTGACAGTAAACGTGTATTCCTTTTCATTCTAAAGAGTAGTCTGTACGGTGGCCGACAAGGTAGGCGCATCTAGTGGTGTTTTGACGTGGAGAAGCAATCACAACCACGCCCACTTATATGAGACAGGAAGTGTATCCCATTTTAAACCTTTGGCGCTGCCTGTAATGCGTTGTCTTCTGTATAGAGTATGTTTGGTCTGGCCTCTCGGGTCAGAAGCTCAAGCTTATGGTAAAGGTGTTGTACTTAGCGCTAATCCTAGAGGCCTGCAGCACTTCCGTTGCGTTGTGTGAATATGCAGCGCTTTTTTTCTGCTGCATTTGTTTTGGGGGTTTGTGTGTTTTTGTTGTTGCACCGTTTCTTTATTTGCAGCTTGTTTGCTGCGAATGTTTTTGTTTTGGCTTCCTGCAGCATGATTTTTTTTTTTCATTTGCAGCACGTTGCCGTTGTTGTATTTGTTTTGTATTTTCGTATGTGTTTTTGAATCTGCATCTTTTATGAATTTGCAGCTTGTTTCTCCCATTGCAAGTGTTTTTGGCTGTTGCAGCACGTTTTCCCTTGTCGACCACCATGTGTCTGGGATAAGTTATTTAAAATATAGACAAATCGAAGTGAATATATGTACTGCTAAGATTGACAGGTTATGTAATCATTAGTAGAGCATTAATCATTTCACTCAAAATGGGTAAACCTTCGTGGTAGCTATCTTAAGAAATCGAACTCAAACCTCCATCATTCCAGCCTAATGTGAGTAAAGCCACTTGAGCACCGTATAGAGTGTAGGGGTCCTACATGTGTGCTAGATTTATTATGTTTTGAAGTGAGTGTTTCACTGCGGGTCTTTAATGTGTCATTGTGATTCTGAGTTATTCTATATGACAGAGGCTAATGGGTCAACATAGAGTGTCAGTCAGGTTTTTCTTTATGTGCTCGGAAAATTATTATGTGTGACTAAAATGATTAAGGGTCCAAATGTGTGGGATGTGTGTGCAACTAGCTTGTCTATCATTTGCCAAAAAATACACCTCATCGTATACAAGCATTGTTACTCAAAAAGTCACAAAGTTAACAAGCGACATCGGGACCACATCTCCAGCATGTGACCTTGGTCTGTCAGAACAATCTTTGCTGACAAACCTGATATGACATTTTGAGTGTCTTGGGTTATTCTGTGCATGAGAGTTCAATCATCACATCATTAATGGGTTTGGAGTGGGGCCAGTCACTCATGACATTGTGCTTTATAGCTTTGCTAGAAATCTCGGCGCTGACATGAGAGGGTTGTAGATATTTTCTATGGAACTATTTCCCATGGCCAAAAGGTGCTTTTGATTAATGGCTTTCCTCCTGCAAAGCCATTTAGGTAATTCAAAAGAATAATATTCTCATGTCTTTGAAATCTTAAAATGAGCAGGCTGACCAGGGCTGGCCGTCCCTTCCTGGTCAATTACTGGGCTAATTAGTATTTATGGTTTTTGTCATCCAGGATGTTTTAAGTCAATTTTGTTAGTCTTTTTTTTTTGCTCTTGATTTGTGTTTGTACATGAGTTATTTTATAGCAACTCATGCATCTCTCTCTGCAACAATAGCCACATGTGTGAACAGGTTCTAGATAACCAATTGATCTAGAGAGGCTATTTTGCATGATTATATTTATTCAGTTCTGGTGGCGCCTTATCCAACAAAAGCAATTTACAGCGATATTGATCATAGGCTCTGTTTTATTAGTCAACAAAATCAGTTTTTATCTGCTAAGGATTTCTTCTGCTCAGGAGAGCCCTAGTGTTGACTGATTCTGATCTGTGTGTACTCAAGTTATTGTTTTCTGTTTTATTTCTTTTGAATTCCGTGCCTCCCATCACTCTCCAGACTGTTGTGAGGCTTTATAAAAAATAATCCCCCCCCCCCTCAAATCCATCTCAGTAAGTAAATATAACTGCTTCCCTTCAAAGCCTGTTGAGTGCTTCTCTTGACTTGCATTGACTGGCCATTGCCTAGGAGACTGAGCCTGCAAGCTCTACACTACAAGTGTTAACGCCAATTAAACCCCTGGCACCACCCTGTCATTCTCCACATTCTGTGACATATGAGTGATAACACATACCCTTACCTTCAGTTCTCATCTGACGCACATTAAATGGCACTGGACCCTAGCGTTTCCTGACATTTTGCAGAAATCGATTGCAATTTAATCAGCGTGAGCACGCTGCTATCAGCCATGCTTGCACCAGCTGTTTTTTTTTTTTGTGCGAGTGTGTGTGTGTGTGCGCGTGCGCGTGTGTGTGTGTTACCTGGGCCGGGCTCTCCATGCTAAAGGGAAAGAAATGTAGCAATTTCAAACTCTAACAATATGAAATTGTCATTAAAGAAACAAACAAAAAAAAGCACTGCATCAAAGTTGATAATAATAATCACAGATTTGATGTTCCTGTGGAAGCATATTTCCATTCAATTTGCACACTATTAGATTTATTGTCTATTTTGAACACTCATTACTCCCTTTCTCCCTCCCAGCCCCTCTCTCTCTCTGTGTCTCAGTGTCTGTTTCCCTTCTCTTTCCCTCTGGTGGTAAGTGCAATAATTATCCCATTATACTTTGAAGTCTTTGTAAAATCCAAGGCCCCAAAACAATCCCCAAAATATGTGAATACATGGTCCTTTTAAGTATTAGGGGGTCCTATGAGGTAGCCCACAGCTGGAATATACTCTTTGAAATTCCAACAGGTCAAAATAAACCCCCAAAGAATATTGTTTTAAGGAAGAAAAAGCGTTGAGTGTGTAATTTCCAGGAGCTTAAATGATACGCAAACCTTCTTCTTTGAGAGAAAAAAAAAAGAAGAAGAAGGGTGTACTGAGGCCAAATTAAACTTCCAAAGATTATCTCTGAACTCATAGTAATGTGTGCCTATTTCATCCTCATAACACCTCTGTTGCTGACTGAGCGAAGTTTTCAAGAGACCACACAAACACACACAGATGCCTCAAGGTAGCCATAAATAAAGTCTATAGAGCTCAGTGCTGAGATGAACAGACTGAGCTTTCATGTGAGTTGCTCACTATCAATATCCAAATGACTTAATAGGGTAATAATCTGTTAAAATGAAAATTTGTCTCTATTTTAGGAAGACCTTGACTTGTATTGCTGGGCTGCAGATTCTCACATATTCACACATGCAAGCACACACAGAGGCAAGTTATTATCCCCTCATCCTTTGAATTTTCAATTAAGTATGCAGCGCAGACTGTCATCTTATACAGAGAATTCAGGCAAATTGAGGAAACCAGCATATGTTCTTATTTCTATGCATATCCAGATGAAATATTGATTATGAATGGCAGCAAGAAGTCTAGTCTATTAGGGGGAATAACATTTTACAAAACTGAGTAGAGACATTAATACGTCAGTGATGTACAACTATCTGAGTCCTGCCTGCCACCAGGTATTACTCTGGGTTACTGCCTAAGGCTATACAAATATGAGCTGAAAATGAAAGCAACTCCATAACTGTTTGGATGGTATGATAAACGTGATAGAAATACTCATGCTGTTTATGTCGTCTCGGTTGGTGCTCTTCTCTGCCTTATAACTAAATCCACAAGGGAGCAGGGAGAGAGGTGATGGTCAGCCGAACGATCACCGCTGGTGCGGAACAGGGACACAACACCAAGTAACAGCAACACATGTTGATACATGCATGCAAAGGCGCACACACTCTTAAATACATAGCGACACACTGTCAGACAGGGTGGCACAACATGCATGCAAATGCACACACTGTGAGCTAGTTGTCATGTTTAAACGAATGATACAGTATGTTTCCCATTAAAAAAAAAAAAAACATTAAATGAGTGAAACATATGCAAAGCTATAACTAAAATAACACATAGAATCAGTGCAGTGCAAGTTGAATACTATCATGGCTGCAAATGATCACTAAAAAGATGTGAGCAGAGGCTGTCATTAAAGGCACAATGTGCGTTACCGTGGCAACATCATAGAGGCCTCCATTTTTTTTAATGCTGTGGTTGTGAACAATCAGCGTTGCACCCAATCCCCCCGTGAATTAAAAGCACACAGCTAAATAAAGCTCAAGTACTCTGTTGCCACACTTTTACAATCCAATGTTTGTCTCCTCTCTGTAGGGAATTCTGTAACAACCTGTTTCTGTGGGGAAAAGTAGGCACAAGTATCAACACTCGACAATCAAAGTAGCTCTGTGTTAAGCAGAATTTAATTTTAAATCAATTACTCCAAAGACAAAAGTAAGACAACTGTCACATTTTTGATTGTCACACATGCAGGTGACAGTAATGACACAACACAATACCGACTGATCTGACTCAATCACCAAGCTGATACAGCCTATTCTTTCTTCTCTTACCATTGTGTCCATGCATGACGTGATGTCCTTGCTCCGGCCTAGTTAAATGTAAGTAAGTTCATCTCCCCACACAGTTACTTTTCCATTATGTTTCACAACGACCTCTCTGACCAAGGTAATTACCTCGGCTCTTGAGTCATCGAAGTCAAAGATAAAGCCTGCAGAGATCTTTCTACATCAGATTAGCGGTGTGGTTTTGGCAATCCTCAGAGAGCTACAGCACATTTGTTCATTCTGGAGCTTGCATGGTGATTTTTTCCTTGTTTGTTTATTCATTAGCATTTGATCTGTCAGCCAAAGAAAAGATGTCTTTAGTTTGCAGGAGAGTCTTGTCAGCATGAGGAACTGAGATAAGGTGAATGCAGTATTTAATTAAGAGGGTAGGAAGCCTTCCTGGTATCTGGGTACACACAGACACCACACAGCAATTGACCTTAGTGAACATGTCAAGACTTTATCTTGCTCCCATCAGCCCCAAGCAGGAGTTGTGAAGACAGTAAATAGCTGTGCTCCCAGACAGCCTTTTGATTTCCACACACAGACCTTGTGCCGTTTTCAAGTGGTGGCTTACGGTGTTTTGGATATTATTTTTTCAGTCAAGTGAGGCGACATTATTTTATGCTTCTTGTCATAGTGTTTCTAAAATACTTAAATGCCAGTTAATGCGTGTCGTGTTTTTCCTGCACAAACCAAATTAACTTCTTGCTATGTTTTGCAGTGTTCGTCTTCAAAATATGTGTGGCAGAACGAAATGAAATGCACAGAAGTCATTATCAAATTAAGGGGATTTTTTTTTTCCCAGGCTGTGCTGCTGGTTTATGACAGACTTCAAGGGGAATAAACACTCGAAACAGAATATATATTGTGCTATTTTTGAACAGAAAGAATATTAAATTCAAACAAAAGGCTGCAAATAATAGCATCAAGAACTGCATAAAGCATTTAATCACATTACAGTTGTTGGAGCTGGTCCATGCACAATATAATTATTTTTGTTGACATAATCAGTCTACATTAGTATTATATTTATTCCAGCTGTGAATCAGTAAATGTCCATATATCCTAATGATGGCAAGGAGTAACAAAGGAATACAGAAGGTAAACAATTTCCTTTCCTAAGTCTGCAGTGACACCTTGAGGTTTGACATAAAATTACATGTAATTGTTTTCTTTTTCGGTTGCTTGGTCTGGTTTTGATTGAGCATGCAACCATATAATTGTAATTAGAAGAGTAATGGTAAGAATCACTATAAGAATGAGAATAAAAACAAAAAAATGAAGAAAAATTGAGCAGACGCAAGGAAACATGCATTTTCTGTTTCACCCTAACACTATCTCGGACTCGCATCGTCAACAGGCATTCCTCTTGTTTTCTCAACAAAACATCTCAACTGTTAAAAAGGTCAAGCAAGTTAACATAAATTCAGTTTTTCTTTTGTCAGTTTCACATATTTCAAAAATATGATGTGCAATTTTATTTGACCTCATCTGTGATGAGAGATAATGATGTTGTGTTCTTCTTCTTCTCTGTCGCACAAATAATGCTTAGGAAAAGCACAGCATTGACTTCCCGTTGCAAACTGCCATGTCCATGTCATCTATATGGAGGAAAACTAATATGAACAGATCAGCAACTAAGTAAGTAAGTTGGTTCATCAAAATGTATTCAAAATTGACAAAATTACAAAATGACTGCTGGAAATGAATCTTGTCTAACAGCTACCTCACTATCTGCCAAAAACTTTTTGCTCCTTATTGTCAACAATGGTTATTAGGAAATCTTCCCTTATCCTGTAGTTTCAGTCACTCTTCTATTTCTTATACCTTCAGAACTGAAGAGGACGCTTGGATGAGAGGTGAAACATCTTCAAGTATCGGCAATCAAGCCCAGCTGCCCTCAATTCCACTCTTCTAGGATAACCATGACCTGGGTGAGTGAGACTCCTCACAGACTGTATTTTTCACATTTGGCCAACAGGTGGTGCCGTGGCAACCTGTACAAACACAGGCTCTGATTCTGTTTGTTGTTATATGAGCATGGGGTATCCACAATGAGGTTCATGGACTATAACAAAACATTTCCTGTAAGTCCCAGACAAAATGTGGGAGAGCTATTGTCACATTGATTTCACTCAATGGAAATATGACGGACTTCAAACACAGCAATTATGGCTGTTATAAAATAAGAAAAACCTTATTGTGAAAATCAAAGTGTTACAGTAACTGGGTAATAATAGGTCAGAAAATGTATACACCAAATATATATACAATAAGGATGTGGTAGACAGTATTATACACAATATACCAATACAGGAATATGACAGCAATGTGTCATAATGGAAGAAAGAAAGAGAACAAGAAACTGAGTCCTTGCTAACACGACATCAGTATCGTAATGTGCTTCATGGGCTCACAGTAGCAACAGCTCCAGGGAAAGACCCGCAACAACAAATTTTGGACATTGAAAAAATAAAAAGAGATACCACAGGGAAACTAATTCAAAGAGAGACACTCCTCCCTCAGGTGGCTGAGGGTGTATTAGGAGCTGTGTTTAGAAAAATGCCAGTTATAAAAAAAAAAAAAACAACAGGAAGTCCACTGAAGGTCAAATGGAATAAGCCCAGGAGTCCAGTTTAATATCAGTCCAGGGTGCCAGGTTGGTGATGTTAGGGGATATGTCATGTGTCAGGGCAGATGAGGGAAGAGGGTGTGCTGTTTGGTGGAGTCATGCTGGGTGGAGTGGGAGGGGTGACAGGGTGGCTTGGAAGATGAAGAAGTTCTACGCACTTCAAAACAACCACGATGAAGAGAGCAGCCATATATGTACAATAAAAAGTCATACCAACCCACACAGTGTGACATACAGTGTGTGAAATTAAATTTAAAAAAAAACATAAGAACCATAAGAAGTAAGATGTATGAGACTGTCACTGAAATAATGGGGGAAACAGACTACATTAGATCAAAAATACCTAATGAATAGCATTTGAGCTGCGGCATACGTTTGAGCAGATATGCTTGATGATTATAATAGTGGATATTAATGGTTCAAAAACCCGCTATTATGTAGATTTATGTCTTATTGTCTAAGGATTAATTTGGTCTGCTGAGAACAGTACTGACTGCTGAAACCTCATGGCAGGAGAGATGAAAAATATGCTGTAATTTATGGAGATGCACCATAGAAGGAGCTGCCCTGTGCACTTAGGGATCCATGTTAAGGGTGAGAGGTGTCATCCATGATGGCTGATGATGTGGCCATCATCTTCCTCACCCCCACCTTTTCGAGGGAGACCAGATATACCCTAGGAGGCATGTTCTCAGACTGCCTGCTGTTAGATTTCTTGTATCCAGAAATGTTTTTCATGCCCCAACAAACTCGCTCCCATTCTTCTGTTGCATTCTGTCCTGAGTCTTCCTCCTGTTACAGTTTTTTACCCTCCCCTGATCTTCCTCTTTTGCTTCCCTCTCTATCCACCGCAGGTCCTCTCTGTCCCTGACATGAAAGACGCAGTGTTTTCCAGGATTAGTCCATGATGCAGTGTGTCAGGCTGTCTGCAGTGTCCTGCCCTTGCAGCCCACAGTTCCTTGTCACTTGCTTTGAAGAGGCCTTTCAAAGCCTCGTCTCCTGCATGTGGTCACAGGTTGTTTCAGTACTAGAGGCTTCTACACAGGGCCTCAAGCACAATTTTAGCTGTTGGGCAGGGTACAAATACAAGAAGTGATGATAAAAGGAGTTTTTTTTCTTTTTCTGTTTTCATATGACAACAGTTCACATGTAGACCACCACAGTCTGTGATTTACAGTGTCATTTTGTTTTATTAATCGGATCCTCATTATTCTTTGTATGTAAGTTTTACATTGCTGTATATCCCAGCATTGATTGTCATACTGGGAACAGAGGCCACAGTGTGACAGCCCCAGGGCCTGTGTGTGTGTGTGTGTGTTGTGTTGTTGCTGTGTTGCGTGTCCTCTGTTTTCATGTTGCAGGTTGGGTGGAGCCGCAGGCTATCAGGGAGGTGGAGGCAGCTGCCCACTGCCCTCCTCATAGATTATAAAATACCTATCCATCCTGGTACTCAGGAGGCTCCCTCCTCTTTTGCAACTCGTTGTCTTCTGTTGGAGTTTTGATTTTCTGTTCACTTAATTTAGTACTTGTTAGTTCCACCTGTCAGCCTTATTTGTTGAAACTGCCATTTTGTTATCTTAGTTAAGTTAATAGTTACATCCATGTGTGTCTTCCCTATTGGCAATGGTCTCAGAGACCCAGATAATGTTCGTCCGTAACGTATGTAGGAAATTTTCCAAAAGCCCCTTTGTGTTATCTTTATGTGCCCCTGCTGTTTGGTAGCATATAGCAACTGTGAGCTACGTAACACCATTACTCGGCTGTGCAGAATATGATTGTTGTTTACAGCATTTTTGTTTTTCTAGTACTGTACCCTGTATTGTTTTATATTTCTCATTTTAAAATCCCAGTCATTACTGCCCCATATTCTCATTTTCTTCCACTGGACATACATTTAATTACCAGTAGGAACTGTAAGTATTTTATTGCTAACAGATTCAATAAAATGACACTGAATCTCAGACTGTATTATAAAGTGCAACCCAAGTATTAATAAGGCCAAAAGCTTTAAAGTGTTGTCTGTGAAGACTAAAAGATAGATAATATGACAGGACCAAAAAAAAAAAACCTTGCATAACACGCTGACATAGTAATCTTAAAAAGCTCAGTGCTGTAGTTGTTTGCTGTGTAACATCACTTCTGATGCCAGAGAGGCTTGTGAGAGCCCTGACAGTAATGCTCCTGCCAGATAATGGCAGAACAGTTCACTGGGATGCCGATTGTTCCTGTATACTCCAGCTGGACACAGATGACAAAGTGCGACGCACCATCTGTAAGGAACATATATCAGAGGCTCTACCCATCATCCTCTGTGGCATGGCTCCAAATCCATTTGTGTATTTCTGACCTTGGAGCACATAATTGTTACACGTCATCATTTTCTTCCAGTCATTTGTTATGCTGATTCCCTTTGTGTGTGTGTGTGTGTGGTGAGTGTGTGTGTGTGTGTGTGCATGCGTGCGTGTGTGTGGGTCTGTGTGTGCGTGTGGAGAGTGCCTTCTTCTGCTCCCAGTTGGTGAAGATTATGTTCAGTGTCATGGAAGACTTGGAGAGACGTTAAATGAGGCTCGTATCATGCATAGCCTGTGTGTGTGTGTGTGTGTGTGTGTGCGTGCGTGCGTGCGTGCATGTGTGTGTGTGTGTGCGTGTGTGTGTGTGCGTGCGTGCGTGCGTGCGTGCGTGCATGCGTGTGTGTGTGTGTGCCTCATGTTCCCTCTGCACATTGTGACCATGGATAAACATGAGTATCATAGTGCAGAGAGAGTGAATGTAAACAAAATGTAAATACACAAAATGAACCAAACCAAATTTGAAAGGGTTTTGAATTATCATCTAAAAATAATAATAATTTAAAAAAAAAAAGCTCTTCAAGATGTTTGGGATGAAAGTTATTTTAGTGCAAGAAGACACACGTTTTGCTTATCATATTGCAATAAACATGAATGCTAATGTATACAGAAAGTGATGTAATTATGGGGTTTAGCTAATGCTGAGGGTGTAGCCCAATATGCAATACAAATGAAGGCAGGGAAAAACAGGCACAAATGAATTGCACGAAGGCTGGATGCAGCCTTCATACTCTTTAATATGAGCCACAGGCAGTGTCCCTGATGTGCCTGCTCTCCTCCCCTGTGAACCACAGCCAAGTGGAGAGGATGATGGATACAGCTCCACGAGGACACAGCAATATACAACGATCCTTGGCATGTTTCCACATGAGCGCCGCCACATCAGGTTGAGAAGGGCATGACAGGTGTCCTTCTTTACCTTTCCCTCCGTCGCTAAGCCGGCGTGGCATTTTCGTGCGCAACATGTGACGCCAGTTCAGATGCTACATCTGATAATTCAAAATGAGAGAGCTGAATAATTTAGTCTAATTAAGCCTCTGCCAGAAGTCGTGCCAGAGCTGTTTGCTTTTCATTAAAAGCAGGTGAAAACACACTCAGTAAGAGCAGTGAGTCACAGCCACAGTGTGACTCATACTTTACTATTCAATCTTCATAAACCAACAGTCAAACATTGCACCGTTTCATCAGTAGCCCATTACTTTTCATTTTCAAGCTCTCTGCTGCCACAGTGGGGTTGATCAATACACATCCTACCATGGCAAAGGCACACTGTGCTCATGTATCATGAAATGGATGACATGATTATTAAGGGGGTTCTGCACAGGCCTTATACCCATAAGTACTTAAGTGCTGCTCTTGATGAGTTGAGATGGGATCAGTGTGACAGTTCACTGGAGGGGTTTTTCTGTTTTCTGTTGCCTGGATATCGACAATATATTCAGAGTGACCCATAAACCAACAACCTCTGACCTCTGGCTGGCAAAAGTTTAACAGTCTGCTCGGGCAAGAGCTTCCACTGTGTATTAAGGAAAAGCTTTTTGTAGGTGGGATGCCCCTCACCCCCACCCCACCCAAAAAAAAAAAAAAAGAAAGAAGCAGCTGGGATGTAAATAAACAGCCACTTTGATGTTGGACAGATCCACTTCCTGCAGGTGAAAAATAAAAACTCAGTAACATTAATGTTTTAGGTTTTTCCTCCCGCTCTCCTGACACCTGCTGTTACAGGATTGACAGATTAAGAAAAGCTGATGTAACGTTTTGTTTTTAGAGTGAATAACATGATAAGCGGTTTAACAAACCGTTTGAGCGCAGGAACGCGCCTTGCCCGGTAAATTATTGATGGTTTTTTTTTTGTTTGGTTTTTTTTTTTTTTTTTGGATTGGGGGGGGGGGAGAGACGGGACATCTTTTCCGTAGGTAGGTCAACATCTTTTGGGGAATGTATCTCGGCATGATGCTCCAGTGCGCTGATTCTTTGTGCATGAAATGACTTGACATCCTCGCGACCACCGAGTGAGTGTGCGTGCGTGCGTGCGTGAGCGTCCAGAGAGGAGAGAGAGAGAGAGCGAGAGAGCGAGAGAATAAGCAACTTTGTTACCAGGCATAGCTGTGTCTCCTCCGGCACGGCGTGCTAAAAGAGAAGCATTTGGCAGTTATGGTTGATCAGCGTTTCTTTCATCCTCTCAAGTGCATTAGAGACGACGGACGTGCTCGCGCCGAATAGATCCTGTTTCCTGTTTCGTTTTGTCGGATTAAAGATAAAAGATGCGCTGAAATACCTAACGAGCCGACATCTCCATCAATGAGCGTGAGGTATGTATGTCTACCAGTAGTTAAACACAAATTATGCAGGCTGCCTCGTGTCTAACAAGGCGTGCACTGTGATGCAGAATATCAGCAAGCCTTCTGTCATTTACATAGCTGTAAATTCAAACCAGTATTTAATTGCATTTTTTATTTATTTTTTTATTTTTTTTATGTTTAAAGCAAGAAAACGCGATATGGCTTCCCCTCACAGCGGATCCAGACCATTGTTTTGTGCTTATGTCTCGCTTTGACCTTGCTTTTTTTGTTATTTACATAGCTCGCAGGAGTTGCTTTCTGTCCTGCTTTGTTTGAGCCATTTTAAATCAGCAGCCACACAGCCAGAAGTTACCCCTGGGTAACAGCAAAAATGAAGCTTTGACTTTTTTTCCATGCAGGCTACAGCTTGTTGTGTGGAAGTTGCTTTCATTTGCAGTCTGCCTGTTTTACATCACGGTGTATGTCTTTTATTTCTAGATGACATTGAGGATGCCTAATAGCAGGACTGTGAGCTCGGCCGTCATTTGCAGGAAAATGCATCTTTGGATTTCATATGTTTTGCTGAGTGCAACATCAGTGTGCACTGCTGAGATGTTTGGCAGTTATGGGGAAATATGTCAAAGACTGTGTGCCTGTGAGGAGAGAGAGGGGATACTTACAGTGAGCTGTGAAAACAGAGGGATTGTAAGTCTCTCAGACATAAGCCCAGTGTACTTCTCCCAGTATCATCTGCTGCTTACAGGGAATCTTTTGAAAAAGCTGTCTGCCAATGATTTTGTTGAGTACAATGGACTTACAATATTACATCTGGGGAATAATGACATATCTGAGGTTGAAGCAGGAGCCTTTAATGGACTTCAGGGATTAAAGCGATTACATCTCAACAATAACAAAATTGATGCCTTGAAGGAAGAGTTTTTCTTTGGCCTTGAAAGTCTGGAATATCTACAGATTGATTATAATTATATCACTCATGTGGCGCCAAATGCCTTCAGCAGACTTCGACATCTGGAGGTCCTGATTCTAAATGACAACTTAATATCTACTCTGCCTGTGAACATTTTCCAGTTTGTGCCACTGACTCATTTGGACTTGAGGGGGAATCAGCTCAAAGTGCTTCCCTACTCAGGTCTGCTGGAGCACATGAACAGCGTTGTGGAGTTACAGCTGGAGGAGAACCCGTGGAACTGTTCCTGTGAGCTGATTGCTCTGAAAACCTGGCTGGAGAGCATATCATACACAGCTTTAGTCGGCGATGTTGTTTGCGAGTTCCCGTTTCGGCTTCACGGGAGAGATCTTGATGAGGTCTCAAAACAGGAGTTGTGCCCGAGGAGAGCCATTGCTGAATATGAGATGCCACCCCTGCCACATTTGAGCAGTGATGCATACTACAGGACCACGCCAGCTCTAGTTACAGCCTCCTTCACCTCATCTGGGATTGCGCGGTCCTCATCAAGACCCACCAAGGCACCTCGACAGTCAGGCAAATTAAAATCAAGACCCACTGCTCGTGTCCCATCTAATAAACCACAAAATTATGGCCAAATTATATCATATCAGACCAAATCCCCCGTGCCTTTAGATTGCCCGACAGCCTGCACCTGCAATCTTCAAATTTCAGACCTAGGCCTGAATGTGAATTGCCAGGAGCGAAAGATTGAGCATATCTCTGATTTAAATCCCAAACCTTACAATCCCAAAAAGATGTATCTCACAGGTAATTACATCCCTGTGGTGCGTCGATCAGATTTTATTGAGGCAACCGGATTAGATTTGCTTCACCTCGGTAACAATCGAATAGCTCGCATACATGACAAAGCATTTGGCGATTTGACACATCTAAGGAGACTTTACCTTAACGGGAATTTGATAGACCATCTCACAGCTGACGTGTTTTATGGATTGGAGAGCCTACAGTTCTTATATTTAGAATACAATGTCATTAAAGAGGTTGCTCCTGATACCTTTCAGCACGTGCCCAAACTTCAGCTTCTTTTTCTGAACAATAATCTCCTGAAAACTTTACCAGTGGGAACGTTTAATGGCCTGACATTAGCCAGACTAAATCTTCGCAACAACCATCTGCGATATCTGCCAGTCAGTGGTGTGCTGGATCAGCTTACAGCACTGGTGCAAGTCGACTTGTTTGAGAATCCCTGGGATTGCTCATGTAGCATACTGGAGCTGAAGATGTGGCTGGAGCAGCTTAGCACAGGCACAGTTGTAAACAATGTCATCTGTGGCTCGCCCAAGAGACTAGCTGGGGAAGATATGAGATACATTAAGACAGCTAATTTCTGCCCTAATAACTCTGATATATTTGCCTCCATGATCCCACCCTCTGAAGAATCTTTTCCTGGCAGCACTATCACCATAGAAACCTCCTTGGACTCTGACACACAATACAGTGCCATTCCTTTATCTGTGATGATTCTTGCCCTTCTCCTCATGTTCATTGTGTCTGTGTTTGTGGCTGCAGGACTGTTTGTGGCAATGAAAAAGAGACGCCAAAAGAGCCAAAATGAGCAGAATAATTCCATGAATGCTTGCATTAGCTCTCTCAATATGGAGTATGGCCTTTACAAAAAGGGATCCATCCCAAAAGTCAGAACATCTGCTGGACATGTGTATGAGTACATCCCACCTACCACAGAATCCACATGCAGAACTACAGCCCACACCCCGACGGACAGCAAGTCAGTGGATGGATTTAGAGACTTTGATGAGTTGAGCGGCGCCTTTCTGGGTACCTCAGATGAAGAGGCAGCCAGTAATGTAATAAGCTCAGAATACAGTGCCACTACTCCAGAGCCGCTTAACAAACCCTCCACCCCTCACCAAGATGATCCGTGTTACTACAGAGACGTTCATGAGCCTGACAAGCACACACGCTACAGCAATACGCTACCATGCAGGCATGCAGCGCATACATCGAGTCAGTATACCTCAGACTTTGATGCACGGCATCAATACATGCACCCAGAGAGAATACAACAGACAATACTCTATTGTACAGCACCAAGTACTGTCTATGTGGAGCCCAACAGGAGCGAGTACTGGGAACTTAAAGCAAAGCTTCACATTGATCCTGATTACCTTGAGGTTCTTGAAAAACGAACCACATTTACACAGTTTTAAGAGACTTGGCCCCTGGACGGTCAGAGTGGATGCATTGGTGCAATGTGTCCATTTTAATCAGGAATCAGAACATGTTTAAACTAATTTCTCACCTTTATTAGTACAGTGCAATGTGCGCATCAGTATGCATATCTGTGAATCATGCTTTACAGAATTGACTAATAAAGGGGAACGCTACTCATTTCAAAGTATCACTTCACACTTTATCCCCATGGTGTTTAACAGTCTGGTTAAAATTTGTAAATACGAATGAGCAACCACAAGATTCAAGGCTGTTATGACTCAACCCATAATAAAATACATCCTGGAGCTGTTTCACTGACAATAATGTGAGACTGAGCTTTTACTCTCAAATTAGCTGCATTGCATAAGTGTCAATGAAGCGTGCAGATGATATGTTCTTATCCCAAAATAAACCGGGTTTTTGTAAATGTATTACTCCCAGTTCTGTCTTTTCAAATTTATTCAAAGTGAAACTCTCACATGAGACTAAATCAAATTTATTCCGCAAGTAAATCTCACCTGTGTGTAGGTGTAGATGAAAGTCACGTAGCCTCTACATCTGTACAGATATTGTGCTCCAGTGAAATATGGAGCCACTGAGAGAGGTAGTTAGTCCTCCTGGGTGCACAGCTCTGGGATGATAATATTAAAAGCATGAGCTCATAAAATACATTCGAATGCAATGACTCAAACCACAGATCATAAAGCCAGTAAATCCCTGGTCTTGTGTTTGCAGATTTGGACGAGAATAATTAGCATATCCTTAAAATATACTGAACCAACCGACTGCATATAATGCAGGGTAATCTGTGAAAATCAGTGGTGTTCCCCCGAAAGCCTCCCCATCTACAAACCAACTTCACTTGTGGATTATGGACACATGTTGCACTAGTATTGGGTTGAATATCAAAGTATTGTAACTGTACTCAGAAATGTTGTAACTAAAAGATTAGAATCTCAGATGTATTCAGATGTATTATAACAGAAATAATTAGCTTTAACTGTTGGAGTATAACATTTGTCACAGATATGTGCAAATGCTCACAGCTTCAAAACACACTTCATGTTCATAATTGATGAACTATACTGTAATCAGTGTCTTCATTTGTACCACGACCAAAGCACTTCAGAATCAGCTGATAATATATGCAACCCACAAGGGGTACATGAAAACACAGTCCTGCGTTATATCACACACACCCTTACAACCTGTTCTCTTTATCATATGTTTGAATACTTCTGCAACTGTCTTGCAGTTGCAATACATCTGAGTATATTTACAATACAATAAGATTTAAATACATCTCCATATCCCTCTGTTTGGAATTCAGCTGAAAATCATTCAAATTTTATATGGGCCTCAGCACCATATGAAAATATTTTAAATGACTGCATATTTTTATACAAACAAATATGGATATCGATTTTTTTTTCCTCGTCTTTCTTTCTTTTTTCTTTAAGAAAAAATGCACTATTGACTTCTACAGGTCAACAATGATGTCACTTTCCAAAATGCACAACATGGTAACGTGCATATAGCCATAGAAGTAGGTTTGATAACTGCATACATACAAGTAATACATGTATAAAAAAAAATGTTGCACTATGCATAGATATAGATTATATGTAGACAATCTGTACAAAATGCCCACAGCTCATCATTTTTCTAAAGCTTCAGATAATTTTAATTACATGTGTTTTCATGGGAATACTGGAGTGGATTTGTACGTACTGCATTATAATGAAAAGCACTGTCTTATTACTTGGCATTGTTTGTCTCGTCTTTTTGGTGCAGGGCTGTGTGGAATTTTGACTTAAATAGCAGTCTCTGTTTCTCTCTTTTTAAGGAGGAATTGATGGGTACTGTTACACATGTGTGAAGGGGCGCACAAGCTTTAGCTAATAGATTGAAAAGCACAACAAATGAATGCAGCAGCTGAATGGATGGAGTCATCTTTATGCATGAAAATGTTCTATGCTCTAAAGGAAAGTAAGCACATCATCCAGTCATAATGCAGTCTAACCAATTTCTGGGTCAATAGTGTAAGCCAAGAAATGTGACTTTCCCTGAGAGTTTAATACACAGAGTAAATTCACATCATATGCAGTATTATGCACTGAACCTGTCATCTTAACTCAGCTAATTAGAGGGCATGGTGTATCTGGACCCTGTCAGCATGTCACCAAGTATTACACTGCAGCATTAGTCACGCTGTTTATCAAGGATACAGTCTTGGTTTGTTGCCTTTCACATGATCAGAGTCATCCTGTGATTTTTTTGTCACCTGACCTGTCTCTGCTCATTGGAAATTCCTCAGAACAAATGAAATGAAATCTACACAGTGATGCATGATGTAAGCCTGCACAGGTTTGTACATTGAAATGTGTAGGATTTTTTTTTTTTTGTATCAAAATGTTGCTGTGAAGTTAGTGGTGAAAACACTGTAAACCTGCAAAAATGCACAGACAGATACACACAAAATGTTATTATTATAATTATAATTATTATTATGAACAGTGTCCGGCATTTAGTTCATTTTTTCAGTTCTACAATGATTCTTTTTTAAATGTCAGGTTAAAATTTTGTACGACCAAACTAATGCAACAGATGAGTGAATAGCACATCAACGCAGGGCAAATAATAGTAGTTTGCCAGTGCATTCAGAGGGAAATCCTACGAAGATCAATTTTAACATTTTATTTAAGTAAGAATCTTGCAAAGGTAACTGTGTGATGGAAACACAGCATTAACTGTATATAAAACCAATTTGTAATAATGTCTTTTCTCTTTCATCTTTTTGTAATCAACGACCAAATTCAAGAATTTTTTTTTTTTGTCCCACGTGAGACTACAAATACTGATGATCCAAAAAATATGTTCAATTGAAATGTGGCTGTCCTGTGTATATGTGCAAATGTTGAATTTGCAGAGAAGAAGCAGTCCAGTCAGTGTCTTATTTGTATTCCTGTTGTTATGTTTGCTTTTGTTTGTTTGGTTTTCATATGAAACAGTGATTTTCTATGTCAGCCTCTGATTTGTAAATAGAACACTTCATCAGCATTTCCATGCAAACTTGCATCAGCTCTGAAAAGCAAAAACGTGGTCTCGTATTGCAGAAACACGCAGTCCAACTAGGAATATGTGGGGTAAATATATCTACAGTGTGCTGTTTCTTTAGTTGTTAGCTGATGAATAAAAGATATGCATTCATTTGATATACCCTTGTTTCTGTCTTCCCTCCACCCTTATTGTGGTATAGCAGTAAATGTCATAGTGCACATGGAGGACGGATTTGAAAATGTTACCCAAAACCCCATTGGCATTTTTGAGAGCATTACTGAAGTTACAATATCCAATTCAAGTGTTCATTGTGATGGTTTCAATTAGGCAAATGGGGAATAACGAGAGCGGCTGTGTTACATAATCAACATCGAGATGGCATGGTTCGTACTTCATGATGCCTTTGCTTTACTCAGTATCACCCAAAGACATTTTGACTAAGAACTTAAATGATCAATTCTCTCATGTATAAATGAAATAATCATCTAATGCCCAAAGTGTTCACACAGCTGCACAAATAGCAGCAGCAGAACATGCCTAGGGCTGTATTGCAAAATGTGCAAATACCACATTTTGAGTTTCTTATACAAGTTTGAATTCAAAATGTTTGATCTCCGGTTCCTCATAGCAACAAAGAATGGGTGTCTTGTGCTAAATGTGATGTGTTTAAAGCTGGAATAAGATCATCTGAATTTTACTGTAAATGTTCAGTATGATCGCATCTGCATGAATGTGCAAGCAGACACTTACAGAGGAACCATATTCTTAGCAGACATAGCTTTCAGGAGGCACAGTATCCATGGAAACATCCAATTACCTGACACAGAAAAACAATTTTAGAGCAAGAGGTACTATGCCGACACTAAGTAAGAACTAATTTGTAACTCAGCTTTTTGACAGATATGTGATTACTGTATGTCGCTTGCTGCTAAATGGTACACTTTGCATATCAAAGACTGAAGATGACTTGCATTAAATACATGTCCTTTCAGACGCAGGATCTGTGTCTGAAAAGTGTCCATTTCAATAAGACACCCTAACCCTTGTGGATGACCCTTGACTTAGATTGATGGTGTTATGTTGCTTTAGCTTCGTGAAGACCCCAGAGGAGGCCAGGGAGAGGGAAATTAGGGCAGATCTGCATTATGTAAGCTTGAAGAGATGTGTCAGGCAGTGTGAAGATGGCATATGACTGTAAGCATTCACCAAAAGGAAAACCTTTACTATCTGCTCACATCAGGCAAGCAAACACAGCAGAAATACCACTGACTCAAGCCTCCCTGATACACCTCTATTTCTTTCATAGTAGAGAGCAAAATAGAATCTCACATCTGGCGACATATGTATGGCTTCCAGTTGTTGGTCTCAGACTATGTTTCTGTCCCTGAAGCTTTTTCAGTCTTCTGTTTCTCTATGCAGCTCTGCACCGATTCTCTCACTCTCACTTTATGTGTGTGAGTGTTTGAATGTGTGTGTCTGGATGCATAAATTATTGACTCAGAGTGTATTCATGCTTCCCTCAAGGACTTCAGCCAGCCAACGCGGAAATACCTTTACCCACTCTTTTCCGTCTTTCAACATTTTTTGTTTCAAAAACCTTCACAAAACTCACAAGCAAAGAAAGGTCCTCAGTAATAATTAATGTGCTACATCTTGAACATAAACTGCCATTTATCTATGTCCAGTGTGCTTGTAAATAATGTACGTCGGGGTTGCCCATTGTTTTAGATTGATTTGAAGGGAAATTGCTGCAGGGATGGAGTGGTATTCCCAATCCTAGAGAGGAGGATTTGGAATTGGGATCCGCTAAACTTTGCCAAAATATCTGCAACAACTGGAAACAGTATGTGTGAGACGCACTAATATTTATGAGGGCTTATCCAGGCTTATGACTGCCAACCTGAGAAAAGTGACAAAATCCTTCTTCATCCTCCCGTTTAGTACTCTACACTAAACATGAGAATGATATTTCACATCAAGCAAAGAGAAAAGCTTTTGAAAAAATCTAAATAAAATGTTGTGTTGTGAATACAGTGAATTAATGTTTATAAGAGGCTTTCATAGCTCTTGAGTGCTCCATATTATAAATGCTAGACTGTTGGCTGTATGCATTACATCATTCTCTGAGATTCCCTGACTGTATCCAGACAAAATTACTAATATTCCGCAGTTCTGAATATCATGTTTTCCCTCCCTCAGTCACAAGCATACTGTGCAGCTCATGCTGCCCTGCAGAGTCGCTCATCTCGCATTAACCTCTGTCCATGCCCAATACCCATACTCTTTTTTATCAGCCCCTTTTTCCTCATGGCTCTTCAGCACATCAAGGGCGCGTCCTTCTCTGTATCTTGGCCTGAAGTGTCACTATAGCTGCTAGAACAGACCGGCATGCTTGTTGGCCTGTAATTTATAGTGACAACAAACAGGCCCAGATGGACAACATAACGCATTTGTGAATATGTTATAAAATAAGTCTTTTTATCAAAACATGGTCTCTTGGCGGATTTATTTATAAACACAGCACACCAGCACGATCCACTACAGCAACGTCTCCTCCTGATTTGAAAAAGATGTGACCTGAAAGGGCCCTGTTTGTGTTTCCTCATTCAGTTGAGAGAGAGGAGAGACACAAATCTCACAATGTAAAAGCAGCCCTGCCTGAACAATAATGGTGTACTCAAGACAAGAGACAGTCACAAAGAGCATGATTTTCTACAGAGGCAATGGCAACTGACAATTTGAACAAAACTGTAGGGCAGGATTTTACATTTATATCTAAAGTCTAGTCATCTTTAATATATTTTCACAGCCAAAACAAATTCTAGTCATATTTTGTACTATTTCACACATACATTTTTACCTTGGAAGTCTCATAATTCCAGTTTTTCACACAAAATAAATCTGGCCTCCTTGTAAAGCTGTTGAATCAAGTGCTGTGATGTATGAGTGGACTATTACAGATTGCCCATGTACTGTGGCAGCCTGAATTTAAATGTAGCTTCTGCTGCACTGTTGCACATTTCCGTCTTCTGGCCATCTCATAAAACCATACTGACAACTGGAGGAAGGCGGCTAACCACTCATCTGCTAATGTTCAAATGTTCAGCTTGTTCTCACAAGTAGCAGTAAATATGATCATACCTTTCTATAGTTGGTGAGGGAAATTATAACAATTATTCCCCTAACACATTTCCTATTGGGTATTTCTTTAAGAGAAACACCTAAAGTGACATTGCAAATATCTAATTTGTAATAACATACTAAATTGAGTTCATGTAATATCACTTCAGTCCTATATTCCCTCTAATAACCAACAATGAATGTCAGTGGAAGTGATAACAGCGAGAAAAAGGTGCAGGGTAACAAGTGTAAGGGTAAACTACTATATCAAGCAGGCAAGGATTTATTTATATAGCACATTTCATTCAGGTGGAAGCAGAAAGCATGAGTTACCACTAAGACTATGTGGCTAGTGTGAAGATAAAACATTAAACATAAATAAACACAAATGAAAACAAACATATGAATGATACATATGAATTAAAAACCATTTAAAATTAAAAAATAATTAAGACCAACAACTGATCAGTAAAAATTAATAAGACATGCAAATTAAAACTTAAAAAAGTATGAATAAAATAAGATTTAAAAAAAATATAAATATATAATGATATAAATAATAAGACATGTAAGTTAAAACCAATAAAAGGTATAAAAACAAAATGAAATGTAAGTTAAGACCAGCAAACCAGACTACTGAAAGGCGCAGCTAAAAATAATGTAATCAGTTCAGTTTTAAAAGAAAATAGCATTGAAGCACCCATTGGCACGATACTGTGGGTGGTTCGGGGGGCCGATCACCCACGTGCGCAATCTGCAATTGGGGCCAAATTTATTTTTGTGGGCTGCATAACGTGGAAGTAACCCAGAAGCCAGAAACTTTTTCTGCGTATGCGCCAGGCGAGCAATTCCTATATAACTGAATGGGCGCCATTTTTAGATCCAGGATCCAGGTCTTATAATACATCCATGCAGCAGAGCCTGAGGGGCTCTGGCTGTCAGCCCCCTGCCTCTACCTGTTACCACCAATCACAGAGCGCCCCTTCCAATTAATCCAATTTAGCATTTACCACACTCAACACTCCACCTGACCCAGCACCCAGTGCGCGTGCACTGCATAGCGGGGTCAAGCGAATTGCCAAAGTAGGACAAGGCTGGCTAGAAACTTGCTTCGACCAAAGAGACTTTGCTTGAACAAAATTTACTAATTTGTGATCAGAAAACCACAAAAACAGCAAGTGAAACTACTAACAGCCACAAAGATAACAACAAATGCAGCAGCAAAGATGGACAAGAGAAGGGACTGACTTTTCAAGCTAGCTGGAAAACAACATTCCCTTGATAGCCTATAACATCACAAAAAACAAGGTATTTTGTGAGGCTTGCACCACAGAGAAAGACATGGGTGCCCCACTTCCTTTAACAAAGCACGATCAAGAATCTTTGAAAGCTTTTGCACGTTTTCGTACGGAGTTTTCATGATGGTGAACCTGGATGTAAATTCCAAAAGCGCACGCCTGCATGGAGTAACACTTTCCCCATGAAAAAGTACAATCATTGGTGAGTAAAAACAAATCAAATCTTAATATTCAGTAGCTACGTGGGCTTATGTGTCTGTATTTTACTGCGTGGGCTTGTATGCTTTCTTTTTGTGTAACAGTATTGTGTTGGATTGTGCACTTAGTCTATGATTTATATTCATGTGAGCCTCTTTACTAAATAATCTTGGTGAATATTACTTTACTTGGATTTCATGTCTTGTATCGACTTTTCATCTCCAATCAGTCTGTGTTTAAGTTTGACAATTGTCACTGTTTATTTCCAGTGCTAAAATACATAGGCTACATTTGACTACCTTTTCCAAATCAGTATAGTTACAAGTAATTTAGGTGACGGTTTTCTCAGAATGTTTATTTTGGGCATGAGGGTGGGACAGCACCCACCAACAGTGTGACATTGTGTTTTTGAATAAGTTGGCCCAGAGGCAACATGTGCAAATTAAACAGTAATGGGCCTAGAATCTACCCCTGGGGAACACCACATACAATGGTAAAATGTTTTTCGGAGCTAGAATTATAGGACAAAAACATCTGTTTCATTTTGTAATTTCTGAAGCATTTTTTTTATTAGTTCATAAATGTCAAGATTATCTTTGGGTTTTAAAATCACTTTTTTCTGTATTTTGTCATTGCTGAAGTTCCTGTGGACAGACTTGTGGAAAAGACTTCTGCAGACTGCAGTGCCTTGAATTTGTTTGGTAATACTATCTGAAAACCTAAATCATAACCCTCTGAAAGGAAGCGAGCACACTGCAGTAAATACCAGCTGGCGCCAAGGCCTCTTATCTAACTATTGTGCTCAAAGGTACAGTACATAGCTGTAGAAGTGTGCTCAAAAGTTACATGGATTGTGAGTGCAGTGCACCTTTGATGTGAGAAACTGCTTCACTTTGTTGTCTTCATTTGGTATCATTTTCTATTTTGATTTTCAATTCAGCAACAGTATTTCAAGTTTTTTTTGGAGAATCATATAAATTGTTCATTTCCTCATGGTGTCTTGTCATGTTTGAATACAGCTAAACCAAACCACATTTAGACACTATTACTGAAAGCCATACACACGTTAAACTGAAATGTAACACCGACTGAACTGATGAGGATTTGGTATGTTGCTCAAGGACACTGCAGTAGAATAAACACTTGGGGTGACAGAAAAACCTACTGTGACCCTCATCACCACGCACGCTGTTGGCATCCGGTTCAGTAACTTAACAGCACAGGACACAGTTTAAAAAAAAAACTGCAACATAAACCCTGACATGTTGGACACAGGCTATTGTCCACTTAAATCATTGTTATCTTTAAGATGTCTTATAAAAGAAAATGCAAATACCTGCTAGTTATCCTTGCATTTTTGCATTTTTTTCTTTTTCTTATTCATGTGTTGCTGTTCATAAGCCATTCTTACTTAACTTCACTTGGGATAAATTATAAAGTAACGTAGGCACCACTATAAAATCAAGTGTAGCAGCAGTTTTGTTGGTCATCCTTTTTTCCAGTGCATCGTAGAACACTCAGAGAGATATTTATGTACTCAGCATTGTCCACAAACACTAAAAGAAAAACTTTCCTCTCTGGCGGTTCGCGGCTGGTCAGGCACTATTATGTTTAAACTTGAAGAGAACTTTTTAAGCAGTGTATAGTTCAAGGCACAACAGGACTCTCATGTCATCAACTCTCGTGACAGGCTCAGGGTGTGCTGTGGTTCCTGAAAGCACTTTTCCGTGTTTCTGTCTCTCTTCGCTTTGAGAATGCTTGTGGGATTTACAGCAAGCTACAATGGATCCAGACAGATGGCAAGGTGGGGGTGTTGGGTAACCATCTCCTGAACCCCAGGGAGGACTGCCATATACAAGCTGTCAGACAAATGTCTTCACCCTGACTTTTTTTTGTTATAATATAATGAGACTGGGACTTTGACATTCATTTTCACAATTGTTCAGACATCCAAGAGAACTGTGAATACTGTGTTAATTTCAAATTGTTGGGCCTTGTTAAGAAGTTTATGCACACACTCCCCTATTAATTATATTGTTGCTGTGCCAACAGCATCTTCATATCCTTTATGAATGCATCAGGGTAACAAGGCCATCAGGAATTTCCATAAAATGAAGTAGCAAATAGGTCATGAATATCATTAATATTCAAAAAGCAGCACATCAAAGAGTGGTAAGCCAATGCCTCAGCATTAACTACATTTGACCATTCATATCTTTCCTCATTAACTACACTGGGAAGCGTTATTTGCTGATGGCTGTGTACTGTACACTGGTGGCAAGTGCATCAAAACAGTTCTTTCAAGTTCCTCAAGTATCATGCAGCTATACAACTCCTAACAAGCCAAAAGACTGAGACGACTCTCTGTCAGAGCTCTGTATGTGTCAGCTCTGGTAATACTGATGAAGCTCATCGCAATTTATGGAAGACGTTACTTCAGTTGTTCTCAGTTGACTGGATAATTGACAGGCTATTGTTGGTCGACTGCCAAGATTTCACAGATTTCCCTAAAGACATGTCAAAATCGTCCAGTCAACCACTTAAAGACTTTTGACAAGGATTGTTTCATTTTTCTACAAACAAAAACTTATGCCTGTAGAGTAATTTGAAAGATGCCAAAACATCATAAAAAAATCAACAAATAGTGGCTTACATATGCCCTGAGTTCTTTTTGAAGTCTGAACCCTCTTTCAGATTGTGCCTACGCCAAAACCTTATTTTAGTTGTCTACTAACTGTCATGTCAATGTGAATCATTGCAAGACTACATTAAAATGAGCATACATTAAGCTGACACAAACAGGACAATTTACCGAACATTTGATATGCAGCGGATAAGCTGTTGAGTCTGTAGATAAAAATATTAGACAGGTAATACACTGGAATATCTACTTGAAATTTGTCATTGGACTTTCAAATTGAAGTGATTCTGAATTTTGTGCATAATGAGTGCATCAGTTTTCATTCACGCTTACAAACAATATTCTCAGTTATATTAAAGGCTGAAGTCCAATCTACAGTATATCTAAATGATGGTGAATTTAACATTTAGAAAACCCTTTTTTTCTATCATGCATTCCTCAAACAAAAGGAATGCTCCAATCAAAAAGAAGGCCAAGCTCGAGTGCAGCGCCACAAATGTAGCTGAGGTTAGCACTAAAAAGCTTCAGAAGGCACTTCAATCCCTGATGAATCCTGAACACAGCTGTATCTGCCTCTGCAGCATCAGCTACAACAGCTCAGGTGACTGCAGGCCTGACACACTCCATACAGATCACTTAACACAACACAATGCTCAGCCGTGCCTACTTGAAAAATAGAATAAATTCCCCTCCTAGTTAAAACATTCCTTTTTTTCCTGATCCACGCAGCTGATGGCTCAATTGTGTGTCTATATGACATAGAGAAAACAAGGTACATGTCATTGTATTTTGTTTATTGTCATAGAAGAATGTGAGCTTACCGCCACAGGCATAGATCCCGGAAAATTCAGTACATTCTTGTGGCGACACACCCAGGTGCAAAGTAAGTGATCACCCCTCTGGAAAGCATGAAAACAGATATTTTCATCCACTTTGTAACACCAGAGCCACCTGCTGCAGCTGAGCTCACCGAGTGTGTGAAAAACCTCCTCTGAGCTGGTTTATGATGAGACTAAATGCAGCTCCTCTGCACCGCTAAACTAATTGCAATAGATTTAAAGTGGTGTTGAAATAAATACAAAGTCTTTAAAACCATATGGTCACAAATCAATCTCCACACTGTTTTACAATATGAAACTCATAAGAATGTAAGCTAAATTATTCAAAGACACTATTTTAGATTTCACAATGTCTGTTAATAATTCATCACATACCCCTGCATATTTGAAAATACCTGAGTTTGTGTGGAGGTTTACATGCATATTTATAGTATCTTTTAATTCAAAATCCTTCTTTTTTTTTGGTTCAGTGTCCTGTTAAATGTCATGCAATAAAATAGTCCAGACCTTTAAAAGATGGTAAACGATTCTAGAAGATTATAAACTCATACCAACAGATTACATCAGATTTCGTCCCCTTTAATCTGAGTGTTGATTTCTATCTTGATGGCTTCTTTTTCCCCACAGGGAGAATTTTCCCATTGGTTATAACACAGTTAAACTCCTCACCTAGCCACTGGCTACTAGATCAAAGCAACATCCATTCACAGGAAAACAGTTAAGCAGGGAAAAGGCTGGTTGCTATAGCAACGTGTATCACTTCTTCTGTGGTATCACACTACAATTTTATTATTAGGACAGGAGCAATATTAACTACATTAATCAACGTAAGCTCTTGCTCATACAACAACACCACCTGCTGTGATGACTGCAGATGGCGGCAGCAGCTTTTGTTTATGGACGTGTGCTTATTTACAGATATCACAGGGAGGATATTTACACCAACAATAAATTTATTTGGCTTTACATTATGGCAAAAACATTTTCCTTATGTTGTGTATATAGTATGGTTCAGATAATTAATCTTTAAACATTAATTTTTTTCATGCATGTATGTACTGTATATATCACATTTACTCTGCATATATGCCCTTCTGCCCTTCCCTTGAGACTGTATTTCTATGGCACAGGAAGATGGCAACATCAAATATTCACACTTGGATTTACCACACTCAGAATAAAAGTGTCCTTGGAAGTCTGACATCTACTGTATAATTAAGTTGTCCGGATTAAAGCAGGACTGGGGTCTAATCAGCAGCAGGATATGTTGATAAGCATTAAGCCACAAAGACAGAAATCATTAAAAACTCCCTCTGATCAGAAGGTGCCATAATGCATCAATTCTCAAGAATGAGGTCAACCACTTTGGGTTTCCATCATTGTCAAATCCATTAAATATGTGGGTTTGACAGCAGCTGTGGAAACCTGCATTGGCTTCGAGTGTGCATACACAGTATAGTGAGGGAACAAAACAACGAAAAAACGTCCTTCATCCTCACAGCGCGTCATTCCTTCATTGATTTATTATTTCTGGGAATGTAAAAGAATACATCCGTGCACTGCAAAACAGATCTGGAATATCAGTTTTCTTAAACACTTGACATTTCTGGGCAACCTAAAATAGCTCTTATTTTTCAATCTGTCATTCGATTCTGCAGATTTCATACTTTTTCTTGTTGTTCCCTGACATTTGTTCTTTCCCTTTCGGTAGATCTTCTTATTTACTGTCCACTTTGGCCTTTTGATAACCGTGCACCAATTTTAAAAGTTCCTTTCAGTCTGACAGCAGCACTTTTGCACCCACTCCAGACGAGAAAAAATACCGTCCTCGCACACAACTCAATCAAAATGGCCATTGGTCTTTATTTGTCATAAGGTGGCTGTGACTCAGAAAGTACAGTATTCCTGTTTGATTTATCTGGGTCTACTCTGTAAGGGAATAACACAGACATTGCAATACACTGTCACTATTTCCACCGCACACCCCCCACTGCCGCGGTCATGAAATGGAAATGTTCTGCATTAATGTGCAGCAGAGCACAATGTTTTGCAGTGTCAAGGCAATGTGAATGTACTGTAAAACTCATCAATGATTTACAAATAGAAGCTGTAACATTGGAAAGATTTTAAATTTCTCCAGCCTTCTCATCAACTGACGTCGGACTGTCGACATCAGCATGCCTCTGCATAATATAATGTAGTAAGGACTAGAATTCATTTACACAAACAGCACCGGTGTAGTGGTTGTAGACATGTGTGTGTGTTTGCTAGTGTGCTGCTTGTGTGTCTGCCTCTGTAACTACTCCCCCTTCACATCTCAATACCTGATCCCTGCGTGTTTGAGATAATGCAATTAATCATTATGCAATCGTTAACACATCACTTTACATTTGTCTACTGGGGTAACTAAGGTCTAATTACAGACTAAAATATGAATTGCCATTAAGCAGAAGGTGGTTTCCCGTGTGCTTGAAAGCCAGAGGACAGGTTTCATCATCCTGTGGTACACAATTAATGGATAATACGTAATACACTTCTTAATTTTATGAGACAAATTATTATTATGCTTTTGCAGTATTTTGTAATTCTATTTCACAGTAAATCCGACTTTTAGACCAAAAAGCTGAAGCTGATAGTGTAGAATAGAGAAAGTGGTTTTACATGAGAGCATCAGAGGCATGTAGGATTAAACTTTCATGGTTGGACGTTTGTTCCAGTTCCTGATGTTGCAATAGCTGCATCACCTCTTTGTGACATTTCTGCTTCTATTTATGATGGCACTAAAAATTGCTCTCATGCATGACATAAATACATTGTTATTTTGTCAACCAGAAGCTCCCCATGTCCTAAAATCTAAAACTCAACATTAAATACAGTCACAAATTGATATTAACCAGGAAGTTAAATGTCTGTTTGCTTGAAGCGCCTCTAGTGTGAAATACAAAAACCAAACAAACAAAAGCAAGATAAACATAAATAAGGTGAATAAAGCCGTTCAGTATTCCATTTTCTGTTCCATTAATATTTCAATATTTGACGGTATATCATTGTATTTGTATATATTTTGTATATCTAATTATATGTGAGCACAGGATAATCATATATGCAGATTTATTGGGAAGAAACCAAACGTATTCCCATGACCTAATTTTATTGATGTACTGTATATTTGTTCTTATAGTAATTTGTGGTAGATTAGTTGTTTCTATTTGTAGTTCTATTTTCTATGTGCCAGAGCTGGATTTAGCTATTTTAAATAGCTGATTAATACAGGAAAGACCAAAAAATATTGTGGTGACTCATTGGACGAGCTTAACATTCAAACATCAACAAATAGTATGGTGGGAAATGTGGAAGTTGACTGGCAGCAAAATTGAAAGAAAATGCCTGAATATATCAATAAAATCTTGTTAATATTTTTAAAGATAAGATTTTCTTTCATAATTCTTGTTTTTCCTTCACATTATCTTACCAAGCTTGAAAACAGATCCTTGTCAGGGCATACAGCCTTATTAATAAATTGTTAATTAGTCTGCTGTTTAATTAGGTTCTCAGCGTGTTTAAAGGACCATCGTGCCATCTGTATCTTTGAGGAAATGACCCAGTGCTCTTGAATAGACTTACAAATTAATTTGAAACCCTGCAAGTGCTCCATGTCCTTATTTAAGAAATTCTGGTGCACTGAGCTTTTGCTAAATGTGTCCAAAATTAGAATATCATTGATCCATCCCAAAAATTCCAACTCCTGTTCTGTCCGTTGCAACCGTAGCCCATCTCATCTTCACTGATCCTGCAGACTAAGCATCCTGAGACCTGATATGTGTCAGACAGAAGTTTCAAAACAGTGACTCAGCTGAGAATGATTAAAAGAGAATACATGAACCCACATAATATGCATGTTTAAGAATAAATCAGTCATCATCTGAAGCTCTAAGCTTGCGAGCTCTCGCTGCTATTCTTGTGTTTTCAGGGTTCAAGGCAACACATCAATAAACTTAACGCTGTATTTTGCTTGTATTAGTTTTAGTGTCTTTCTGCCCATTGTTTTGGCAGCTGTGCTCTATCGCCCAGTACCAAACAGCAGACAAATAAAAACAGTAGCAAGCTGGTGAACATAGTGGCACATTTAGCAGCTAAAGAGCCAGATATTTCCCCCGGGAGTTAGTGGAGACCAATTGTTTGCCAACACATTTGGCCACTTAACTTTATACAGTGATTTTATGTAAATACTAGATTTGAATCCTGGTCGACTTTGTGACCCCTGTGGTTACTGACTGTAATAGCAAGTGTGTGTTAATTATACAGTCATCGAAACCAGCTGTAGCCTATGTGCATCATCGTTTTAATGAAGAAGACAACAATGTTGTCCGTCTCTAATGTGTTAAACATTATGTCCAAATTGTACATCCATCACTTCCTGTGAATTGTGTATTGACAGCCAATTTAAATCCTGCACCAAGCCCAACCCCATCAGTGACAGTGAAATTACAATACTGAAGCAATTACAGTGTGCGGAATTGCTTTCGCTGAAAAAAATTCCAGCCATAAATAGCATCAAAAATTAATTTGACATAAGAAAAAAAATATATATATATTATAACATTATGGCATGTTGTTGCACAGTCTTGCATTAAACCAAAACTGACTTTCAAATGTCTTCCGATATGTCAACTCGAATTCACATGATTATGGAGTATTATCATGATATGACCTCTGTGCGAACGCCAAAGTGGAACTGCGTTACAGTCAATGTGCTGTACACATGTCAGTCTTGCTTTGAGCTGTAATGATCTGTGTGACCAAATGATGAGTTCAGAGGGACAGCAATGCAGTTATACAACACAATGCTGCTTGCACAAGTGTCATCTTGAACTTCTCGCACAGAGAAGGGGGACATATAATGGTAATTAGCTTGACAACACAGAACTGTTGTTTTCCTATACCTTCATTATTTACAGTCTTGCTAAAAATAGTCTCTGCGGTATGAGTGAGGGGATTTTTAATTACAACAACATATGCTTTAATTACTGGAATTTCTCTTTTGCAAATGTTTATTTCTGTTGAACTTTTGAACTGAGTTGCCAAGCTGCATATTATCATTATTACTGTTCTTTATGTTCAACTTTCTCTCATTAATGTGCCTCCTGGTCATGGATCTTTTTATGGGCCAGTTGCTAATGTTTCCATGGATAGCAAACCTAAATCTTTAGCATCTTCTGCTACGTCATGTAAAATGCTGTAAGAGAATATCAGTGCCCCTGGTCCAATGGACATATCCTATATTTCCCTGTCCATGAGAAACTGTACAGCTTGAATAACAGTGCTCGACATTTCCCTCGAACATTGTCTTTATTTTTTTTTAATAACAAGCACAAAAAAATACTATGGTAATAATCAGAATCGAGCCAAATCCACTGTCTCCTAGAGTTGAAAAAGTTTATCCTCTGATAAATGAGAAAACCAAGCAAATCTTGAAATTGGTTAAGTTAATAAAGGTCTATCAATAGCAGCTAAGACAAGTGCTGAATGCAAACACTCCCTATCAGTCGTGTCCCTGCAGCAGTTGGTTTAGCAGAGCGTGTGTGTTTGGAATCTTAAAGGCAGGGATCCAGACACATTATTGAATGCCACTGAAGGGGTCAAAAAGGAAGTGGCACTGGGAGGGAGTGATAAAGAAACCTTCAGGATACTGGCAGCAGTTACTGCCATCACGCTGCGAAATGTGTGATGGGGATCATTTGTCGTATAGTCTCTCCAGAAGAAATCACTTGCATATATGTGGTTAATCCGTACCTGTTCTCCTCACTTGTGACTGTCAGGGGATCCAAGTCGCGCAAGTCTATGAAGTGGATTTTTTCAGTGACAAGTGATAGTAGGGGTGTTGCATCAGCGCTTAAAGAATATGTGACATTAGGATTTGTCTGTTTCATAGAATAACATAAATTAAGGAATTATGGCAGACAGACAGTAGTATCTCTGCGTTGAGATAACTTAAGAAATGTAGATGCAAGCTTAGGCTACATTCAGACTGCGCTGGATTAGCTTCCAGGCTGAGAAAAGCAAAAGAATTGAAATGCAAATAAGACGGGGATTACTGAGAGAGCATTCACTCTACCAGAGCCTCTTCTATTAACTGGTGAAACACTGGTCACATTTGAAAAAAAAAAAACAGTATCCAGGCCTAATGATTATTCTCTCTTTACTTACTTTTTGTTTATGGCAAGTTAATAATGAAATAAATGTCTTGCCATCAGTGAGACGTGAACAAAGAGGAGAACGTTTAGCACCTGCTTGGTAGATTACTCAGACTACAATATAACAAGAGCATAATGATTCAATCTAAGCCGATAATCATTCCCATTACTCCACACGCTCTAATAAACTAGTGCGCTGTGGCAGGCAGTCCCTATTCCCTAAACATGTTTGCCCTTGTTAGCATCAACCTGAAAACATAATAGAGCTGACACAACATCAGTGAGCGAGGTAACGTCTTCCCCCTGTGTGGATAAGGGATTTATTTGGCGATCCGCTGAGTTGCTTTTGAATCCAAAGAAAATGGTGCTAAATGAGAAAGTGAATCATCTTAACTTCAAAAGCATCCTTCCTGCACACTCAGAAGTGTGAAATTTGTAGCTGCAGGCATGGCACTGACTTGAAAGTGCCAAAATATGAATTCTTTTTTTTATAGTTTTTTCAGACCTGGGAAGAAAGGGAGAGGTATTTATTGACTGTTCTCCAGCTCATTAAAATGCACTTACTGTCCTTGAATGTGTTTCTGTGTCTTTTGTTGCAATTTCATTATATTGTTGAAAACCTTAAGTATTAAATTGACAGCATGTGAAATGAATTCTCTTTGACTCTTGACTTTTTTTTTTTTTTTTCACAATTTATCCGAACACAGTGATGTACACCCTGGATTGATATTAATGTGAGTCACATGAAAATGTTCTATATAAATATCAAGGAGTCATGTCGGGACTACAGTATTTCATCATTGTCATTCAGACATGATGTGCACTTTCTTGGGTGCAGGGTGCCCTCTGCTGGTACAATTTAAACACAGCACAACATCCCCCGGTCCATTCACTCTCTTCTCGTTCAGTCTAAACTGCACTTTTTTTGTTTTTCCTGCAGCTTCCTCCAGATCCATTCCCACGCACACTGACAGATGTAGTGCTGACTGAATATGTCTTTCCTACTGCTCTCCTTTCCTCCCTTTATACCACTTGTCTCCCGATCAGGAAGTGACTTAAAGTGAATGAAAGATGGAGACAGAGAAGAAGAGAACTGAGACAATTGTTGCGCCAGAGTAGTGGACTGGGCATTAAAGGTTGTGCCATTAAAAACTTTTCCTGATAGGATTTTCTTGACATTTTTTCAGACAGCGTTTCCTTGTAGGGGGCCTTGAAGCTGCTTGTGTTTCCTGCAGTATCAGGACAGCTGGCGAGATGAAAGCACTAACACTATCAGTTTCTGGGTCACGTAGGAAAGAAGGGCCTAGGGAGGGGAAAGAGAAACATTTTAAGGGGAACACAACACACCTGTAGTCTCCCTAGTGTGTCCTTACCCAAAGCTCTCATCCCAACTTTCTCTTCAGGGAGTAACAAGGATATCCTGCTTACAGATGTTTCCAAACCTGAATATGATAATTTTAAAGCGCAAACGGTTCCTTTTTTTAAGTTTTCCTTTTCTTCAAATTTGGTTCATTGTTATGCATTTGAAAGCATAAAAATAGAACAATGTCCATCATTGTTTTGGTGGGAGGCATCTCAGACCTTGCATTGCATTCACCTGGTAAGTTTTGAGAAAATTAAAACCCCCCCAAAAAAGTCATAACAATACAATTAATCGATTGACAATACACAAACAATGATGTGAATTTGACAGCTCTCTGCAATTATTGTTTTCCTACTATTGTAAGACTTCTTCATGTTTTACAGTCCAGACCAAAAACATTTAGACAGTTACACTTGTTTTCTTCCTCAGGCTTTATGCTCCAGCACATTCCATTTGAAACAAAATAACAGATATTGCATTAAAGTGCTGTGTCTCAGCTTTGAGTAGATTTACCTGAATCTAGAGAAGGACATAGCAAGTTCTATCCCATTGTGAAAGGATTAATTTCCCAGAGTCAGTGGGGCTATGACCAGTCAGCCACTTGGTATACCAAGACATTTTCAGTTTACAGTGTTGCATGTTATATAACATGTTTTGCATTAGCTGTTATTAAAGAAATGTGACAGAGGAATGTACTTAGTGGCATAAATGGTATTTTACGTTTTTATTTTTTGTGAAGCCTTTGATATTTAATTTCTTAACCTTTTGGGCATTTACACGAAAACTAAGGTATTGCAATTAGTGATAGTATTGAATTGAAAAGACTGTTTGTTTTTTTACATTTTTAATAGACTGCCACAGAGCGGTAAGGTTATTTTATAGGTTTTTCAGATACAAAATGATCAATAACAGCTGCCTAGAGCTTTGAAATAGGCCTGCCATTAAAAGCCTTGTGGGATTGTGGAATTACTTTTTTTTTTACTAGTCTTAAATAAAAGGTGTTCCAAATGTATGAGCAAATTTGGTGACCAGTTTTGGCTTAGAACATAAAAAAAAACACACAAAAGATGGCAGTGTGGAACAAAACCCATTTGCCTCAACTAGGGCAGGAATTTAGCTCCCCATTTCCGATGAAGGCTGCAAGAAAAAAGTGATAAGTCTATCTGAGCTTTGTGCTAGGCAAGTTCTGTAATAGGAACAGATGCTGTACTGAAATTATGATCTCTACTGTGGATTTTTGCCTCCCTTTGGTATGAAATTGTGACAGATGATTTTAATCCTTCCTTTGTCAAATTATGTAACAGATTTCACTGTTCAGGAGCAGCCACAATACCAAAAAACAGCTGCTTCATTCAACCTTCACATGAGCTGAAAATTTAGTGACTTTGATGTACAAAGCGGGGCAGCACTCTGATAACACTTGAAAGAGATGCACTGCCCTCTGAGAGGACATCACGCATGAGTGAATGTTATTAAATATCTTCTTCTTTTTTTTTTTTTTTAAACATTGTTTTCTGTTTATTCTAACTCCCGGAAGGTAAAAGCTCATTCTGGCAGGAAGTTTAAATGTAAGTAAATCCATAAAAAGAAACATATTCCAAATGTCTACTGTATGTTCAAGACCTTGACCAGTGTGTTGTTGAATACTTAATTTGTATTCTTTTCACAAAAATACCTTGATATCATACATTTTGACAAAATCCTGAACATGTACAAAAAGTCAATAGCTGGTGGAGATAAAAGACCATCTGTCCACCTCCTCATCAGATATTCTTCTGTGCTTTGCACATAGCTTGCCGAGTTTTCCGTGTTTTCCTTTGGGTTTTGGAGGCCAGACAATCTTTACAGACTTTCAGAGACTTTGCAGTGCAGGTATGTCAGCTTCTCAGTCCTACTTTTCCTCAGTATGGGGAACCACTCATGATAGCCAAGATCTACAACCCTGTAGCCTGCCAGCTTCAACTGCCTCCTCTTCATGACATGCATGCCCAACAACTGCTGTGAATGGCAACAGTAGTGGTTCCTGCTGGAGACTTGGATTGCGAGTTTGACTGTGCCTTTGGCATCTTGTTGGGCTGAACCTGGCTTACTTTGTTTGGTAAGAATTTCTATTATGTCACTTGTCAGTTCAAGCCCTGTATCAAACAGTCTCCCTTCATCACGCTCTACTCTGCGAAGAGATATACACTTAGGAGATGGGGTTGAAGATTCTGTGGTGCTTTTGGTGTTTTTTAGCTGTGCTAAAAGTTCATCAGTTATAGTTACTCCTGTATTTATTCTGCCCCAACCCTGGTTTGAAGTAAAATTGGATGAACTGTTCTCAGGAGATAATGTGGTTTCATGGGATGCTGGGTTGACAGGTATTGGCTGCCCAGTGGAGTCAAAATGTACTTCCAGGTCAATGGAGCGAGTGTGGGGCAGAATCATTCTCTTACATACAAATTGCTCTCCCCCAAGCAGATCTTGCAGAAAAGATTCCGCCTCCTGAACCTCAGGTTTCTGGCACAAATCAGATTGAGCAAACTTCCACAGCAGTTCAGCCATCTCCTCTCTGAGTTCACAGCTTAGCCTCGGGCCGGTCCACTGAGGCAACTCTAGAGACACAGCTCCGTCTAAAGTCAGTAAGTCTTTTTTCAGCTCTAGCTGTGTTGATTTCAGTGCTAATTTCACAAAGTCAGGGCTCAGTGCTAGTGCAAGTAGGTCCTCTGGGAACTGAGAGACAAAGGCCAGGCCTAAAAGACCAGTAAGCAGATGCTCTGGGTATCGTTGGAATTCAGCCTTCCTCAGTCTCAGCGCCTCTGTAAGGCTTGCATAAAAGCTGGGATTCTGAACTGGGAGAAACTGCAATGAACCAAAGGCCCACAGCAGTTTGCTCGAGTCTTTACTCCTGCAGTGTGGCACCAGCGAGGGCATTCTTTCAGCAACAGCAGTGAGGATGTTATCATTGCGATAATGCAGAGCTGAACAGGTCAGTGCCACATGCATCAGGCCAGAGACACCCATCCTGGGGGCCCGTAGAGGAACTTCCTGTGTCATGGCCTCCATCCACACTCTGTGATACAGGTAACTGAAACGCAAGAATTTCAGCACATTCACCATTGCAAAGTCACTCATCTCCTTCACAGAAGCGTGTGCCTTATCAACAATACGAGTCACTGCACTCTCAGATATTGAGGTTTGGGATTTAAAGAGCCCCAAGCATACGACGCCAACCTCCTCAGGGTGCAATTTTTGTAAATGGCACATAAGAAGCCGCTCCACAGGGTGAATCAAGTTCAGTGGGCACTGCCTACCTTCTCCCATTATATACAACAGCTGAACTAGTTCAGGGACCCCCATCTGTCCCAGATACAGATGGACTGAGTCATAGAGGTGCTGCAAGAATTTGGGAACCCCCCTACCAATACAGCGCCACAAATCAGCAGCTAGCAGCAACTGGTGTAAAGTCATCTGGTTGGCCCGGCGGCTCAGCTCGGTCTCATACAGCCCGAGTAGAGTGTGGGCAGAGGGTATATCCAGCCACAGAAATGACTGCAGCACCTCCAGCAGCTGCAAATCAGTAAAAAGACGCAGGTTTTCCACAGAATATCGGAGGAGCATGGTGAAGCATTTGTTACTCCTCACAAACGGCATCTTGTCTGGGTGCAGGCGGCTGAGCTCCACAAGAAACTGAGACACATCAGATGGCTTCATGCTGCCCTTTAAAACAGCCACTTTTTGGAGCAGGTGGAAGGCCTCGTCCCATTCTATAGGGTGAGGCCGCGGGGTGAGGTCCAGAGTCATGAAGGCATACTCAGGCCGACATTTATGGAAGGCACGTGTATCTACTTTAACGTCTGGTGGTATGGGTTTTTTGTGGTACTGTGACACTGATGGCATCTTGGGTTCAGGGTCCTTGTTGAAAGCCAAGTCAAGAAGTGTGTTTTTCGAGCTGGAAAGGTGCCGCGAGCAACTCACACTGTAGTGATTGCTCTGTTGCCAGAAGGAAGGTGCCAGAGAGGAGAGACAACGTTCATCCTCATCATTTTCTGTCTGGTTCCGGGGAGTTGCAGAGTTCCGCACAGAGTGATGATATGAGGACGGGTTGTAATACAGCCTGTAGCCTCCTTGGAAGGAGGCTTCCTGGAGTTGAAATGCACCTTTCTTCCTCTCCTGCTCATCGGTCTCATCCTCTGGTTTGCCATAGACGTGTTGAGCCTGGGTAAAATCCTTTCTCAAGCCTTGGAGGCAGCGCAGCCGGGGTGCCCGTCGACACAGCACACAGGCCGCCATAGATCTGCCACACTAAAGAGACAAAATACATGATTTTAAAAAAGGAGTTACATTGAAAACAAAATTGTTACTTATACATAGGATATATATAACAGATTTACTTAATAAAATGTTCAAACTTTCAATAAAAACATCCTGGTTTCTCAAGTAAATAATGTCTGCCAAGACTGGCTGCTCACACACTCAGCAATTTAAATGAATGATCTTATAGTTAATACATTTATCATAAGACTGGTAAGACTCTGGTATTGACTGCGCAACTTGACATTTTGCTCCTATAAAATCAGTCTTTCCCTCCAATAAGGAGACTGCCAGCACGTTCTTTAGACTAAAAGACACTTTACTTTCAATGAGACCACTATTAATAATGATAATGTATCGTTCATCTCACCCTTACCTCTCCAACATTAACACGAACCGGTTACTGATAGTCAACGCAGTACGAACATGAAAATACCTCATGAGGTTAAGAAGACAGGAAGTATTAAGTCAAAAGACGTGTTATCATTACGCCGGAACTCAAGTATTTCAACCTTCACAATAAAAAAAAACTAACCATTGGTTACTAGACACCGTAACCACTGGTACTAAAACCTGGGTAAGACATCTTGCTGTGTTGTACAGAATTTCAATAATGTATCGGAATACTCAGTGTCACCATTAAGATCTGTCATTAATGATTGAAGTATCGTGTCGGACTTTTATCGCTTTATTCTGACAGGTTGTTATAGCTTCCGTGGTGAGCAGCCATAACTGAACAGAATGTGACCTACGGCAACTGGTTGGGTTCAAACAACAAAGGTAAAAAGAAAAGAATGAAAAAACTACCATTACAACCAATTCACGACTGATCCGCTACATTGTAGCTTACTAGTTCGGTTGAATCAGTTTCTATCCTATATACAACTCACTGGAAAGTCAATTCAAACTCTCTTTTTTCTTTCTTTGCCTTACCAAATAAATGTTTTGACAAGTTTTAAGACTAATTAGATTAATGTCGAAACTAAAACGTAACATTTGAAAATATATATATTTAAAAGAACTTATATGTCCTAATATTATAATTATAAATTGTTAGTTGTTATCTGATAACTATTAGCTATTATACCACAGCAGTACAAGCATGATTATGTAAATATGGTAATGAACTGAATTTTCTGACTACAGACTTTTTGTTAAGAAAATATATCTTTAAGAATAAATGAGTGGGTCAATCAGTTGTACAGTAGGTTGTTTACTGTTATTCTATTGCTTGACTGTTTTTGTATATTTTCTGAAGCTGAATAATATTTGAACATTTCAACTGAGGAAATCCCTTTCAGTTTACCCAACTGTAAAGCATTTGAATTACCTTGTCTGATATTTATTATGAGTTATTTCCTTGTAAACACTTATAATTTCAACAAATCTGTGTTGAAAATGTTTTAGATTTGAGAGAATAAAATGTTATTTTATATCTTTACAAAAATGATTAGAACTTGAAAAGTTATTACAGAAAATAAACACTTAAGAGAACACATTAAAAACATGTCTTAACAACCATGAACAATTAAGTCAGTGAGTAGCTAATGCCTGGATTAATTACCAACCCAAATCACTTGTACAGGGGAATTTCAATTTCAAAGTCAAATAATTTATATATGCTGAATATACTTTAAGTCAGGATCTCTACTATAGAACATTAATATTTCTGGTTTGATACTTTATGTGAATTGATTATTTAGCATAGTACACAAATGTATCAATATTGGATTTTTTTTTACAGCTAATCATAAAAGGTTTAGATGACAATATATCAAAAGTACCTACACCATTTATATTCTCCAGAAATATCATAATCCACCCTCTTTCCTTTGTGTGTGTGATTTAAAAAATTCTATTTACTGTTTCCAACAGCACTGGGAAGCAACAGCTGACGGTGACAGTGATCTTTTTTACTTGTCCCTTTTAGTCCAAGTCTGAATCAGAAATATTTACTTTTTAAAACTGAGTTATGGCTTCTTGCGTTTTGAAACATGGGAATGGAAATAGAAATCTTGCCAAACTTTGCATATATAAAATCTCAGATCGGACTTATATTGCATTTCATTTTATATCTATAATTTTAGAAAAAAAGTAATCTTAATATCAGGTCGGACAAAATACCATTTGTTTAATCTATTGCTAGATGTATATCCCTGTGTCAGGTATTACTTCTCAACTGCAGTTTCCTTCCCATTGGACCAATTAACAGTCTTTAAATAAGAAGTAATTTTTGACGATTTAGATAAAGGCCTAATCTTCACATAACTGATTAATTTAGATTTTGGATGAACATGATTTTGTGTTTCTCAACTAATTTACAATATATTCCTTTTAATGTCTGTGCTTACACAGAAAATACAGAGGTAAACAAAAAGGCTAGTTTAACAGTTTAACAGCATCACAAAAAAATGTTTGAACAGTTCTTTTAAAAGTGTTGTCATCAATGTCATCTCTGCTCCTCAATATACCACTGTTTTACATGGTAAAGTAAAGTGTAACTTTGTGTCACAGAAATGCATCATTGATTTAGAAATTTCCCCTATTTGGAATAACATGTGTTTCATATTATATTGATTGCTATTTACTGTTTCTTTTCATTTATTACATATCTTAACAAAACACATAAATAACTGCTTATACATTTTAAATGCAGCACCTTTTAACACTCTACATCTGTGAGACCAGGAGGGTGATTCCAGATTCTGTGCTTCTATTGTGTGACTTCACACATGACTGAATCTAGGGGTTAAAGGTGAACTAGGCTGACCTATGGTCATAAGACAATTCCCTGCATTTCTACTCTGAGAGGGAACACTTTCAGTGGGAGGAGCATTGGCAGCAGATACTTTAAACCACGTTTTTAACATTTCATTTTATTAGTCTTTGCTATAATCAGTGCCCTTTTCTATCTACATGTTAATCAAGATGTCGACTGAAATTAAATTTCCCACTACATATGTCATACTTTCAACTGCATTTTGTTTCATTAAAAATACCAAAAACAAAAATTTGTGTGGCCTTCAGTTAGAGAGTAGAGTGGTTTTAATGTAACACAAAAACCTGTAACAATAAACCTGCTCTGACTTTGTAATTGTGTTTGACCTTTTTATTGTAAATTTACTAAATAAATATATCTATTTAATGAGAATGTAAGTATGTTTTTGTGTGTACTATTAAATTCACATACACATAATGTATTTGGTTGTTATGAACAGTATATATGAATTGTATTTAATCAGCAATAGAATAACTTTGTACACGATACCTTTTATTACTATAACCTAAAATTTAATCATTTAACCTGGCTTTATGGGTCTGTCCCTTGTAACAGATATAAATATAGGTATTCACAACTTTCTTTCTATTGTAGGAAAGTTAATGGCTTTTATTTAGTTAGCTGTAACTTAATATCACACATAATCAAATGACAAAAACTTTTCAGCAGCATGAAGCGGATTAGACACTAAGACATCAGTTTATTTCTTTGGGTTTATCTAATCATTAAACAACGATTTTGTTTATTTTGTGAGGCATCTGTGCAAATCTAACTTTATAAAAATGTGTTTAATAATAAAGGATTAAATTTAGTTTGCTGTTGCAACTTTTGAAACTTGTGCAACTACTACTAAAAAAATACCAGTCATTACTAGAAAACCGATAATAATTGAAATTATTAATGAGTTTGATTTGGTAAACAGAAATAAGTACATAAATGAATTCTAGTATATAACAAACTGGTTTGAGAAAACAATTTCTCCTTAGAGTAATAGGATATATTTGTTTTAAATATTTATCCATTGCCCACTCATAAGACATTTTTTGTCTTAACGTTGAAAACAACAACAAAACCAGGTTATAAAACTTTATGGACATAGACTTGTGTAACTCTTGTGCTGTTTGTGCTGATGTTTCCTGTAATAGTAGCCTATTTGTTTCCTTAAAAAAAAATAAAAAAAATAATTATTAGTCTTTTCATTTTTTTTCGAATTAGGTCTAATGTGGCGGTTTATGTATTTCACCACCGCTGCATGTTTATCCACAGCCTAAATCTAGCGGTGAAACTTGAGAGCGGTACTTGGAGAGGAAGTAGTTGATTTATGCTAATGAAGGAGTTGGGGTTTAGCTACGCTGGCTGGGAGCCGCCCTTCATTCACCACATGGTTAAACCTAGACTCTACTCGCGCCACTTTCGCAATCTTACTACGGTTCCCAAACTCCTAGCAAATCATAATAGCAGCACATGGTTGTGTTTTTTGGATTATATGTCCTAGCTGTTATTCAATTTGTTAAGTCTTTTTTCTTTTCTCAGTTTTCCAGATATCCCCGAAACAGTGTGAGTAAACGGTAAGTCTGCACAAGTGAGTGAAGATGGTGGATTTTTAGAAGCTAGTGTCTTATTACGCGCATGTTATTGGCAAGAAACCTGTTGTTAGCCTTGTCGGGAGAAGCGGTAAACGTCAGGAAAGTGAAATGCTCAAGACTGTACGCGATACCAGAGCCACACTTTCACGTTTATATTCGGAGAAAAATGTTTTAATCGTCAGTTTCCGCATTTGAAAACAATGTTGTAAGAGGCGCATGGCAACCTCTCCTCCATGGTTGGAGAATGAGGGAGATTTGAAAAGCTTGTCTTGCTGCTACACCTCAAGTCGGTACCTTGGGGAAGTGAGACGCACTCGTGAAAATTACGCGTTGCACACTTCGTTAGTAGCTGCAAGTTATAGACTCGTGTGGCCCTGTTGTCGGCCACATGTTGACAGAATTACAAGTTTTCACGTAATTTGTGCGCAGTGGTGTACACTTGGAAGTGCCTCCAGAACAAAGCACAGCAGCACATGGGGTTCCAGCAGGCCGCGCGCCTTTGCTATCCCGCGAGCTGCTGAGTTAGCTGCTAACGCTAACACAACGACGAGTAGATATCGTTAAGTTACATTATTGACATTGGCTTGGCTGACCATATTATGTGTGCTTAAGTGGAAATGGCGGTATCTGCAAGCACCCGGGAACACACACTGATATTTAATCTGTTAGCATGTATGAGTAAGCTATACCAGCGCAGCTAAGTTGGCTAAGATAAGAGAAAGCATTGCTTTGAGGTGGATGGAGAGTTAACGTTAGCATGCTGGCTCTGTGCGTCTTTAAAGATATTTCGCCAGATGTTGTGATTCAACATAACCGTGTATAATATAATAATAATTGTGTATTATTATTATTATTATTATTATTGTAAATCTTTATAGGATAACAATGCTTGTGAAAGTGGACCAAACAGGCTGCACGCGTTAGCCTGTTTGGCTAACACATGCTTGCCTCGGTGTGTTTTGATGGAACCCTCGGGTACTACTAGCTTCTTGTGTGATGAATTCTGTCTTAAGTTTGCAGTAGCTCGTATCATACGCTTGGTGCGCCTACTCATAATGAGCGCACACTTCACTTGCACCTGATTTTCAGTGCAAAGTGCACAGGCACTCACACAGCGCCAATGTAGTTATACTCATGTTGTGTTATCCAGTACATATATTAAACGCTCAAAATGCAGACTCCTGGGCGCCATGTTAGTGCGTGGGGGAGGGGTACAGCAATGTGACTGGAGCGCAAGTGTTGCCATCCTCAACAGTCCTGGTTCAGTCTCCGGTTTCCCATTGAACTTTGTTAATATAGATAGTTCGACATGCGGTCGTTACTCTTGCTGTTTAATGAATGCGCCAGTGTTTAACAAAAAAAGGGTTTCTGGATTGTCATCTGGACCCCTAGCTATACCAAC